>NC_135503.1:33024975-33324975 GCF_052857255.1 Amblyomma americanum | reverse complement strand
AATGACAAAGTTTTCTCTCGTATATCGGGAAATAGAATAAAATTTTCTCTTTTCACCATGACCCTGAAACAACATTTGTCCAATGTTTGCAGGCAACAACTTGAATTGTCCTAGCAACCAGAGGTAGCATTAATTTGCCAAAACGAACTACGTCCTCGCTTCACGAAAACCCATACAACAATAACAGTTGCAACAAGTGAACTGCTGTTAATAAAACCAAAACTAGCACGTAAAGAAACGTTGCAACCACAGTTCCGCAGTAGATGCATCAAGATGCAAAGGATATTATTGAATATTCGAGGCTTGATGTCCTTAATCATCATGGACATCAAGCTCAAAACAATGGTCAAAACAGTTCAGTGGATGCTTTTAACCACAGTCTGCAATGCCAAACAACAGTACATGTCACTTGCACAAAAGCCAATCAGCACCACAGCTGACAGGCGCATGCCCACTTATATCATGAGTAACATAAATATGAATTCCAATGACATAGACCAATGCAAATACAACTAAGTACACACACCTTCACATTTTTTTTTTGTGTCCAGACAAGTATTAACTGCAATATTTCATGTTCAGAGGTAAAGGGACACTCTGACATGTTAAGAATTAACTGATGACACCTTAATGTTTTGCTGCTGCGAACTAGACTCATGATGCACAGAGTGAGTCCGTTGAACCTGCCACGGTGTACCTATAGAGCAACCTGTACCTGCTGTGCCTTGGAGTGCTCCTCACAGAGTCGTTCATACTCCTTGCTCAAGTTCTCTGCCTGATTCTTCACGGCATCCCGATCTTTGGTCAGGTGGGCCACATCTGCAGGGATGCAAAAATGCTCTTAGGTTATCCACGTTATGTAGGTGAGCTTCAATGAATAGAAAGAACAGGAAGAAGAAAGCAGCCTTGATAGAATACAGGGGGGGGGGGGGGGGGGGGGGGAGGGGGGCTTCTATGGGCAATCGGCAACAATGCATTTCAGCAGAAGTTTCACCCAGCATATCACATGCGTATTTGCATTTTTTTTAAGTGATCGCACAGTGCATAACTCAAAGGCATTCAGCCTAAATAAAGAAAACCTATGGAAGGCCAAAAGAAGTTTGAAACTGTAGAACTACAATCAAACCCGATTATATCAATCTGTGCGATCGAATTATCCCTTATATCGAATAATTTCTAAGCACTGTAAAACTACAATAAGAATGTATACGAAAATGTATGGCTATATTGTACAAAGATTAGCCGTCACATCCGATGGATTGGTCAAACTTCGGGCAATACCAGTTGACTCCAAGCTGGCTTTCCCTCTGCACATCTCCGAAGGTTAGCTTTCCTGCACGAACTTGCGGGTGATATGGTGCTGTGCAGTGCGCGCAGACCAATGATGAGACAGATTTTACATGACGTAGGAAGCGGATGCGTACCCAGCCAACCAGAATATGCGCTTTTAGCGCATTGCGCCAGTTGTGCCCGCGTTGTCACGAAGTGCCGCCTTGTACCTGTGCTTTGCGTTGTATATGTACATATTTTTGTTTACTGCACACTTCACCATGCCCACCATGTATAACACCGACCCAGTTTGATAATTTACGCTTTGTTCTTTGATTCTTGTTTTTCCTCTATTTGTATTAGTATGCAGTGAACCCTTGTGCATTTTTGTTATTTGCTTTCCCCCCATATGTAATGCCCAGCCCGGCCCTTAGGGTACTTAAATAAAATAAAATAAATATCGAATTAGTGCACTTTATGCCAAAATCATAGGAGTTCTTTTTTCCGAGTTTGATATATGCAGGTTCAACTGATTTCATTTGCCTCCTAATGGTACAAGGCTAGTGCTCCAAGTTCTAATGAAGAGGCGTGCAACTTCTGTGAAAATTGTGCAGATACCTGCGAAAAAAACAAACAGTGCCAACAGATAACTGTGACATTAAACTTGAAAATGCATGCTTTATGATCAAAAGAGGAGAAGCAGAAAAAAAAAGAAAATAATACAGAAAATAATACAGTGTGAGTGACAAAACCAGGCAAACACTAATGCAATGGTATGTGCCAACAGCGTATGCCCGTTGCAGTCACACAACTTTCACAGCAACGAAAGACCGGAATTTTCAGAAGCAGTTCCCAGAGAAGCCAATCACTACTACACGAACAATCAATACCAAACCAAACCAGGCATCAGTAAGGTTGCTGCTGTAGTGGCATGGCTATTCACAGCATATCTGAATGACCATGGAGAAAGGACTTTATAGTCTACTCGCAATACAAAGCAGCATATTTTTTTTCTCTCCTTTTTCCTAGAGAGCTCTAAGGTGCACAATTTGCGGCTGGTTCTGCCGACGTACTGTGCAGCAATGTTACCTTTACGGGCCTTTTCCAGCTCAGTCTTCAGCTCCTCAACCTGCTTCTCCAGGGTTTCAGTCTTGACATTGCCTGCGTTCTGCTTCGAGTTATCACTCTTCTAAGGAGAGACAAACAGAGCGAGGAAAATAATGGTGTCCACACGTAGAGTAAAATTCTACAAAAGTTTAACAAAACCAAGGTGACAGCTGGATAACTATATATCCTTCCACATTCATACACTGCATTGAAAAAAAAAATGGGGCAGAAGCTGAACCCCAATTTCTCAAGGTCAATTTCACGGTCAACTCCATAAATGATCCATATCCACAGACAAGCTGTGCAGCCTACAGTTAATTTAGACTGGAATCTTTGCTTGTTCCATAATAAAGAAATTAAAAATCAGTACAACACTTATGAGCTAACAGTACAATGCTGAAAGCAAAAAGAAAACCGCAAAAGACTGATTTTTAATTTATAAATAGATCCTACCAAGCCAGACCGCAACTTTTCTCTGAAACATGGTGCAACATGATGCTCTGAAATTCACCGAGATCTCAGCACCTTGGTGTTTTAGAATTCTGCTTTCATCAAAATGTGGCCACCGCAGCTAGGATTAAGTCTACGAACTTTTGGTTCAGCAGGCTGTGGTCCCAGACACTAAGTCGACACCACAGGTGAAAGACGTACAGGAAAATTTAATCTTCATTAATTACTCTTTGAACCATGGATGCTACACCTATGGCAATTTATATCCAAAAATCATTGAGGACTCTTTGGAATCCTATAAGAAAGTTCCCTCATTTATGCACGCCCCACTAAATGAAAAAGGATGCTATAGTAAAACCAATGACCACAACGCAAACATATTCTGTGCAAAAGAATTTCCCGATGATGGGCTGAACACACACATCACAACACTAATCCCTGAAACACAGAACAACATGCATAGTGTGACAAAAGAGTGCAAAACAATACAGTAAGGTAATTGTGCTTGTCACTCATTCCGCCAGACTTAGCTAGTGCTCCCACTTTTTCACGAGGGCGTAGGATTTCTTATACCTTTGTTTTTTAACTTTGCAAATACACTTATACTGAGTGATTTATTCAATGCAGAAGTCTACCCTTATGATGGTTCTGTGAATGCAGACCTCCCAGCTGCAAACGCTCTGCCTCGGTAAACAAAACCATTTGTTGAAGACGGGGCTGGCATGAAGGGGAGCTCACACTGCGAACCTCAATAAAACACAGATATTACAAATTACTGGCTATATCGAAAACTTCCTAAATATTTTAACAAACATTGAACTTTTACATTATACATCGAACACAGTTTTCCACAAAATGGATATACCCATCTCCCCAGCACATAATGGTGCCCACTTGGAAGACAGGCTACAGGCTTCACCACACTGCACAGTACTGGTGCCACCATCCTGCGCTCGAGTCTGCTGTCATAAAGGTGATGAAAATGGCAATAGATTTGGCTCTGACATATTATTTTACACGTGACACGGCTGCGATGCACAGAAGTCATTCTAGCTGGCTCATAACCTGTCGTCGTTGCACGCCGTGCGGAGAAGCCAACCTATATATATATTTTTTTGTGGCCTCTGGAGTTTCCAAGAAATGGGGTGCAAACTTCGGGGAAAGTATTCCCGTTTCTCTAGCAAGGATCACCCGAGTTGCCACTTCTTCAAAGCTGCGCCACTCTTGAGTGCATTTTTGACAAAATTTTATATTATGAGTTTCGGCTATATCAAACAACGTTGCGATATTTTGCCTGTTTGCTATAACAAGCTACGAATGTACATGTGCACATGATGATGACAACCAAAAGTGAGAGCACTATAAGTATCAGTCAGAGACTACCGCATCCAAACCACCATGCAGAATCAGCAAGACAGTTAGTACTTACTTCACTTTCATCAGCACGCCGCTGTAAAATATGCAAGACCTGATGCAAGCAGTGTTCCCAACTTTAATTTAAAAAATAAATAAATACAAGCAAAGGAACCACGATGCAAGCCATGGCATGAACTGAGAAGCCACGTGCACTGCGATGCCCAACCCTCCTTACACTGTTCAGCGCATCTTGGTTTTATCATTTGTTATAGTTAGCATGACTGAGCAAAGTGATATGGACATTGTCAATCCTGACCGCACATGTGTAGATGTTGCTTTTAAAAGAAGGAACCAGTGAGACCACGGCTTCATCTAACAGCAAAACATTCCTAAGACGTTGCATCAAGCGCTCCACTGTACGGTATGCTTCCCTACACATTTACTGAAGGGCCAGAAGCTGGATAGGTACCTTTCGCGATTCTGTTGTTCACAAATTTGGAGTTGAGGTTGGAATTTTTTTTTTGTCCCGCCACTCCGATACAAGTCCGTTATGCTGACAATGACGCCAAGTGTCATCGACTTGCTTTGTCTCATTTTGGGCACTTAGTTTGTTTCCACCTTGCTTGTGCAACACTAAAAGCACGTTAGTGGTAGTGACACAAAAGATACCTTAAAGGGACAGCGTACTGGCTGCTATTAACCATTTTTTTTTTCTTTCGTGCGGCAATTGAAAGCTCCTTGATCCGATGAACGCATGCCCGGCTGTGCAGCTGAGAAATACAATTTAAAATGCAACTTTTTGATATAGAAATGTCTCTTTCCAGTTGACATCTGAAAACCCTGTCAATACAGATGCAAACAACTGCCAGCTGATTAGGCAATAACGGAAGTGACATTAACTGAGGTGCACACTGTTTCGTTAGAACTATGGTGCAAAACAGTATGGTTGTTTTAAAAAATATACACAAATAACACTGGAGATATATATTACATACATGCGCAACCGTTTTTTGGCTGGTGGCAGCACTGCAGTGAGCTTGGTGGCAGTCAGCCCTTTCAAAACATCTCGAGATAAAGAAAGCAAGGTTAAACTATGCAAGAAACTGAGTAACTTCCAGAAAAAAAAAAGGCACCTGGAGCTTTCCTAACAAAAATAGCCCTCTCTATGCCGTGCACTGTGCTTAGTCCTATTTAAAAGCTCCGCCTTAAGGGTATGATGCGATAGCGTTAATGGGTTAATGCCCATATATGCGGAATAGGTCACTCTCTATGTTACATTCATAGATCGCTGGGAATTCTCATGCCGCTCCTGTGCAGTGGTGCAGCAGTTAAACAATGTGCCACTGCCCTACAATGACAGGTGCTGCCACTGATGGGTCTTGCGAGACTCTGGCTTCTCTGCCCGAGCAACCTCTCGCGACCAATCATTAAATGGACTGCCACCTGCCAGGGTGGGCAGTTTGCTCACAATCCAGTGGGACCTTTGCAATGATGTCACAAGGTCACATGACCTAAGTGGCTCACTGGACACAGAGGCACCACCAAGGGCAGACTGCCCACAACCTGTTGGGCACACAGAGGGACCTCACAGCCACAGCTAAGCAGTTGAGTGGAAGCTCTAGTGCTCAGGCACCAAAAAAAAAAAAAAGCCAACCTTCAAGAGATTCTGGGCAGCTTCGGTGGCCGACTGTGCTTGCTTCATGGATGCTTCGTTGACAGCCAGAAGGACAGCCTGGGCGCTGATCAGGGTGATCAGTCTGCGGATTACACTGAAGAACAAAAAGGTGGTCACAGCAGGGTGTGTCACTGGCTTGAAACACCAGAGGGCAGAAACGAAGGAACAGTTTGAAATTCACGTTCTTTGAAGAATGTTCTGAAGCATTATTTTCAGCCTTTTTCTACATTTCCTTCAGTCCCCTCCCACCCTTCTGATGCATTGGCTCTTGTTCATGGCTGCTGTCGCTTTTATTATGCCAATAAGGACAAAAAGCTATCTTAACCAAATACAAGAGAAGACAAGCATCTTCAGGAGTGTACACCATAGGAATGTTAGATGTAGGCTTTTGGCATGATAAGCTGAACAATATGAACAAGAGGAGTGCTCCACTTGGCTTCTTGTGTAACCTCCGCCACTAAATCGTGAAGTTAGGATAGTTGGTATGACAAATGGAGCCCGCAGATTCCTACAAGATCTACAGTATCTTGTACACTAAGTATTAGTCAGTAATACTCCAGCACCAGATGCTCATGCAAGTGAAAGATCTTTGCAAACAATGACCTTTTAACGAACACAATAAGAAAACATGCAATGAAAAACAGAACTGAATAGCATTCACAAAGAAGGTGCAAATGACAGTTACTATGCCCTTGAAAATTCCATAAAGTAAAGGAAATGTGCGGCAGGATCAAACTCATGTTAATTAATGACAATGGTACCCAAGCATTGACGCGGTGAGGAATGAGGATTCGCAGCATTTGAAGGGAGATAATTCAGCTTGCATTGGCAGGCAAGGAACTTACAGCCACAGGAACAGTGCAAAGCCTGCAATGTAAAAATTGCGCTGGGCTCGGAACATCTTCATGCTCTGCTGCATCTCGACGTCCAGGTTGCCGTGGTGGTGGTACTCTGACTGTGCCTCGTCACGATGGGCTCCGTACTTGCGCATCTCGCGGATGGAATCTGCAACACAGATCGCCACTTAGGACTCCTTTGGAGCTTGCATTAAAGGGACACTAAGGGCACCACTATCAAATTTTTGCCTGTAAAATATCGATTTTATGGCTAAGCTGGCACCAAAAGACACATTTATTGCAGAGAAAATTGCATTAAAAAATTTTTCCCGACACTCGGTTCAAACTCGTGATGTCCAAATCGAAAATTACTTGTGACCACCACTGCGAAGTGAATGATTGTGTAAGCTAGCCTCGGGGATCGGTGCCCAGAAAGCTGTCAATGTCCACAGCTCATAGCGAAATCGCCTGGTGATGGCATTTTTAAGTGAGGCTGAGTCAGGGTTGCAAAAAATGGCTCAGAACACAGTGAACTCCTGTTGAATTGGTTTATGGTTTAAGGGGTTTAGCATCCCAAAACTACTCAGGCTTTTGAGAGATACCGTAGTGGAGGCCTCCGAATAATTCTGACGACCTGAGGCTCTTTAACGTGCACTGACATCGCACAGTACACAGACCTCTAGAATTTCGCCTCCATCGAAATTTGAGCGCCACGGCCGGAATCGAAACCGCGTCTTTCGGGTCAGCAGCCGAGCGCCATAACTACTGAGCCACCACGGCGGCTCAGAGTAATATGTCCACAACACAAAATTTTTGTTATAGCATCCAAGAGGCACTGCTTTCATAGCGTTTTGAAATTGGATGAAGAAGCTGCAATGACACACACACCATTTTAATGGTGCAAGAAATTTAAAGTTTCAACATTAAAAAATGCATGAAAATTCATTGCTTCTGGGGCTAGAGTTAGTTAGCAGCAAGAAGACTCGGGCACACATTTATGGTGACAGGCCAGCTGCCACTGCTGGGGCAATGGGCAAGGCCACGTTGAAGACAGGTTGAAGACTTACCAAAGAAGAAGAGGACGAGGACAACTATCATGACCGTGAAGTATATGTCCGCTTGGGCGCCGAGACTTTTGAAGAACCGGGACTTGAATATTTTGTTCCATCTTGTTAAGAACGGCGGAGTCAAGGAAGAAGCAGTACAACAGATAAGTTTCTGAGCATCAAAGGTTAGGGCGTTGTCAGTAGTTTTTTAAATCCTATCTTCCAGTATGCAAAAATAGCATGGAACTACTCGGCATAGGAAGGCTGCAGCAAAGTGAACACTTACGATCTCGGCGAAATGAACGGGATCATAAGAAGCAGGACTACGGCAATTTCCGCATAAAGGAAGGCCGCTACTATTGTCCACTGAATACTCATTGTTCTTCTCCTCTCTGGAAGCAAGGAAAAGAAAGATTTCACTTCACTGTGAATTACTTCCCGCAGACTGTGCGAGAGACAGCCGGCATTTGCAAGCGTGGAGATGCAACGCATTCCTAAGCATATCAGCTCCCACCCACTTTTGATGCTTACAAAATAAATTGGCGATAATTAACAAATGACACGCTGCCCAAGGCGGTTTTATCATTTATGAATGCATCGGCTAAGTATATAAAACCCACACGCAGCCACCGACGTGTTAAAATAAAACAAATAGGAGGAAACTATGTGACCCAGCGTGACCGGCAGAACAAGGAAACACGAAGCTAAGAAAAGTCCAACCAATTTGATTTCGCACCTGTTGATCCCCTCTACGTTTCTAAAAGCTGTCGCTTCTGACCATGAGAACTACGTATTTGTTATGAGGCAAAACGCCCAACATTTCAGCGGCTACAAATATATTTTATGTTACAAAAACCGGTCATGCATGCATAAATATGACAGCCGACTGTAGTACTAGAACCAGAACGCTAAGGGCGTCTTTGCTTTAGACGTGATGTTCATTAAACTGAGGAACTCACGTTGTCTCGACCTAGACGAAACTCAGCAAATAGTGAATCACGCTTGCTCCGCCTCACCCGTTCTGTGACCGTCCCTCAACGTTATCCCGCACTCCGACAACCCAAAACAGGTATGGTGGCCACAGCAGACGGCAGAGCTTGGACAACCGCAAGCAATCACGCGCAATCACGTGACTAACAACGAAACTAAGTTTGTGTTTATCAAAAACCTATGCGAATAAATTGAACGCTTTAAACATAAATACGTTTCGAAAACTTTATTAATTACTGCTTTGTAATGTATATGTACATCGTTAAATTTTTATTTACTACTAGCGTCCTCTTTAGCATCAACTATAATGTTAGAGTTGAAGTCCATTCTAAACTTGTATCGGTTGTAAGCCCCCGCTGCAAGATGAACGCCGATGTGAACCGAAAAGGTAAGATCAGTTTTTTGAGAAACCCGGCGGATTTATCGAGTTTATGCTTTGCCAACTTGCCATGGGGTCTGCGCCAAAACGTACAAAATTTTTTTCCTGGCGCAGTTATGGCCATCCAGGCAAAAAAGAAGCGTTCCAAAGGTCCCAAGTCCAAGCTCAAGGGTCGCTCCGACGCATCTGACAAGAAGCGGTAGGCCTAGGCTTTTCCATTTAGTCTGCTTTATTACCGCGTTCCAGTCTCCTGGCAGCGTCTCACGCTTGTCGGGGTGCCTGTCCCTTCTGGCCGCGTGCCTGTACGCCATTGTAACGGCCACTAACAGTATACGAAACCGACGGGAAAAAGTTCACAGCTACGTCATCGTAGCCGCCGCTAAGTTTTTGTGACACTTCTGTGACTGCCGTCCGATGCGCGCACTGTGCGTGTGCGCTTGAATCACCTTCCGAAGCGTCCGCGCTGAGTTGACATCGACGTGCCCGTACATTTCAAAGCGATCACATGCCACTTCCTCGTGCGCGGCGACTGTGCGCTCACTTGATGGAGCGTCGATGTGAAAGGCAAGTGGAGTATTACAGCTACCTGGATGTAAGCCTAAATTAGGCTGAGTTGCTCTAGTGTACGAACGAAGGAAGCAGATCTCCGGCTGGGAGTATTTGATGGTACCAAGCGCAAGTATTTGGCGGCCGGATGCGCAAAATCTGCTGGTGGAGGACCCAGAAGCGCTCCTTTGGCGCTCGTGCTCGTGCTTCCGCGAAGAAAAGCGCTCGAAACCGTGCGTGCGTGAGCGGGTGACAAACAATAGCTGCTGATCTACTTCGTTCTTCGTCATCTTCTACGTCGTCGTCACGTTCCTCAACCGGCGGTATCGGTGCTGCACGTTTTCCGGTATCGGTGTTCTTTTTCGTTGCTTCGTGGGCCGCGCGCGCTGTGGACACTAGCGAACCGGTGGCCGCCGAGAGACGTCCAGTCCGGTCATCCAACTCGACCATGCTCGCTCCTGCACCGGTTCATGAACTCAGGTTCATTATTGCTCGTTTTTCCCTCGTTCCCGTAGTCAACGCGTGGCTAGATGGTCGTGCCCTCGCGAGTCGTACTTTCGTGGCGTCGACTGTGTCGCCGCGACCCATGTTCGTTTTCTCGGGCAGCGACATGTTTGCCACCGTAGAACGCGCTGCGGCGCAGAAAGTGTGCCGGATTTTCGTCACCTTTTATTGTCATTCGGCATTGTTCGCTAGCGTGGCCTTTTCGTCGGACCCTAATATAGCCGGTCCGCTCTGTATTGATTGAATCGATTTGACTGTCGTCACGGGGAAAAAATGCGTATTGCTCGCATCGTCAGTGGGGCGGGGAGCCGTCCTGACGGAAGCGTCTTTTACGAGCGTTGCTTGTGTTATGCACGAGCGTAATTCATGGGGTTGTGCTATGTCACTTGGCGCCCCGTTATTTGGATTTCTGTTGCGCCTGGACTGCTGTCAGGTAACCGCTCGAGGTAGCAACCTTTTCTAAAAGATCGATCCTACGCTGATCCTTTGGGTTCAATTGCGTTCGGCGATGGATATGTTCGGAGGTTCTCAATTTTGTTACCCGTTCCAATTCGTTCCGGTGGAGTAGAATTCACTCACCACTTCGCGACCCTAAGGGCAAGAAGCAGAAGTAAGCGTAGTGACGCGGTACTTTGCTCGTGACGGAAGTTCTCGCCGTTCGGCCGTCTTTCGGTTTCCGTGCCGAGCTTTTGTTTTTCATTTGCGAACAAGGCGGCCTCAGCCCGTGTTCGCTCGGATTTCCAGCGCGTGCGACATGCTTCCGTGTTCTATCACAGGGCACCCAGGTCAGCGACGAATAATTCTCGCGCTTTTGTGGTGGTCGATGAACTTCGGGCGAAGGCGGCAGCTCGGCGCGATGGTTCTGGACGTGCAGTGCGGTGAAGCCGCGCTTATCGCGACGGGTTGTGCCGGAAGCCGGCCGCGCGAGTGCGCGCTATCTGGCTCCCCCCTCCGGTTTCGTTCCTGCCCGCTCGTTTAATACCGGTGAAGGACCGCTAATGATTTATTGCCAGGTTCCTCCTGCAGTCGTCGCGCACTGCGAGAAATTCCAATAGCGTTTGAGGAGCGACCGAGAAAAATGGTGGAAAAGCAGTAGGCTAGGGAAGTTTTCAGATACCTGTATATAAGGAATGTTGATACGAAAAAGCGAACTAGAAAATTGACAAGCAAATATCTGGACAGCAGTAGGGGGGAAAATCAGCAATTATCGGTTAAGAAAAAGGTTAAAGAAACTAGAGCTCTGTGGAAAACAGGGACGCTGACCAAATCAGCACTGGGAACATACAGAATTTTTAAGCAGGAAATTGCCAAATAAAATATCTATGATAATTGTAGGGGAAGCTCTTTGTTGTTTGAGGCCAGGACTGGAGTTTTGCGGACTAAGACGTATAGAGTCAGCTACCATGAGATAGACACGTTGTGCGTTGCGTGAGGAGAGGAGGAGGAAATGGCTGAACACTTGATACTTTTCTGTGAAGCGCTTCACCCTACAGTGGAAAGCAGCGGAGCTGATTTTTCCCAAGGCATTGGGGTTTAAGGACAGTGAAGGGAAAAGAGATTTTAAGCGGGTAGAAGTAACCAAGCGAAGGTTATCTGATTGGTGGCTAAAATCAAGAGAAGAGTAAAATTTCACAAGTCATGGCTAGGTGGCTCGAGCCACCGCCCGATTTAAAGGGTTCAGCCGTATCCATCCATCCATCCGCCGTCGTTAGGGAGCAGTGTTTCTTTTTTTCAAAAATTTAGTCGCGGTACTTTATGCGACGTTTGCTAAAGAGGTTCGTATTGTGCGAATGTTCGAATGGTTTCGGTGCCTCCTTCATAGGAGCGCAGGAATTTTAGCCGCCATGCAAAGGCCACCTTGCCTGTGGCCTGATTTGTACAACTTAGTTGTCTGGAAAAGGTTTCCTAGCATAACTTGCAACTTAGTCCCCATAACTATGGCCTGCATGTGTGCCGTTTGTGCAGTGTGTTTGTGAGGTCTGCACATGACCGGTTATAGTGCTACATTGATTTTATTTCCTCCCCCCCCCCCCCCCCCCTTCTTTCTTTGAGCTTCAAAGCGATAATATTGTCACTAGGTTACATGTATGGCACTAACCTGTTTATGCCTCTTTTGTGTCACCTTTGAAGTTTGTGTTCGGCATCTTTGCACAGCAGACAGAAACTCTTGAATTAAGTTACCATGCCCACATTGCTGCTGGAGATTGTTCAGCCTGTGTACCAACAGCATTTTTGCACTCTCTGCTTTGCCAACAGGAATGAGTCTCAGTATGACTATGCTGGTGAGGACGAAGAGGAAGAAGAGGAGATCTTGGGTTCCGACGATGACGAGCAGGAAGATCCTAGGGACTATTGCAAAGGTGCATTTGCAGTTGGCGCTGTTTTTTCTTTCTTTAGTGTTCGTACTGGAACAGCACGAAAGATTGACACAAAGAATGAGGCAAGACGAACAGTGCGCAGTGTTTGTCTTCCCTCATTTTTTTTCTGTCTATCACGCTATTCCAATATGAACCCTAACCGACGCGTCCAGCTTTTTGTCCTTCTTTAGGCACCAGAGTGTGCTAAAACACTCATATCACTTAGTTGCAAGGGCTGCAGCATTTTAATAATGTGACAAGTTTGAAAAGCTGTGGCATGTTGTCGCTGACTAGAAAGCTGGATGTGGAATTCAAGATTTACTAATATGTTTTCTTGTATATGTCCTAATGGGCTGATCTACTGCATGCAAAATAATCATGTGTGACAGGTTAACCTGGATATGAGCTCAGCATATACATGTGGGCGAGGCGCTGTGTTCCAAGTACCTGCCCACAAATGCACTAGTGTGTCAGCCTGTTACAATTACTGCATTGTTTGCTTGGAAGTTTGTGCTGTATCATTTCAGTGATCATTAATTTTGATATTGCCGTTAGGTTATCATGTCGGGATACGAAAGCCTCCACGGATTCAATAGTGTGAATGGTAGAAATTTATTTCTGGGTGCTGCACCACTTTGACAACACTGATGTCTGTGCCATCTCAGTGGCCAACTAGGGTTTTTGTTAACACGGCTGACTGTAATGTCTGTAACTAAATTACAAACCTGTGATTATATTTTTGAGGTTCGATTAGTTACAATATTAGATTATTAGAATATTAGCCACCGTGGTTGCTCAGTGGTGATGGTGGTGCTTGGCTGCTGACCTGAAAGACGCGGGTTCGATCCCGGCCGTGGCGGTTGCATTTCTATGAAGGTTAAATGCTAGAGGCTTGTGTAAACTGCGATGTCAGTGCACGTTAAAGAACCCTAGGCGATCAAAATTGCCTGGAGCCCGCCACTACGGCGTCCTTCATAGCCCGAGTCGCTTTGGGACTTTAAGCTTCGTACAGCATACCAAACTATGCCTACACTATGGGCAGTGAGGGACACCGTAATGGAGGGCTCAGAATTAGTTCAATCAGATGGGGCTCTTTTAAAGTGCATAAAATTAGTGCATGAGAGCGGCCGTTTTTGAGGTTTTATCTGTGGGTAAGAAAGGCTGGCTCAGTAGGAAACCCTGTGAAGCAACCACGTGCTTACCATTCGAAATGTACGGGAGCATGGAGTTGTACCTTGCAAGTATTGTTTCGGTGTGCAATGCTTTTTAGCATGCACTGCCAAAACAAAGGTTAACAAGGAGCCAGTGTGCCCTTTTGTTGAGTAGTCAGGGCATACTTGTATTGCATGTGGCTAAAAGGGATGTAAAATATCTCTAAACAATGTGTTCTTCTCAGAGATAGCTTGCTTGATAAGACAGTGCTTTACATGCATGTTTTCCTGTGAAATATGCTCATAGCAAGTGTTCACGGGGTTGCGGCGAATGATGGTAACCTGTCTGGTGCTGCTGCTGCAGGGGGCTACCACCCAGTAAAGATCGGGGACCTTTTTCACAGCCGATACCACGTGGTCCGAAAATTGGGCTGGGGCCACTTCTCAACTGTCTGGCTTTGCTGGGACCTTGTGTGAGTTTTCCAGACACATAAGATTTCGTGTGGTGGGTCTTGTTTCTCCTTTTTTCTTTTTTTCTCAGGTGTGGCTTTAGCATTGTATGTGTGTTCATGACATGTGGGCATAGTCCCTAGGGACTACGACGAAGTGGAAAGGGGTGAGGTGCACAGATGTTGCTCTTTCTTGGCACTTGGGAAGCTGGAAGGTTCAAGAGCTTTTACTGTGAAAACAGTATCAGTGCCACAATGCATGTGTGTGCGACATCCTTGTGGACAGCTCCTCAGAAAATGTGTAAAAATAGCATTAGGGGTTATCAATTGGATTGATGCTGAGGAAATTCAATAACATTCTTATTCTACCATTCCCACTGATTCCGTTCCAGTTTCCGAGTCCATTGTCTTTCAGTCCCCAACCTATTCAACTTCTCATTCTATTTCAATTCCGACTACGCAACTACACAAAATATGTCGCATTGATAGCTTGTGGCAAGTCCATACCACGACCAACAATGTGGCGCAGCGTTTAAGCAATGTGTCCCTGCGCTGGCAAGTGTCCTTTTCAAACACAGCTCCCATGGGCTTGTGAGACCCAGATTGCTCATCCCGAGCATTGCCAGAAGGAATAGCTCCCGCAAGTCTACAAGTCTAATTTTTTGCACAGATAGTTATTTGGGAGGCTGTATATTTTGCACATAGGCCTGTTGTTGGCCGAGGGAGTTTCTTCTTGGTCGTTTTCATTTCTGCTGAGTCATTCTTTCGGCATCTCTCTCTCCTCTTCCCTACAGGCAGGGAGAGAGTGAAGATGGGTGGGGAGAGAGGGACTGTTGGCAGGTGGGGAGAAGTCCCCTGAGCACCACCTGCCGCGTGGCAGGTGGAGGCTTCACACAGACGCTGATGCCGCTAGATGGTTCTTGTCTTCATGGTTCCCCTGATGCCATCACATTAAAAACTTGCTTTCATTTTGGGCCATGACAACATCGAGAGGGTTGTCTTGGTGTTGTCTTTGTACATATCTGCGGCGAACGCAACGGTGCTAACGAAGATGTCTCTGAATGGCAAA
Organism: Amblyomma americanum; assembly: GCF_052857255.1. NCBI lineage: Eukaryota > Metazoa > Arthropoda > Arachnida > Ixodida > Ixodidae > Amblyomma > Amblyomma americanum. The sequence continues at coordinate 33,309,791 of NC_135503.1, read as the reverse complement.
GAAATGCAGTGAAAACTTACTTCAGGTCCGTGTAAACCAAGGGTTCTCAAACTGGCTCTGCGGAACCCAGGGCAGGCTGCTTTTGTAGATTCCGCGAGCAGCCACACTGGCCTGTCCCCCTTTCTGATATACTTCTGGCAGGCATGCACAAAGCAGACACAGTACTTGGTCTGTTAAAACTCATTTCACAGCATTAGCTCTTCTTAGTTCTTGCTTAGTTTCTTGCCGTCGGAATCCGCAGCACAGACCTTGGCAGCACGCCAAGGTGCCGAGTGCCAGTAACAAGTTTGTTTTGACGGGAGCGCCAGCAGCGGTGTGGTTCGGTGAAATTGGCAGCGTGCCATGACACTGCTGTGCCAGTGCAGGTATGTTTAGAACACCGGCAAGGTGTTGTGGAAGGGGCATGGCGCCAACGCGTATTAAGTGCACTTGTGCATGTGGCAGCTGACAGTGTGGCCCGCACCGCCATGTTAGCCAAGCATAGCAAAGACAAAATAAACGCGTGCGCGTCTCATTAGGCATTTTTCTGGGCGATTTGATGGCATTGGCAGCACTGTGGTGGAGTTTTGCAGCCAGCGAGCCCATTTGTGTCGCAAGGAAACAAAAAAAATTCCGACGTAATGATGTTGTCGGAGCGGGGAGCGGCAGATAACTATTGAAAGCCAGACGAGGCATCACGTGATTCTGTGCGCAGCTCAGCCAGTCGAATGCGTGAATGCGGGGCAACGTTTCTGTTGTGACCATAGTTTTCTGCGTTTTTGTATTTGGTTTGGAGGTTGGAGCATGAGAGGGAGATGGACATTGAATAAAAAAAACTGACTTCTGGAAGCTATGAAAATAAAGTAAATACAAAAGTGAATGAAACAGCAAGAAAAAAGCCCAGATCGGGTTCTTGGGGAAAAAATTCAGTAAAGGTTTAACACGGTTAAACGTAGTAGACAAAGTGAAAGTTGAAGATTATGCGTAGTTATACTTGGCTAAGCTCGGCCTGCTTGAATGACTTTCAGGTCGCTTAGTCAAGTATAACTGCTGCCAGCTGCTGCTGTGAAACGGCGGCAACGCTCCTTTTATACTAACCAAAGAGTCTGTAGCGATTGCTAGGCTATATCTAAAGTGCTGGAACATGAGTTCCTTTCAGAATAACAAGTAAACCTTTGTGAGTTTGCATTGCAAAAGCCTCTTTTACCCTTGTGCCCTCCTCTTGTGTTGCGTAGAGCATACTTCAGATATAGCAGACTTTTGTGTATGCGCACGCCTGCGTGCATGCATGTGTGTGTGTGAGAGAGAGAGAGAGTTTTTGAGTCCCTTGTAACGTGCTTTGATTGTTATGCGCTCATGAGCAAGCTTTTCTCTCACCTTTCATACTCTTGGCAACTGTTATCATGACACAGCAGAAGCCATTTGCATGAAACAGAACAAAAGGTTGGCCAGGTATTTCGGGGGTTCTTTTTTAAAGTAGGGTTTTTTTACATGGAATCCTTGAGCTTGGTGTGCTTTTCGGGTTTCCGGAGCACCTAAATTCTTGCATTCAACCCCTACCTGCGGTTGCACTGCGGTTGCTTGTATCAAAATGCTTCACCATACAGGCAGTCATTATTCGGCCATTTTTCTGAGGGCTGTGTCTGCATGCTCTTTTTGTGTGTGTGTTTGCACCTTGGTCAGGAATGGGGTGGAAATCGTGACATACGGAACTTTGGAAACCGTTTGCGTTCCTTGAGGCTAAAAAGATTGCAGGTGCTGGTTATAAAGCATTTAAACAAAAGAGCCTTTTATGTGTGCATTTTTTGATGAGTGCAGCTCACAGTAACCTCTATTACGCTGGCAGGGGCAAGCGGTTTGTGGCCCTCAAGGTGGTCAAGAGTGCCTCGCATTACACGGACACTGCCCTGGATGAGATCAAACTTCTGAAGGCGGTGAGTTTTGCTGGAGTTCTTCGATTGAAGATGAAAGGAACTAGATGTGGTGGCTCATCTGGTGTTCGTGTTTCGCTTTCCTTTTTCCTGTGCACTCTAGGTTCGAGACAGCGACACAGACGACACATGCAGGGAGCGAGTCGTGCAGCTTCTCGACGACTTCAAGATCTCTGGCGTCAACGGGACCCGTATCCTGTATATTGTTGTTCTGCCTGTGGACGCTAGAGCTTTCACGTCTCTCACATATTGGATTTAATTGAGGGTGGAGGCATGTGTTCTTGGATGTCGGATGGGCGGCTTTGATGGGCAATTGGGTTGCAACTGCTAATGCATGAGGCCATGTCGCCAGATGATAACACTTGATGGTGCTTTCAATGAGTGCGTGCATCACTAGGTGTGGTGCCTGGCTTGCAGCTGGTGTGCTTGTCAAAAATATGCAGCCCGAGGAGTCTGATTCTAAACCATGTATGTAGTTGGGTCAAAACATCCCTGCAAGTACTAAACTTCAGCAGGGTGAGGGTGACTGCTCATCTCACCTCTTAGATTTAGAATTGAAATGGTTCAAAATGAGCTGCACTGCATGGTTTAGAAATAAACCCGGTGTGCTTCTAGGTTTATCAAGTTTCCTGCACAAAAACTTATTCTGCCTCGGCTTGCACTGCAAAAGGTAGAAGGAGCATTGTAAGCTGAGGTGCAGTTCAGTCTTGCAGCAGATGACTGCCTGTAGTAGCTACAGTTCCAAGTGGAATTCCAGCTTTATGTTTGTTTTTGATTTTTTATGCTGTCTGCAAGTTGTTTCCTGAACGAGCCTCTTTCCAGATATGTGCATGGTTTTTGAAGTGCTGGGACACAACCTACTCAAGCTGATCATTCGGTCAAATTACCAGGGCATTCCACTTCAAAATGTGCGAACCATTATTAGGCAGGTAGGTGGGAGCTTCATTTGATCATCACTTATGCTGTGACTTTAACTTGTTGAAGACTTGTGCTGGGAAGGGGTGGTTTACATGCCTTGGCTAGAATTCAGAACTTAACGTTTCATTTCAAAGATAATGTTGGCCATCGTGATTACAGTGAGCTGTTGTCCGCTTCCCCCTGGGATGTTATGTATTGCTTGCATCTCCGCAGATATTTCTGACTGGTTTCATGCATCATTTCTTTTGGACATGATGTCTTCTGTGAAGAAAGCAATAAGTGATCAGTCTTCCGCTGGTAACCTTGGATCTTTGGGCATGTTGTGGTACTGGCACCGGGCTTTGGCTCTTGCAGCCATATGCAGTCTGAGTTAGCTGATATGTGGCGTGCTGTCTTTTTTTTTGTGGAAGTAGTAAACGCTCACCAAGATATTTCTATCTTTTTTATTTATTTTTATGCATACTGCAGCCGCGCATGAGGCTAGGACACATAAAAACCTGAATCAGTTTCTTGTTCACTGTCGGCACTGCGTGGGTTGGCCATGGCTTATGAACAGGTCAAACTGTGCAGGGATAATAATAAAATATTGTTACACAAGTGGCATGGTTACAAGAGACACTTGGTTAAAAGGGAATTTAAGGGAATGGGTGGTTCTTTGTTCACCATGTTTACAACATCATGTGCAAGAGACATGGTTACAAGAGACACTCTGTTACTAAGGGCATATTTTTCAGGTCCCTAGAGTAAATTTTTCACTATTTAGAAGAGGCACAACCCATATAAGTTCAAACAATGCGGCTGATATCGTACTAACTCGTATGCGCTGCACTTCTCTTTCCCTTGACTCGATTCTGTTCCATTCCTCAGCTGGATGTCACATATCACATGGTTGCGATTATTGTCTCACTGCACCAAAATTTACGTTGGGTTGGATTTCAGTCCCAGCTTCCGCGGTGCCGGTTGCTTTGCACACCGGTAGTCGGACCGGTCGGACTTAAGAGCTGTTGCCATGTCTGCATGGGACAGGTCTGTTGGACGATTTATCCGCTTTAGTTTTGCATCAGACACAAACTCGAATGTCTAAAAGTCATGTTGAAATGAAGTAACATTAACAATTTCCAGTTAATGTGTGTGAATGTGATTAAACGCACTTGTATCCTGATGTGCAATTAACTGATCTAGTCCGACTCAATACTTTTAGAATTTTTGGTTACAAGAGACATCTTTCTTGGGTCCCTTGAGTGTCTCTTGTAACGAGGTTTCACTGTAGTAGTAATGGTTGGCTATTGGGAAAGGGAAAGTGCAGTAACTGTCACTATCGTCAAACGCCTGAACCATGCCATAAGGGAAGGGATAAAGGAGAGAGTGGAAGGGGGAGGAGAGAAAAAGGTGCCTTAGTACCAGAGGGCTCCGGATTAATTTCAGCCACTCTGTGTGCTATGTTCCAAATACAACGCGAGGTGATCTCTAAAACACAAATATGGTTTGTTTCAAGAGGTGCCAGGAGAGTGCTCTTATGTCAGAGCCGTAGTGCTTGATGCACCAGCTCAGTTGCTTTAACGGATGCGGGAATGGGCGAGCACATCAAGGCATCACCAGGGCTTTATTCGTTACCAGATTCGACGTAAGAAAATTGAGACTTCTAAATTAATCATATTTCCATCGTTCGATCATTCCTACTGTTGTTAACACAGTGTCATAAAAAAAAAAGTAACACAATTCCACGGAAAATGCTAAAATCTGAGATTTTTCGTGGAATTGCGGTAACCTAGGAACCTTTGCCATGATCAAGTAATTTAGTGCCCACAGTAAACAAAGGACCCGTGCGGGTCCAATAATGTAGTCTCTTGTTTTGTTGTCATATCTTGACGAATATGTGTCCACTGAATGTGCGATGCTTGCAGACATTGCATTTAGCTCTGGCATTACATGTACAGGTGCTAGAAGGCTTGGAGTACCTGCACAGCAAGTGCCAGATCATTCATACGGATATAAAGCCCGAGAACATCTTGATAGCAGTGGACGAAGCCTATGTGCGCAAGCTGGCCTACGAGGCCACTCAGTGGCAGAAGATGGGTCTGCGCCTTCCCGGCTCGCTAGGTGAGTTTGCCCGGCTTTATCTCAGCCTTGTTTGTATCGGACAGCTTGGAGAAAGGCGTTGACGGTGTACGGTCAAGATGAGATGTGTTGTGTGGGACTTTTACGCTGGTGTGCAAAGTGAAGCAGCACCAGTGCAGATGATCAGCTGTGACCTTAGCCATAATGCATAAATTTTTGCATTTGGAGCTTTATTGCCTGTTTTTGCTTAAAAATACCATTTTCTGGAATTTTTCTCTACATAGTTGTGCTAAATGTTCAGGGGTGGTGCCAATCATTGCATCATGTAATGGGCATGTTGCTGGGATTAAGCAGTTGTAGCGTAGGAAACGGGAGGTTATAAAAGTGGTGGAACATATCAGCTGAACCGCTGCAGTGGGGAGCTTACTGACTTGCTTCGCAACAGCAGTGGTGTTCTTCAAATTTTTGCCAAAGGCGTAGTTCTAGAGGGTTAGGCTAGTTTAATTCACCTTGTTCTGAAATGGCTGTGAAACCAGTGTTTCCTTCTGATGATGATCTCGAATTTGGACGTCGTGCAGAGCCGCGCCCTCTCCGTTTGCGCAGTGAGCACAGCACCAAAGGAGTTGCGCACGGTGCCCACACTGCTGCCCGAGGCGGGGGCTGCTGGGGCCGCAGGAGCGGCCAGCGGTGGTGGCGGTGGGGCAGCCTCCAAAATGTCGCGCAACAAGAAGAAGAAGCTGCGTAAGAAGGCCAAGCGGCAGCAGGAGCTGCTTGAGCGGCAGATGCAGCAACTGGAGGAGCTGGACATGGAGGAGGATGATGAGGACGGGGGCCATGGCGAGCAGGAGGGGGCCACCCTCAACGGTGGGGGCCCCCCTTCCTTGGGCAGCCCACCCGACATGCCGCCTCAAGGTAGAGCACTCTTGGTGGGGTGGGTGGGGAGCAAGAAGATGTTTTTGCATTTTGAAATTCAGAGGACTCCCATTAAGACGAACTCGATTAAGATAAATTCTCGGATAAGGCAAACAGTGGGAGGACATTGGGTTCGTTCCTCGTAGACCTGGTAAAAAAAAATCTACTTAGCAACTGCAAGCGACTGAGCGGTGTGGTGAAAAATTTAAATCTCATTGGAACCTCATTGCTCTGGCCGCTCAAGCCACCGCGGCCACTCGAAACAGGTTTTTGTGCCACGGCAGCAATAATTATGAAGGATTCCACTTGCATGTGAAACAGTCTTGACACAAACTGTTTTGCGTGACCAGGCTTCGGTTAAAACAAACTTGCGGTGACAGTGACCCATGGTGGCTCCACTCAATGATACTGAGGGAACACATGTGTGGCATTCGAGGCAGGTAAGAGAAGAAAAAAATTCAGTTGGAAGAATGTTCCCCACATGCAGTACGCACTTCTGAAAAATTTGTGTGAACTTGAGTGGAAGCGTTCTTCGAGGTGCGGATAGGGAAGACAGGGCTCCTGCCCTGTGTGCGTCATATGTGCGTCATATGAAAAGTCATGCGGGCACCTGCTAGTTGCACAGTGCTTTCGCAGTTAGTAGGTGGAATCCAATTGTTAAGCTGGCATGACATCGCAAGAGTTTTCACAGTGCAGAGATCTGACGTGACCAGATATTAGCGCCACGTGTACGTTGTCTGTGGTGGATTGAAAGATGTGAGACCCACCTGCTCATATATTATATTTACTCCAGTAATTTGCACCCTCACGTAATTTGCACACCCCTAATTTATTACCAGGGTATATAAAAAAACAAAACAAAAAAAAAACGTTTACTAACATATTTTGTACTCCCTCCTGTTGTGCCAGACCACCAGCATGCACACATAAGGCAGACTTGGGAAGATTAACGCGGCTGCGTTGCCATGTGCGACTGTGAAAGGTGTGAGTGGCAAGGCTTCAAACTGTGCACTGTTTACCCGGCTCGCTTGCGCAGGCAGTCGCTTTCCCGGACAAACAGTTGTGAGAGCAAACTAGCAGTAACGTAACCACCAGCATGCGCCGAAAACATACTGCCGAACTGTTTGCTGTTCGGCTTGCCACTAGCCAGCTAGGCCGCATACGGGAGCACTGTATTATCGCCTTTTATCTCCATTTGTCTCTGAGTGCTGGCTCTGCAATTTCATCAATTTTATCGTTGCACATTTACTGCTTTGAGCTGCGCACGTGCTGTCGGTCCTTCCCGCAGGGAACTATATAACGTGGGGCAAGGCAGGCAGGGGGTATGCGTCTTTTACTTGGTCAACTTATTTTGGGCAGCAAGTGGTGAGAGTCTACGTATAGGCGGCAATATGCATAATATATTGCGAGTTATCACCTTTGTAAGGTGTTTTAGGACATGTTCGCAAAATTTCGCGTTATTTGCTCACCTCACTTTTGAAGCTTTAGTTTAAGGAAAAAAGTGTGCAAGTTATGCAAGTAAATATGGTATTTGATAACAGCCCCGGTCAAGAAGGAGTGGGACGAGAGAGAGAAAGATAGTCGCATGCTTTCAGAGCCAGCCTGTACCGTGTGGCTAGCCAGCTGGACACCTGTGGTGCGTTTGAAGCCATTGGGAAAAGCAAAAAACGAGAACACAAGTAATGCTCACTGCGGAAGGGAGAGAAAGATTGTGAAAAAAGAAACTATACCAATGCAGTATTCAAGTAGGATTACATGAGCTTATTTTATGCCCTCACTGCAAGGTTTTTTTATTCATTGTTCTTATGTAACAGATATTTGGATGGAGCAGCCTGCATACTAGCATAGCCTTTTTGGGGCACTTCCGATAAGATTAACAAAGAGGATGCCTAGTTGGTTATGGTGCTCGGCTGCTGACCCAGAAGACAGGTTCGATCCTGGCCGCGGCGGTCGAGTTTCGATGGAGGCAAAATTCTAGAGGTTCGTGTACTTACTGTGTGGTGTCAGTGCACCCCCGGGTGGTCAAGACTTTCGGAGCCCTTCACTACGGCGTCCCTCATAACCTGAGTCGCCTTGGGACGTTAAACCCCCATAAACCAAACCATAATGTGAATAAATTTTCGTGGCCTTGCAAATTCGTCTTAAAAGAAGTCTACCGTATTTTTTCATGATTTTTCAGTCCGAAAGACCCATGTCCCTGCTTTACTTTCTTGTATGCTGATGCATCATCCCTGTGGCAGTCTGCAGGCAGTCTGCATTGTCAGGTAATGCTGTTGCAAGAGCTTTCAGGAATCCAACCTTGCTCTTTAGAAAAGAGCCCAGTGCAAATACAGGACCTGTAGATACTGATGTTGCAAAAGATATGACACCAGTAGACCTTATTATTTTAAATCATTGATGTTAGCGTAAGGACGTGTGGCTGGGCTGGAATGTTTACCCTTGTGCGAAGGCAGCCTTGAATGGTGGACCACAGTTTAAAATAAACATAGACGGCAGGAGAGTTCTCCTTTCGTCCATGTTTCTTCGCGCTGTAATCCACTATTCAAGTTGCACCAGCTAGCCCATCAGCAAGCTTTAATGCCTGATCCCTGAAACATTGGGTAACACATTTCAACTCTCTTCCTTCCCTACCTCTCCCTAAGCAAGAGAAAAAATATTATGGTTACACCATTTGTATCGGAAGTTTTTCGTGTGAGGGCTGCTGCGGTGGCCCAGTGGTTATAACACTCTGCTGCTGACCCGAAAGACGCAGGTTCGATCCCGACTGCGGCGGTCGAATTTCGATGGAGGGGAAATTCTAGTGGCCCGTGTATTGTGCGATGTCAGTGCACACGCTAAAGAACCCCAGGTGGTCGAAATTTCCGGAGCCCTTCACTACAGCGTCCCGTAAGCCTCAGTCACTATGGGACGTTGAACCCCCTAAACCAAACCAGTTTTTCGTGTGAGAGCCTGAACTTCTGCTCCACAGAGGAGACAGGTGAGCTTGGTATAGCTATGAAGGCCATTGACTCAGCTGCAACTTCAGTTGCTCATGTGACGCAGCAGGCAGACATGGCTCATGGACCAACCTTTTGCTTCGACAGGCATATTTCTTTTGTAGCGATAGCTACATTACGGTAGCATTTCGCGCCTTCAGCGTGGCGGCGCCGTGGCTGTCACATGGTGCGGAGCAGCTGCCGGTAGCGCGGCGCCGTGGTTCATCATGTGGTTCGTCACGTGATGCGGAACAGCTGGCGCGCCGGCGAAATCGGGCTGCAACAGCTCTACGCATGTGTCGTGTCAAGTAGGGCAAAGATGAAGAAGGAACGCCCAGCGAAACGGGGCGGCGAAAGACTGACTTTGCAATTCAACTGAGCAAGTTCCACTCGGCCCGCTGTAGCTATCGCAACGCTCCAGGTTTAACCAGAGCTAAACCACCACCAATTTTTTTTTCTGTTCTCCCTTGTGTGCATGTCCAGAGGGTGCGATGCTGGACTGGACGCGGGGTGCAGAGGGTGGTGACCCTTCATGGGCACTCACGGGAGCTGGGGGTGATGTCTGCAACGGTCACCGTGGCGATGGAGCAGCACGGACAACCACGAGTGGCCGCTTGGAGCGGTCCGAGAGCACCCTGGCACCACCCACGCCCACTGCGCAGCTGCGCAGGGTGGCCTCCTGCCCCGGTTCGTTGCTTTCCTTCCTTTTGTTCCGCATGCTTTTATGTGCTTTTAATGTTCACTTTCTGTGGAGCAAAAATGTGTAGTAGAAATCAAGAACCCCCTGGCTGAAGTAAATGACTGGCTCATTTGTACTTTACTGTAGGACATGCCATAAAGCGCAGCAAGGTGTGTTTTGAGGCATCTGTGCATGCCTCAAAATGTCTATTGCTCCTTGGTAAAAATCATCTGCATGATAAGTGTGCCAAGTGTCTAGTGGCAATAGTTTTTTGAGTGATTAGGTGTTCCTGGTGTACTATTGGTCCCGAAAGTTTGAAACATACGTAACACACTGTACTGTCCCAGGAAGCTTTTCTTCTTGCATGTTCTTGCCCCAGTATTGACTGGGTCACGTCCCGTGTGCAGTATGCTTGCTTAGCTGTTGTGAAACAGCACTGATCTTATTCTCCATTGTAATTTGTTGCCCCTTTATTTTTTCTTTCTAGAAAACCAAAAAACACCAGAGAAGATGGCAGATCCTGTGCATGAAGTTTGTAATATATCTGTAAAAATAGCTGACCTTGGAAATGCCTGCTGGGTGGTAAGTTTCAATTTTTTTCTTGTTGTTTTAAGGGGGTACGCAGGAATCAAATCATGGAAATCTAAAAAAAAAATTAGGCTGTGGATTTGCTCGGGTAATTCAGGATATACAAATTGAAAGCTGTTGGCGTGCATTGTGTTCATTGGCATTGGCGGTGACAACGTTCTAGACTCAGATGATTTCGAGGAAAAGAAGGGCGCATAACTGGCTCCCTGGGTCAGTGGATGCCTCAATCCTGCTTTTAAGGTATGGGCGGTGGTGAGAGAGAGAGATGTGGGCTGGATGCATTGGCGCTGACAAGGTTGTGGCAGATGCGGCACTGCAGCAATGGAATGGGCCGCAGTGTTCATTGGGTGACCAACCTCTCGCTCGCGATCAACCATTAAACTGCCACCTGCCAGGGTGGCAGGGTGGGTGCGCTGGCTGTCCAGTGTGCGGAACGCACGCTACGTTACAGGCGCCAAGCCGCGTCTGCTTTCCCGATACACCACAGCTTTCGCATGCTAACCAGGTTCAGCAGAAGTTTTTTTTTTTATCCACCTGAGGCTCAGCTAGATCATCTGGTCAGGCAACAGCCGCTCCATGGCTGTGGAGCCTCGGCACAGCGACGGCGAAGACTCGGCGCTGCAAAGTCTCGTGATGTGTTGCTGTGGCAGTGGCGTCACGTGGTTGTGACGTCACACTCCAGCTGTTGTAAGGCTGGTTTCTCAGAGCCGAGTTTGCTCGCTCCTGCTGGGCCAGTAAAGCTTTCGATTTAAAAATTGGGATTTTAGAAAACATCAGGCTTGGTATATATAAAGCCTTTCTAACCTTATCCTCAAAATCTTCCCTAAAGAAGCCCAGAAGTCACTTTTATAAAGTGATTTTGTGGCCATAGGTGGCAAAACTATGGCTGAAATCTTCCTGAAAATGGCACATTTCCAAGCGTGATATCTCGGTCCTTGCACTGCTGCTCGTGGCAAACGGCATTTATTTCCACAAACCTGCTCCCACTTACTCGTCCTCGTCATCACTGTCCTCTTCGTACGGTGCATAATCTTCTGTGCCATCAAGTGCACGAAATGCTGCACTTTCGGAATGAGTGCACAACCACGCTTTCCAGGATGTCATCCCAGGCTGCAGCGATGCAGATAGCTAGCAACTCCTAGCTACGCGTGCTTAATACAGCCTGTTGGAGCTATCTCGTGCATTTTACTGGTCCTGTGCAAAGCCTCGCTCGCTTGCCAGCAGTCTTGCTTTGGCCTTTTATCACTTGTGCGGTGGTGCACTTGTGGTCACTGGATGTGCTGTTCACCTCCGCGATTTCTCAAGCTCTGCCAGTGCTGATTCCACTCCTGGACGGTAGGCTTTTTCGGGCCCGTGAAAGCCCTTCTCGATGCGACGCAAGAAAAAAAGTTCATCGTTCTACCCCCTCTAATGGTGAACATTGTTTGCGTTCATGCCGAAGCAGTTCTGAAGACTGCTCTGCAGCAAGCACAACTTTTCGCTTGAAGGCAGCACTATAATGACACCTTTGCATGGTACCATGATGTTGGTGAGAAACCGCGTTTGAAAAACTTGCACTGCCGTGGAGCGTGCCCACGCCCCCATCAAGGGAAAATGGGGTCAGAATGGCAGCCAGTGCTCATGTGTGCTTCTACAGGATAATGGAAGTGGATAATATGGTACCGGATTGAGCTGCACTAAACTCTCTAATAACTCTATTCTTTTTCCCATTTACACGTCAGTTTTTCTTTCAAACATGGTTATTGGGAAGCGCAAGAGAAGGCGCTTAGTGGCACGTCGTTTTTCACTGTATCAAAGTCACACCGGCAAAAAATCCAGGAAAAGAAACGCAACTTATATACCCAGAAAACTATTATACAAGGCAATGCAATTATTTTCCCCCACAACGAACAATTTTCGAAGTGAGGTTCTGCTTCAACGACAAAAGCAAGGGCACTTTTAAAGCGGGCTCGGAAAGAAATATTAGTTTTGATAGCAAATGTAGCGGGTGCATTTATTACGCAATTCTGAGATTTTCGGAGTGGCAATAAAATTTCCGCAACGCCGATTTCGAAACGGTGAAAGACCGAGAGTGACGAATTTTTGTGAAATAAACGTTGTTCACGAACAATCCAGTCCAGTCTGTCAATGTTGTGGCCCGATTTCACGACAACAAAGCTTCTGCATGGAACAAAATTTTTCGCGGGTCCCGTAAATTTTGTTGAATCGGGATTTGACTGTATATATCTGCGTCAATGCGTGTCTTGTAAGCTGACGAAGTGTGGGCACATTCGAGTACTCTTTTTTTCTGCAGGGCAGCAGACTCAAGTGGAATTGCAAAGAAGCTTAATGCACCTAGTGGCATTTGATAGCACTGATTGGGTATTGTTATGGAATTATAGCATGCAAAGGTGCCTCTAATCGGAAGTATCTTTGCTGATATAGGACTGCAATAAAATGTGGGGAATTAACATGAGGCAGGAAAATTCGCAGCTTCATTGCCGTACTTGTCGATGGGACCAACTGGAGTAATTTGTGTTTCAACATGAAGGGACTTGAAATACTGGTTCTTGTGTTGATGTCTGATCATAGTGCCCGGTTTCATGTTCATGCCTTTTCTCATCAGTTGTTGTTTTGTCCCAGCCAAGTTTGCACGTCTTATTCCATAGTGGATTGAGGAGTTTGAGGATTATTTCTAGTAGCAATGGCCTTATGTCTGGTAAGCAGCTGCCATCTGGCGGAGTGTGCCACACAGGAGTGTTTTTCTTTCCTGTCGCAGCATCATCACTTCACAGAGGACATACAGACGCGGCAGTATCGGTGCCTTGAGGTCCTATTGGGTGCTGGCTATGGCACACCTGCCGACATTTGGAGCACAGCCTGCATGGTATACAATTTTCTTTCCACATGGTACATGTCCATGGTGACCTTTTGCAATGAGTCAGTGCAATGGATGCATAATTGCTTGACTCAACTACTTGGTGCGCAAGCTAATGCTGGAGGAACAGTGCAGAATTAGGCACAGTGTTTGTGTTCTTGAATTAACCGATTAATTGTACTTCTTATGCATTGTGACACAGTAAAGTTCTAATAATGGCTAGTTTATTTGAATTGATGTTTCAGTATGAGCAAAATGTGGTGTGTGCTTCAGTGAGAGAAATCGCCTACTAACTTGGACATACTGCATAAATTGAAGCTATTGTGTAAATAATGATGAAAGGTAATTTGAGCTTGATACAGTTATTGAATTATTGTTTGCGTAGGCTTTTGAGCTGGCCACTGGTGACTACCTATTCGAGCCGCACTCCGGCGAGGACTACAGTCGGGACGAAGACCACCTCGCCCACATCATTGAACTCCTCGGAGACATCCCCAGGCACATTGCCTTTTCGGGCCGATACTCCAGGGAGTTCTTCAACAAGCGGGGTCAGTATAATTCTCCCTTTTTTTTTTTTTACGGCATAAGCCTTACTTCCTCATTGAAAACCCATGCGTGCACGTGCGTGCTTGTGTTAAGGGGGGGACGTGGGAATCAGATCGCGAAAATCATAGAAAAAAATCGATTTTTGGAAACCACTCATTTCGGTGTCTGCAACACCTAATCTACGTTGTATCAAAATGGTGTCGCTGAAAACGCACTAAAAGTGCCCGAAAAAATTTAATGTGTCAGTGCGCAGGGCGTGAAAAGAGTTATAAATCGTGCAAAATCACCGCAGTTCGCGGAGCCATATCTCGTCTTTCCCGCCACCGAGCGCCGCCATCTTAGTATGGTTTGAAAGCTCAAAGTTCCGTCGTTTTGTTTCTAAATTCTTCAGTCGTCGCCATTTTGTAACAGTTGCACAAACACAAATGAAGCGCGGGTATGCCAGGAGTGGTCACACGGGCCCTCCAATTGGCTGCCGGTCTGAAAGGCGCCTCCCTATTGGTTGCTGCTGTGGCAGTGGGCAAGCTGGCAACCACAACGGACCGCTGTTTTCTGCTTTGCAAACCACGCTGGAGTCTTCATTTTACACGCAGAATCCGGATTTCTGAAGTCCCCCCAAGTTAGTAATGAATTGTCGCTCATTTGTAAAAAAAATTTTGACGAAGCACGTCTTCGGAAAACAAAAGCGCAAGCCTCCTACGGCTTTTCTTCCCAACTCCCCTTATGCCCAGAGGCAATAAACAACGCTATAAAAAAAAAAGCCTCCTAAGGCAAGGAAAAGACGGCGGCCAGCAAAAGCGGAGCACCCGACTGAACATACGAAAACATGCCGCGCTATCTTGCACCGCGTTACTCCAGCAGCGAAGCCGACAGTCGCCCTGTACCATCGATGCCGATAACCCTGTCGACGGAAGACGCGCCAACGGAGTCTCTTGCACGTTTGCGTAAAAACCGCGAATTGTTAGCCGAGATTGCAGTGTTGGAGGCTATGCCGGCAAAGACGGTGTGCTGTTTCTGGCGCATCGTGCAACACGGACACGCAGCCTGTGAGTGAGCCCCAGCCGTCGACGAGCTACAGTGCGATAGCTGAAGATTCACCGGACGAATCGTCGCCCGAATTTAGCACCATTCAGGCGCGCCTCGAGCCGCGTTTAGTGTTGTCGGCAGTGTCGGCAGAAGCGCAGACATGCAGCGTTCGCGACTCCCTACGCGCAGCGTCCACAACTGAACGGAAGTTTGGTCAGCACTGTCAAAGGACGAGCATGCCTTGCTTTCGGCGATAGGGATGGCAGTAAATGAGGCAGTCGTGAATTGCAGTTCAGGGAGCCAAGGAGCCTACTCGGCAATGTGTGCCACCTTGGGTGTGCATCATGGTGCCCTTGCCGTCCAGAGGGCTCAAGAAAAGGACCAAGAACACCTGAAGAAGGCGCCCAAAGCCCACCAAACAAAAAGGCGAAAGTGCAAGAAGATGCCTGACAGCAGTGGTGCCAAATATTACTGCTCTGGTGCTTTTTAAAAAATCTGCAGTGCTTGCAAAACTTTCGCGCCAGTTTTCTTAGAAATGAGCTTTGAGCCGATGGTCCTGCTTGCAGGAAGCATAGAACAACTATGGCTTCTGGGATTTGCATGGGATTTGTTGCACTGTATTTCTTAGTAAATTCTCTATGCAGTGACATTCCTATATTTTTAATAACTACAGTCGAACCCGTTTATATCGAATTACCCCGTATATCGAACAATTTCTGAACACCGTAATGTTACAGTGAGAACATATAGGAAAAGCATGGTTAAATCGAACAAAAATAGCAGCCGCACGTGATATATCAAACTTCAACGCCGCAAAATTTCTGCAGAAGTTGGCTTTCTCGCGCGGCAGCCGAGCCGGCTGCGGGACCCCCCCCCCCCCCCCCCCCCCCCCCCCCCCCCCCAAAGTGGTTTAGCCCAACTGCATGTGTGCGGCGCGGCTCTCCCTCCCTCAGACATCCACCCCCTAGAAAAAGTGGTTCGACCCATCTCTCGCTCTGTCACAGCCACGTGGCAAGTGCGACTGCACACAGTTCAGGCAAGTCGCGTCCTCGGAACGTGGTGCTTATCCGCTCTGTTTAACGAGATGGCTCACGGCAGAACTTGACAATATCCGCAAAGATAGAGATTATCAAAAGAGTTGAACGCGGAGAAAAGAAGTCTGATGTCGCCGCAGCATACAGCATCCCAAGAAGCACACTGAGTACGGTCTTGAAAAATAAGGCCAACATTAGGGCTAAGGCGGACAAGAGGCCTGGTGCTACCGGCGCCCGCCGCATACGCACGGCTGCATATGAAGACGTGGAGGCAGCAGTGTACAAGTGGTTCCTTGATGTCAGGTCACGGAACATCCCTGTTTCTGGCCCCATAATTGAGCAGGAAGCGAAGGATCTCGCTTTCATGCTGAACAGACCCGACTTCAAAGGCAGTTCAGGTTGGCTGCAGCGCTTCAAAGAGCGCCACAGCATTGTCGGCCGGTCTGTCGCCGGTGAAAGCCACGCGGTGGACGTCAGCAGCGTGCACAAATGGATTGACGGAAATTGGAGCGACATCACGGCAAGATATCATCCCCACGATATATTTAATGCTGATGAGACAGCCTTGTTCTGGCAAATGCTGCCCAACAAAAAGCTGGCGTGTTGTGATGATACAGTTGAATCCCGGCACAACGAATGCCGCTTCAACGAAATTTTCGCCACAACGAAGTATTTTTCATTCCCCGTGAAATCCCCATTGGAGTTAATGTATTAAAATTCTCTTGAAAACGAATTAATTTGTGAGCATGTATTCGCTTCTACGAATTTTTTGCGAGCCTTTCTTCAAAAGTTGGGTGCTGTATGAGATTATTCCCTGCTAAAGCAGTGGCTTGGAGCAGCTAAATAATGCACGGAATGTATGTTTATTACATTTTCATGTATTCTTTATTAAAAAATTTGGTTGGGAGTCGTTTATTCGTCATAGGGAAGCAGCGAGGGGACTTGTTGGTGCCGTGAAAAGGCCACCACCCGTACGAGGGCCAAAGACGAATCCAAATCCAGTCGCCAGCCTCCCCTCCCCGCCTTCTCCGCAGCCCTTGCCGCCATTTTCTTGTGTGTCGGTGTGTGTAGATCGTCGATCTCTCGCTGCAGTCTGATCTCGTCGATCGCCTCTGCCATGTCGCCGCCAACGAAGAAGCGAAAGTTTTTTTCGCTAGAAGAAAAGGATAGAATTATCGCCGAAGCGGAAAGCGGGAAGAAGAAGGCAATTATTGCCGCAGACTTTGGCATCGCGCCGAGTTCGCTATAGACTATTTTGAAGGACAGCATTAGGAAGGCACTTTCATCGGGCACTTCAGCGCAGCACAAGAAAGTGACGCAACCAACGTATGAAGAGCTCGACAAGGATGTCTATGCTTGGCTCGTCGATACGCGAGCAACAAACATGCCCCTGGGCGGTAAAGCTGTACAGCAGAAGGCCCTAAATTATGCTTGTTTGCTAGGGCTGAACGATTTAAGGCAAGCATAGGATGGCTGAATCGCTTTAAAGAAAGGCATAACATCGTAATGAGCAGTTACACTCCGTCTGATATTTAACGCAGACAAGACGGGCCTCTACGACGAGATCTTGCCAGCGAAGACGCTTGATTTTAAAGGGCAGCGTTGCCACGGAGGCAAACATAGCAAGAAACGAGTGACTGTGCTGTTGTGCACAAATGGGGTAGGTCTGACAAAAGCCTCCCCGTTAGTTATTGGCAAAAGTGCAAAACCGCGCTGCTTCAAGGGGAACAGAAGCCTACCTGTCAGGTACGTGGCAAACAGCCGGTCGTGGATGACCCGTGCCATTTTTGCTGACTTGGTGGTGACACTTGACCGCGACATGAGCAGACAGAATTGAAAGGTTTGTTTGCTCTTGGACAATTGTTCAGTGCACCGCATTGACGACGTCAAGCTGTCAAGTGTGGAGCAGAGGTTCTTCCCGCCGAACTGTACCTCAGTCATTCAACCCCTGGACCAAGGCATCATCCGGAGCATGAAGTCTTCCTACCGGGAGAGGTTGATCCAGCGGCTTCTCCTGAACACCGACACTGGTAGGGAGACGAAAGCCGATCTTTTCATGGCTTTAGAAATAAAGCCTGTGGCATGGAGAGCAACACAGTGCAGCGTGATCCGAAACTGCTTCAAGCACGCCGGGTTTGTCGACAGCAAGGCGTCCAGCACGACTGCAGCCGCGGAAAGTGTACCATCGTCATTGACTCCGGCGATTGACGTTACTTGGAAATTGCTCCACGAAGCTGGAAACGTCCCTGCTGACATAGCGCTGGACAATTCCTTCGACACTGACGCGGACGTGATTGTCCATGAGGAACGAAGCGATGAAGACATCATCACAAGTGTTCGCGAGTCGGAAGAGCCGTCCGATCATGAAGACGACTCCGCTCAAGATTTACCTGTCCCGGCAGCCTCATCGCAGGTACCGGATGCCTTCGACGTTATTAGGATCGCTGTTAACAGAGTGCGAGAGTCGCGTGACGCCACTGCTGGCAGTGAAACGCAAGCAGGCTAAGCTCACAGATTTTCTGGCAATAAAACTATGTTTTGCTGGAGTTATTGCCTTGGATTTTTGGTTAATTTCTCGACAGCGAAATTTCGCGACGAAATTTCTCGCGCGTCCCGTCGATTTCGTTGTAGTGGGATTCAACTGTAAGTCCCACGGCGGGAAAGTTAACAAAGCTCGAATATCGGTGTTGCTCGCCACCAGCGTCAATGGATCGAGCAAGTTTCAACCACTTGAGATTGGCAAGAGCAAATTGCTGCGGTGCCTGAAGAATGCACTCTCTCTTCTGGTGACCTACGTGTCCAACCGAAAAGCTTGGATGAAAAGCGAAGTTTTTGGCAAGTAGCTGAAGTCCTGGGACGACGACCTGGTAAGCAAAGGCAGAAAGGTCTGCTTACTCGTTGATAATTGTTCTCACCATTGTAAGGTCAGCGTCAGCAACATAGAGCTTCGTTTCCTGCCACCGAACACAACGTCGGTGCTGCAGCCTTTGGATCAAGGTGTCATTCGTGCACTGAAGGCAGGCTACAGAAAGCGCCTTGTGCAACGATTATTGCTAAATCTCCGCACTGGCCGGGAGTTGAAAATTGACCTCCTGTACGCAATAACAATGTTGAATGCATCGTGGAACGATGTCAAAAAAGAAACAATTCGAAATTGTTTCCTTCACTGTGGACTCTGCTTCGGGCGAGGCTGGTGCCAGCTCAACTGAAAGTTGCGATGAGCCCCTCGACATCGATGAACCACTCGAGGAGCTTGACGATTTGTTAACACAGTTTTCAGAGTTCCCAGGTGGCATTTGTGATGGGACTGCAGCTACAGACTTTGTCTCCGTTGACGACGATGTTGCGAATACCGGAGAGCTCGCTGACGAAGATATTGTTGCCGATCTGGCTAGGGATCTCGCCGGTGACGGTAACTGCGATGACCCAACGAGTTGCAACCCGCCCATGTGTTCTGAAGCACTTCATGCGCTGAGCGTTGTTCGTCGCCACTGCGCATCCATAGAAGGCTGTGGACTCGGCTGTTGCCAGTCACTCGACAACATTGAAATGTGCATGCGAAACAATTCTTTGAAAGCGAAAAAGCAGAAGTTGATCGGTTACTATTTCTCGCGCTAATATGCACGCCGTACATGTCTTTAGGAATAAGAGAATACTTCTTGATAAGGTGCGCTTCGTACATTGTCAATTTCTTTAAACGTTCTATATCGAATTACACGATATATTGAACTAATTCCGGTTTTTTTGCGAGTTCGATATATGCGGGCTTGACTGTATCTTGTTTTTTTTTTTACCGTTTAGCTAAATTGGCGTCTTGGTAACGACCGAATTTTTCAAACATAGATATAATTTCCTGTGTAAAAAAAAAAATGAGGGCGGTGAAAATATTTTAAGAATGTCACTGCATGAACTGTTCATTCGGCTAAAATATAAAAGCAACTATTGGCTTCTACCGTGTTTTTTTGTCACGCCAGGCTTTCTGAAAGTTGGGTGCAAATAAAAATATATACCGTATTTATTCGAATCTCGGCCGATAGTTTTTTCAAAAAAACGAGATGTAGAACTCTTATGTCGGCTTAGATTCGAGGATTTCGTTTCGAGGTTTCGTATTCGTAAAATACGAATAAATGTAGCACGCAGGTGGCGCCCCCACAAAACGCCAACGAAAGACAGCACTGTAGCCGTTGCTATCCGTAGCCGATACTGATCAAAGCACACATGAGCACTGGCTGCCATTTTGGCCTTGTTCTGTTCTCGTGCGGTGGCGTGAGCACATTCGCAGCAGTGAAGTTTCGTGCGTAGTTTTTATCACCAACACCATGGCACCAAACAGGCGGTGCCATTATAGTGCCGCCTTCAAGCGGAAAGTTATAGTCGCTGCAGAGCAGTCGTCAAATCTTCAAGCCGGGCGGGACTTCGGCATGGATGAGAAGAATGTTCGCCGTTGGAGGGGGCAGCGTAACGAAATTTTTGCTTGCGCGGCAACGAGAACGGCTTTCACGGGCCCCAAGAAAGGCCGCCATCCAGAAGTGGAGGTAGCTCTGGCCGAGTTTGTGGAGACGCAGAGGTCAGCGGCACTTCCAGTGACCACGGAAGTGCTGCAAGCCAAAGCAAGAGAGCTGGCGAGAGAGCGAGGCGTCCCCCGGGAACTGTTCAAAGCCAGCCGGGGTTGGTTGCAGAAGTTCATGAAGCGCTTTGGCTTCAGCCTCCGACGTCGCACGTCCATTTGTCAAAAGCTGCCGGGCGACTTCGAAGAGAAGCTGATCTCATTTCAGCGATTCGTAATAAGGAAGAGGATAGAGCACGGCTACGCCGTAGGACAAATGGGAAACGCTGACCAGACGCCGGTATGGTTTGACATGCCAGTGGCGTGCACCGTGAACGAAAATGGTGCCAAGGAAGTGAAAGTGCGCTCAGCCGGATACGAAAAGCAGCGCATGACTGTAATGCTGGCCTGCACGGCGGATGGCCACAAGCTGCCGGCGTATATAATTTTTAAGAGGAAGACTCTACCAGCTCGGGAAGTGTTTCCAAGAAATGTGATCGTCCGCGCCAACGAAAATGGATGGATGGCGAGCGATATGGTTGAGCAGTGGATCAGAATGGTTTGGCAGCGGCGTCCAGGGGCCCTCTTGGCCAAACGTTCCCTCCTCGTCCTGGATTCTTACCGTGGACACCTCACTGACGGCGTAAAAGCTGCGCTTTCCGAAGCCGGTACCGACGTCGCCATCATACCCGGCGGCATGACAGGCCAGCTGCAGCCTCTTGATATGTGCCTCAATAAGCCTTTCAAGGATCGGCTGCGCAAGTACTACGTGGACTGGCTTAGTGAAGAGCGGCGCGAGCTTACACCAACAGGCCGAATAAAGCGCGCCTCACTGGGAGTTGTAGCCACTTGGATAGCTGCAGCCTGGGATGACATCCCAGAAAGCTTGGTTGCACGCTCATTCCGCAAGTGCTGCATCTCTAATGCACTTGATGGCAGTGAAGATAGTGCACTGTTCGAGGAGGCCAGCGATAAAGAAGTCAGCGATGATGATGACGAATGAGCGGGGGCTGATCCCGGGCTGGCGTTGCATATGTCTCCTCGCCCAACGCCGCCTCTCCTCCTCCTCTTCTCTCAAAGCTCCTTTGGCAGCTTTTTTTTTTCAACGGTCCCTCTCGGGACCATCAATCACGCTTCGGCAGAGCATGCAGGCACGATGCTTCCCGCTGTGTCTCACTCGAGTTCCTCTCTCTACACCAAGTCGCCTATGCGCAGACACATGGTGCAGTCGTTTCGCGCCACGCACTTTCACGTGCGCGGCGACGTAAGAACAGTCGTGTCGCGTCATAAAAATAATTGTGATAATGAGGTATAAACAGTGTTGTTTTTTCGGCCGGCCTACAATCGAGGTAAGTTTTTTTCTTTCTGTGGCCTTCAACTTTCGGGTCTCGGCTTAGAATCGTGGCCGGCCTAGATTCGAGTAAATACGGTATATCAATGAAACTTTGTAATTAGTCATTCAGCACACTTCCCAATAATGGTGCCAAATTTCATTGTTCTACTACGAAAAATAAGGAATTTCACTCCGTTCCGCACCTCCCCCTCTAACACTTGATGGTATCCATAAAAGATAGCATCCTCATGCAACGTGGTAGGTGCTCGGGAAGAGCAACTTGGATTGCACAAACCTCAGTGGTGGCAGCATCTGCCATTGCAGGGCTGTGGCGCATGCTTAACCGCTGCACCACTGCGCCAGGAGTGGTATGAGGACTCCCAGAGATCTATGAGTGCAAAGGTCATAACGGCCTCATGCAGATGGTTGGCGCATCCGAATGTAACCCGGTACGGCAGCTGCTGGGGGAGGGGAGCATGGGCCACAGTAGGGCGGCGACTGCCTCCACGAAGTTAGCGCTCAGATCGAAAAGGGTGCTGCGGCTACGTAGAGCCATGCAGAGGTAGAATTGCCAGCTGTGTGGTGTCGAGTTGCATCACGCCGCAGCAAGCAGAGACTGTGTTCATGAAGTGAGCGAGCGGGTTTGCGACGTCTCACGCGTAAGCAGTTTTTAAATGTCTCTGCCGAGTTTTTTTCCCTGCTGCTAGGTTTGCCATCTTAGTAAAAGTGACAAGATGCTTTCTTCTGGAGTTGCTTCTTACTAGTATTTTGTGTAATGCTTTGTGGGTAAAAGGGCATGATATTTCGCTGTCCTATTGGAGTTTAACTTTGACTTCACAGTAGGCAGCAAGGCACACCAAAGGAAATCTCTCTCTGGTTTATTTGGTTTTTGGCAGAAATGAACATTTGACACTGGTGCCACATTGAGTATCAGCTTGCTGATTTCAAAGTGGACCACCTGCCTTTGCCTTGGCTGCTCCAGTGGCTTTGGTGTTAGCTGTTGAGCCTAAGTTTGTGGGATCGAATCCTGGCCGCGGCGGCCACGCTTGATGGAAGGTAAATGCAGAAATGCCTGTGTACTGCGCGATGTTGGTGCATATTAATGAACAGCGGGTGATTGCGCATTAAGCCCTACACTATGGCATGCCTCATTGCTGATGTGGTATTAATCTTTTCGAACTGTGCAATAAGAGAGGTTGTTTTGAAGCTTTTTTGTTTGGTCTGCAACTTTTGTGGCCTTGGTGACGTGCAGGGGAACTGAGGCACATCAGCAACCTGAAGCCCTGGGGCCTTTACGAGGTGCTAACAGAGAAGTACGACTGGACCCCCTCTGAGGCGCAGGCGTTTGCAGACTTTCTCCTCCCCATGCTGGCCTATGACCCGGCACAGCGAGCCAAGGCTTCCGACTGCCTGCGTCACCCGTGGCTGGCAGCACAGCCCACCGCCACTGCTGCGGGCACAGAAAACAACGCCACCGTCACCCGTGTCTCCTCTCGAGACGAGCCCATGGCAGCTGTGCCACGTCCCCCCACCCCCTCGTCCAACCAGTGTCGGCCCCCGTCGTCGTCGCCATCTTCGTCGTCCTCCTGAGAAGGCCCCTGTTCCTCCCGCTCGTTGTCATTGTGTTGTGGCGTGTTCCGAAAAAGGATCTGCTGCGCTTGGGGTGCAAGTGCGGGGAGGCGGCAGCGGCAGTCACGAGCTGGGCTGCGGAGTGATGTCCCTCGGCGTGCGCTGCAACGTTACCGGTAGAATGGGGCTTGGCAGGCGGGCGTGGCGGCACTGGTTTTCGTGATATGTGCGGAGGTTTTAGAGAGCACTTCGGGCAGTTTGTAGCAGGTGCCGTGCTGCACATCTGCAACCATGTTAGGAAGCCTGGGCACCTCCTGTCGGCTCGCACGCTCCGATTGGCCCAGATCCGCCCGGCTTGAGGCATGGATTTGTGGAATGCCCGGCCGGAAGTGCAAGATCCTTTGTTTCTACTATTGGCCTCCTCTCTTGCTCCATTATGTTCCAGCATTGCTTAGCTGCCTGTGGCTTTGGAAAATGAAATGGAGGGACAAATTGGGCCATGACTGTCGCCATTGTGACATGACTCGCGTATGACTGCTTGATCTTGAACCAGTGAAAATGGCCTGACAAATGGACATGTTTCCCCCACATGCCACATAACATTTTGGCTGAAATTGCAGCAGGGGTGTGCATATCGGCTCTTTTTTTTCTTCATGCCACAAAAATTGTTGCAGACATAGTGCGCAGATGTAAAAGTCACTGACTTTTCTGTAATTAAATGTAAATTCGTGCAACAAGTGACTTTTCTTCGTGCTCGCATTGGGTTCTGATAGCTGTCCTTGGGAAAGTTTTCTAGCCTGTCGACTTCCCTTTGCATTTGTGTTGTGCAAATTGTTTTGTTTAACTCGTATCAAACAAGTGTGCAAAAGTAAACAGTGGTTCCTCTCCTTTATTTGGCTGCACTTTATCATATGCACACACACAAAAAAAAATTGCACTTTTCTCGTGTTGGAAATGTGTATAAGCTTGCAGGGCAGTGGACATATCTTGAAGCCTAGTAGTTATCTTGAGGTATGTCGAGGCATATAGCTTGTGGCCCCCGAGGCTTTTGTACACACAGATTTCAGGAATCGGGTCTTGCATTGTGCAAAGTACTGCCCATTTCGTATGTACTGAATTTAGAATGAGTTGCACATTGCCGTGTTCCTCCTAACTGCAGCTGTTGGCAGTGGCTACTTGCTTTTCCAAAGGCATGGGTGCGTTTTCTTACATGTGTGTGTGCAGGAAAATGCTTAGCGTTCTGGAAGTGCTTGTCGTGTGGCAAAGTGGTAAGTGAATTGCGTTTTTTTTTTTCTTGACGGGGTAAATTTTTATCTTACACCGGAAGAACAGTTTAGTACAAGACATTCAGTATTTTTTTTTTTGTGGATTTTGAAGTATGTTGTAATGAATTCTGGCTGTAGTTTTCTTTTCTGATTGCACTGTAATGAATCCTGGCTTTAGTTTTCTGCTTTTCCGTTTGTGCTTGTGCGATTGTTTAAATTGGCAGTGTAGTTGTGTCGGTGTATGTTTCGTTTAGCTGCGCTGCTTCAGAATGTGCTGCTAGCCAGTAAAACGGTTTACTTCAGCTACAGAAGTCCTACTGGTCATGTTTTGGTTGCATTTATTTGTGGCCTGCTTGTCAGCAGCTCGCCCATTTGAGAATGACTGTTGACCCCCCAGCTCAAGAAATGAACTCAGAAGGCCATTTTGCTGCATGCCATCGAGGAAGGCCACCAGAGTAAAATCTCAGCAGTGCAGCGGTAAGACTCTCTAGAGGGTTGCCATGGGGGCCACTTCAGAGTGATGTCTGTCGAAGTTGTGCCCAGGCAGCAGCTTGTGAATAGTGTGAAGTTGCGAAGCAAGGATCTGCGTCTCCTGGTGGCAGGAGCCTGTCGTAGACGTGTTCTATTTTTTTGCGTCAAGTTTGGCCAGCCCTACTCCGAGTGCTGCACCAGCATGGCCCCACCATTAGCAAGAGTGGATGCGGAGAGTAGTTGTCACCCCGATAGTTTGGACATTTATTTCGTAGTTCGCATGCAATGTGTACCTTCTGGTGCGTCTGTGCACCCCTGTGAAATGAGCTGCGTGTTGAGAGGGCCCAGTGTGCATTTTTATTCCCAGAGGCGTTCTTGCTTTGGTATGACATGTATCAAGGTATGTATGCTGTATGGTTGTGTAAAATCTGCCGAAAGAAGTTCACGGGTTGCACTTCTCCTTTTTCTTTTTTTTTTTCGAAAGTGCTTTTTAAGTTATGCTAATAAAACTCGCCAAAGAGTATAGCATGAGTGGTGAAATTAATCGTAGTCTTGAAAAAACACCGCTGCAGCATGTACTGTGGGCTGTTCGAAGTTCTTCATAAGCAGCATGCATGCGTGTGGGTATAGTAAAGTTTGCTATTCGCCCACGCGTTGTATGCGTTTCTCACCTATGCATGCCCGTCCCGGACGAGAGTGGTGAGCTTCCTAGTCAGTTTCACTATTAGTACAAAACACCAGAAGCTGTGTAGAAGGTCTGTCACCATGCCGGGCTTTTTCAAACAGTGGTGCCTGTACATTGTCACGACTAGATTTGTCAAGACAATTGGGCATTCAAACACTCCTTCTCCGCTTTGCGAACTGCAGCATGATGTCAACGTGTTGCTGGTTCATGTACTCAAAATTCTAAGCAGTCAAAAAGTCTCTTAAGGTTGCATTGTTTTGCTTCTGGTTGATTCGTTCCTGGATGTATTCCTGGGCCGAGCCTGGGAGTATGCGACCAGCTGATTGATGCGCAACGGCATTGAGCCGCTGGTCGGCTTCTCTGCAGTGCATGAGCGCAATGGGGTGACTCATCCAAAAAGAATGTCAAAGATGAAATTCTGGCTACTTCCGCCCTTTCCATCTGTGGACTCTATATGTTGCGAAGTTCCTTCGTGCTAAGAACATTGTAAAATCAGGATAGAAGTCTGCAAGCACCAGAAAATATTTCTCATTGTTTACTGACAGGTGCCTAGTCACCCTTATAGGATGTGAAAGTGTCAATAATTGCCTTTGTACTTGTACTTGAGTCACATTTTCCGATATGCTCCTCTCGAGCTATAAATTTTCCTAGGACAATATGCTTTTCCTGTGCATTTTTAAAAAAATTTTAAATTTATACTCTACTTTATGGGCTGTACCATACTTAATGGAAGGTGAATAGACATACTGGCTTTGGCATTGTGCACACACTAAAAAATGAATACAGGCAGGAGCAGCACTGGACACTTCTGGCTACGTGAAAAGTTTCCCCAAGATTGAAGGGCATACCTGCTGCTCAAGGCAACGTATGTCTTCATATTGTGTACAGGTAGGCGCAACATGAAAGTGACAACCATATTCACTTGTGACTGCTCCGTACGTATCTTTGAAAAGCACTTCTCTGTTATAAACTGTCCTCTTCTGGATGACTAATGCCGTGGAACTTATTGCCTTTCAATACTGAAGTAATATCAAACTTTGTGTTAGTGTGGCTAATGTCTGTGCAATATTTTGAACCTGTGTAGATGCAACAGAACTTTTTTTTTAAGCGATCTCACTTCACCCTATCTACCTGAACGTGATCCGGGGTTAACCCAATGAGTTCTTTCATGCTGCTAAACTCTGGCTACGAGTGAAGAACCAAATACTGAAACTAGATTTGCTAGGACTGCTGTGATATGGGACAGCTTATGTGGGGAAGAGGGTCTTAGAAAAAAATTTTTGTTAATGAAGTCACAGTGATGAAATCTTCTGTGAACATGTATTTTTGCATGCTGATTCCAAATATGTCTGTTAATTTCATGTGCAACAATTCCTTGAGCACTTATGCAATATGTTATGTAACTTTTTGTGAAGAGCTCAAGAAATTCTGCTGTAAGGAACATGCTAGAATGCATGCCATTGGTTTCTCTTGACATTAAGCTATGCAATAAAGGTAAAATTATCATCGTGCCTGTCATAGAAGTTGAGTTACAGGATTTTGAAGTTGTCACTTCAGAAACAGGAATATAGATTTTTCTTCTCGTTTGTGAAGCACCAAGTTCAAAACCCTGTGACTCAACTTCTATGATAGGCAGGATAATAATTTTACCCTTATTGCATAGCTTTATGTCAAGACAAGCGGACAGCATACATTCTAGCAAGTTCCCTGCAGCAGATTTTCGTTAAAGCTCCCCACAAAAAGTTACATAACATATTACAATTAAGTGCACAAGGACTTGTTGTATATTAAATTGAATTCCATATTTTGAATCAGCACGCAAAAGTACATGTTCCCTGAAGATTTCATAACTGTGGCTTTATTAAAAAACATTCTTTTTCTGAGACCAGCTTCCCGCCTTAACTGCCAAACAACTGGTTCTCTTAATTGTTCTAGACTGCTGGCTATCTTCTATATGATGTGTTCGTTTAGTGGTATGTATTGGAAAACCTCTCACAAAAAGGTGAACTTACTGTAAAGCATAGTTCTTTTTTGTGAGTGAACGGTTTGGGTAATGTGAAGAGCGGCACTCTCTTGCCAGCATGTTGGAACTGCCTACATGCCACTTAGCGCAATGCATGGAGCAGGGGGAATAAATTGGCCTGAAATTTTGAGGTCATTTCAGATAATGATACTGTGCCAGTTATCTTGAAGGGACACAGGACTTTCTCTGGCTCTTTATGGATACATTGACATTTGTCTAGAAGCATAAGACTCATTTATTGGCAAGAAAACATGATTTAAAAATCTGTGCCAGGCAATTCAAACTCTTGGCATCCTTGCTGGAAAAGATAGGTTGCCACAATTTTGAAGTGAATGGTGGTGTAGCGTAGGCTCTGGGATTCGCAAAAGAAAAAAAAAGTGTCAACACATCCATTCTGCACTTCTGAAATTAGCCTGTGATGGTGATACCAGTATTTTGTTCTTTGGTGTTTTAAACCAGCTTATAAAAATGGCTAGAGTTCAAGGTGGCTTGAACCTAGTTATACAAGCAAAAGCTCTGTTCTGCATGGTCTCCACTGTCTGAAATCAAACGTCAACGTCAAGGTCAGGTACCCAATGGTCAGTCGTATGATCACGTGGTCATAATACCATAACTTGGGCCATACCACCATGCAGTTAAGTTCGGTTTGACGTTTGAAGAATTGAAGGTCATTGTCTCATCCACATTGAAATTGGAAGTTGCAACCCGAGGAATAGAGCTCTCGCTCTAAAATGCTTTGTTTTTGGTGAGAGTGGTCTCTCTCATATAACAGTATACTGTATTGATGCAAGCCAGCTTCAGTTTGTCCTGTGTGTCCCTTTAATTAAGCATATATTGTGAAGGTAAGGAAATCCTAGTCGCAAGGTAGCTGTCTCTTCAAGATTAAGATCCAACAGTGTGTAATAATCGAGCAAGTGTGTAGTTTATATGAGAGGGTATTTTCATGAGACTTGAGACTGGCTCGGGTACTGTATCACGCAGAGGACAGCACAGCTGGTAATGCTACCATGGCGACTGTGCAGTTTGATTCAAGTGCACAGTTTCCCTTCTGCACAATATTAGGGTCGATAGCACAGTCATGACACCAAGTACTACTGCGCTATACCTTGGCTAGGGCCAGAGTGCCTCACATTGGTCCTAGCCAAGTTCAGTGTCCTTGGTAGCTGTCTCAAATCTCCCCGAATAACACTCGGACCGAAAGAATTGACTAGGCGACAGGTGTACACACACAGACGCACATTTAATACACCCTATGTGACACACACACTAGAACACAAACTAACAAAACTAACACAAAACACAGACTATAAATACACACGAACCGGGCACACTGCTACCAGCGTCTACTACTAGCGTTCTACTATGAGCGGTCAGCGTTCGTGCTCACGGTTGGTTCGGTGCGGCTGCGGCGTCGTATAAATCCGGTAGCCGGCATTGAGGCGGTTTTCGACGTGCTTGGGCTGGCATCGCTGGCGGCGTCGTATAAGCTCCCGGTCCAGGCGACCGTGGATGTGATGCCGGTGTTGTTGGCGTTGGGGGCACCACCTGGATGGATGGCGACAGCACTGGAAACACCCCTGGCCGTAGCAGGTGGTAGCGTCCTCTGTTGACTCCCCGGAAGGGGCTCAGGCACGGCAGGAAGTCCACGATGCGAAGCCGTAGAACGCGAGCTCACCGGAGCAGTAGCCGGCGTCGCTCTCTTCCAGCCGATGTGTCCCTGACCCGCCGGAGCCTCCGCTTCTCTGCTGTTCCCCCAGTGCCTCGCTCTCACTCGCCCTTTTATAGCCTTCGCATTAGTACACGTAAACCTTGTCGTCGTTGTCTTCTTCTCTTCTCCACCAATCATCTCTCTCCACCTCACCGAATGCTTCTCCACCAATGATCTATCTCCACCTCACCGAATGCTTCTCCACCAATCATCTCTCTCCACCTCACCGAATGCTTCTTCTTCATCTTCTTTATTCTTCGGTTAATCCACGTTGTCTTCTTCACACATCTTTCCTTTAAAATTTAATTTAGGCTCCTTAATATATGTGACAACAGCTGGGCTTGGCTGGCATGGCACTGTGGCTAAATGACACGAGCAGTGAAATGGTAGGCGCCGTTTTCTTCAAACTGCTTTTGCAGTAAACATCTCCAGACCAGCATTGGCAGTGCATATACATGCGATTTCCTCAATAAGCAAACCATTTGGCTGCCAGCAGCATGGCGTAGCACATGCACCACAGGCACGGGGCTGCTTTCAATCAGCATTAAGCAGACTGAAGCCGCCGCGGTGGCTCAGTGGTTATGGCACTCGGCTGCTGACCAGAAAGGCGCGGGTTTGATCCCGGCTGAGGCGGTTGAATTTCGATGACGAAATTCTAGAAGCCCGCGTATTGTGCAATGTCAGTGCATGGTAAAGAACTACAGGTGGTCGAAATTTCCGCAGCCCTTCACTGCGGTGTCCCTCAGTCACTTTGGGATGTTAAACCTCCATAAACCAAAAACCATCAAGCAGACGGGAAAACGTAACTGCTCACCAGCTCCCGGGAAACTGTAGTAGAAAGCAGAACAAGTGCCCCTGGCAACCCTATAGTATGCCATATCCAACAGCAGTTGTCTCAGCTTACGGCCGCCTAGGTGCGTAGTTTTCTTAGTGATGGAAGTTGAAAAGGCACCGATATGTAGGTTGATTGAGTGCCTGCCCACTGTGACATGGAAAGCAAAGAGTGAGCGCATGAGACAGCATGCTCTGTAACATCTCCTCGGACATTCTTTGATGTTACTGGCCTTGGTGCTAGAGAACGGGGCAAATAGACTTCGCTCATAGCACCGCCCTTGTTCTGGCGTAACATTATTGCACTCTCCTCTTTGCACTGAGTCAACCCAGACGAGGAGACGCAGTTGTGTTTGAGAAACACCAAGGCTAAAGGTGACAATAGCAGGGCTAAGTACTCTAGACTCTCCATGGCAATTTGTTTTGAATTGTGCCAACCGTGCCCGACGGTCTCGGGGCCTCAATTCTTCCAAGTTCTGTTGTGCCTGTCAAACATGGCATCGGTGCTCCAAATGCTTGTGAAGAGGCATACAGACCGATGTTTCCATGACACCAGACATAACTACTGTCTTCACGAGTCCTGGCTGCTTGTCTTAAGTTAGCCAGAAGGTGTGTACGGTCACATGCACAACATCTCTTTTTGGAATGCATGCCACTAAATGTGCATGTGGTACAAGCCGCAATCCTGGATATGGTCGATAACATTGTCAAGGCGCTGGCCAGAAGAGGATAGCGCAATACATGGAGCTGCAGCCCATGATGCAGTTCAATAAAAAGGTGCTAGGCGCTCCACTGAACTCAATTAGTCGACATTGCTTTTGTACCCGTATACAATCCTATTTTTCATACCCTTGTAACCCATTCCCATCTCTGAGCCCATTCCTCGTTGCAACCTTTGTCATCTGCTTGGCTTTCTGCCTGCCTGCCTCTTGAACATCACGTGACAGTGTGGAACTTCTGCAAAGAATGTGCAAGCACATTCTGTGTTTTGAGTGGCAATGACCCCACTTGTCAATCAACAACTTTATTTGAAGATTCCGCCTGAACACTATTAAAATCTCCTATACAATAGGTGTAATGGTCACATGTAGAAACAATATGATGTATCGATATCTGGGAAATCTGCTATTATCTGGCTTGAAATGTGTAGAAACATATCAAGCCAGGCATGCAAAATCAAAGCAGAAAATTCTTTTTAAATTGGATGCCTTCATGTTTTGTGGTAGCTCTGGTATGGCTGCATTGAGTGTGTGGGCTCCTTTAACAAGCATGAGCATTTTGAAGACCTGAAATGTACCTATATTCTTAACGACTTAATATGACAGTAATGAGTCGAAAGAAGTATAATTGGCACCTTGAAATCAGTGCTTTCAATGTTGATGCATGAAGATCCTAAAGAGACTGCATAATTAATAATTGGCAAAGGCAGGAATTTTTTCTGCACAAATTTTCCCTATGCTGGATCATAATTGGTGCCTGGAAAGGGTAATTACTACATCACTGCACGAGCTCTTATGTATAGAAAAGAGAATTGATTGCATTTTTTTTCATGCCCTCTATAAATGCATTGCACCATTACTTCCCACGTGGTATGTAAAGGGAAAGGCAACTGAGAGATGCGTGAATCCAGTAAAAAAATTGGAACAGGTCCAATTGGGTGCTCCAATTCATACAGGTTGGTTTCAATTGGAAACCTGAGTCCTAATGGGCTTCAAGCATCCCAACTGGAATACCAGTGGGGCTCTTCAAGTTTCAACTGGGCCTCCCACTTGGTTTGTGGAATTAACTATAGGTCCCAGATGGACTGCCGGATTCAATCTGGCCGATTCACTTCTAATGTGTAAGTCAAACTGGCTCTTAAGATGCCATTAGATGAGAATTAAACACAGTGGGCCACCACACAGGCCCATTGGTTGCATTGAAGACATTCCTGATTGGCCAAGCACTAGTAGGAAGAGACTCCCAGCTTGTAGCCTGGCTTTCTTATGGGTGGAACACCTAGAAAAGATGCTACCCGGCCCCTAACCAACCTTCACTCATTTGTTTCTATACAGATAATTGGAGTATGGCATCCAACTCATCAGTTGGAAGCAATGGATTATTCTAATTTATTGTGTTATTCCAGCAGGAAGTCCCAGTAGGATCTTCCAACTGTTTCCAAATACACAGCTGCGAATTATTTTAGACTCGCTTACGAGCTCCTGTGTGAAGCATTGAGTAAGGGGCGCTATACAGCCAAAAAGTGTGCGTGGTCAAGAATGCAAAAATGTAACATTAAGCGTAATGTGCACACAAGGGCTCACAAAAGACTTCACGGTCGGGGATGGAGACATTGGCATCAGTAAGTTCATTCGACGGTGAAATGGCATGAGGCAGTGCAGATGAATCAAAAGCATATGTGTGTTGTCAAAAATAAGCGTGAAGCTGGATTGATTGTGAAGCTGTCTGGACATGCTGTTCAAGGGAAAGGGTTTGTCAGAATTGACATATTTATCAAAGAGACATAAGCGGCTAATTAGCCTCTTATGTCTCTGATTATGTCACACTCTTAACAGTGTGACAATTTTCAAGAGACCACGGAGCGAAAAGTTTTGCTTGATTTCAGTGATGCTTGCATTTCAGTCATAGTTGCGCACCATAAAGCTGACAGCGCTATTCTGAACGGACTCTAGCTCTGTAACTAAATAAGTTTGTGGAGACCTTACTTGATGAAGCGAATTCTATCTGAGGGCAGGTGAATGTTAAGTATATGGATGCGAGTAGGCATGTTCCAAAGGTTACGACGAATAAACCCAAGCGTTCACTATTGTACTTTGGCACAGATGGGTAAGATGCACACAAAGATACTTTCGGGTAAAATCCTTGATACGGCGCAGTACTGATGAAATGAGAGATGTTGGAACAGTGAGGTAATTACATTTTTGTATAAAAATATTAGTAGCTTATTAGTCTCCTTAATTGTTTTCATTGTCAGCACTATTGCCATAGTTGTGTTAAATGAAATCACTACTCAGCGAGCATAAAATCCTCTACACCATTTACGAGAATAAGTGCCAATTTTGCAATGAATGTCTCAATCTAGAACATAGTCTGGGCGTGCCGAAAGAGCAAACACATCTCCAGAATAGAATACCCAATGCTCATGCAGTGACAGGAGGAACTGGTCAGCAGCTCGGAGCCCGAAAACCAGTGACGGCTAGTCAATAGGGCACTGCATGTTTGGCGGCCAATCCAATGGAGTCGTAGACTGAAGGACTCCACCCATAAGTAGTGCGTTCTCACAAGGTTTTTCCCTTTCTCCTCAACGAGCACGTATGCCATTTGCTTTGGTAGCAGAGTTTGAATAAAAAGCGAATTGAATAGAAAAATATGCTGTTTACTTAGTACCGGATAACGTTTTTTGGTTTGCAGTGTTCCTGTGCATTTATGTGCAATGCATGCTCGCAGCTGCCAATTGTTTCCAGATTGTTTCCAGATCTGGACTTCCGTTTTTATGCCCCAGATTTTAAATAAATCCTCTGTGCAAAATACTCGCCTAATTGAGTGCAAACAGCGCTCACAAGGTAGAATATTATTGCCTAAGTTGTTTGAGATCTAAATGAACATCGGTAATTGCCTGTATTTGGTGGAAGTGGCGAGAAACTGCTTTCGGCGACGAGCACAGTTTTTGCAAATGCGAGCCAAGTAGCCAGTCTCACAGGCTGCACCACCTACCAGATGAGCGTGCAACTCACAAGCGACGACTTATCAGTTATTAGTGTGTGCTGTTGGCATCACATTTGCACTGCGGTATTTAGTAGCAGAAGCAGTGATGCTCCTTGTGATCTTTATTCCGGCTGGCAGACGAACCCCATCTTCGAAGAGAGCGCGCTTCTCGCTTCCACCAAGCCGAGACGTTGTTTGCCTCGCCGTTCGACAGATGGGGCAGCTTGTGAGATCGGTGCTTTTTGGTGCTTTTTGAGTTTGCAAGAACTGCACTCGTAGCCGAAAACAGTTTCTCGCCAATTCCACCAAATACAGGCAAGTACCGATGTTTATTTAGATCTCAAGCAACTTATGCAATAATATTCTTCACTGTGAGCGCTGTTGGCTCGCTATTAGGCCAGAATTTTGTGCACAGAAATTTTTTAAATTCCGGCACACAAAAACAAAAGACTTTGTAGTTCATCCTCCGAGTCGGCGTCATGCAATCATGCCCGGACTATGTTTGCACGATTATGCCGAAAACGGGAGCTAAAATCATGTCATATTCCACAAGGGAAGGCTTCGGAAGTGTCGATGATCGAGGAAAAACTTCTACATTCTCACTGTTAGATCGAAACCGAAACTGAAAACGAAATTTTGACGTGTGTGCCAGCGCTCTACAGCGGCGACCGGCGAATGCTAATTGGCCAATCACAGAGCTACAACTGGTACGTTACAGCGGCTGCGTGTTTTGAAGTGATTTCGAACGCTTTTGCGTTGGTAACGGCGCTGTAGGCTGTAGCATGAGCCTCGTTAAGTAACGTTGCTGACATTCAAGCCTCGTTCTATTGTAAGTGCGCAGCGCGAGTTATAGTGCTTGTCGTGTAATTTGCGTTTGGCTCCAGCCCATGGAGACTTGACATAAGTGAGTACGCATATTTGTATCTTCTACCTGCCTTAGGGTTATTCGAACGCGTATGCAAACGGCGTTCCATAAACCATTAAACTAACGATGACATAGCATTTTTAATATCGTCTGCCTTAGTTTGTGAGCAGCAGCAAAACATTTACCATATCATCTTCCTTTGTAAGCAGTAGCTGACCTGCTTTGTGGAAAAGAAAGCTTAGTTGACAGGTTTCCAAACTGAACGGCTTCGCCATTGTTGACAAACGACCGTTTTGCATTACACTGGTGGTAAAAAAAAACAAAGGCGCTTCAAGCACGCTTTAACTAATCAACAGCACGTAGTTTGAATAAAGTGTGCAATTAACTGATTACAGAAACAACACGACAGACACTGCTAGGCGCACCTCAGTGAACCAGCTAGCCCGACAGTGTTGCAATTCATGAGGCCACCGCCTCCAGCACTTTGACATGTGAGAAGTAATGAAACTTCCTGTGCTTACGGTGTCATTGCTTTTTGTATTGTTAATTGCTTAAGGTGTAGGAAACGACAATGGGCTCATTGGCATTGCACGTTCGATCGTAATGGCACGGCTAATTGCGAGTTTTTGAAATGTTGATATTCCATTCATATTCGTGGGGCGCGGGAAGCTTGGTGTAGGATATTATGTCTGCTTCAGAGGGTCACTATCTTGCTGACCGACTATTCATAGCCCACAAGTTCTGTGGTTCAGTATCTTGATGTGCGCTGTTTCGCATATCGGAGTGGGCAGGCTTTGTGTTCGCTGCTCGCCGGTTTTTGCACACGCTATGACTTGGTGCTACGCATCAGAATTTCTTGTGTGAGGCTGCCAATGGTTACGGTATGCGCAGCGCTCTCTACAGAACTTGAATATCAGTAGTTTCGAAGTTCGGGTGACTCAGTGGCAAATTTGGCTTTTCGCTAATAGCGCGAGGTGGCCTGTTCGATGCCGGCCTCGGCTGGCGCATATTGATGGAGGCGAAATGCAAAAACGCTATTTTGGTGCACAATGAAGAACCAATGTTTAGAATTGCTGTGGAGTCTTCCACTGCGGTGTGCCACATAGCTGCTCTGGCACGTGTAACTTCATTTAAGATAATTACTGAGGCGTTTAATTATCATCATGCGATCATTACGTGTTCTTGAATTGAATCGTGGATAGGCTGAGTGTGGGAGGTGGAGATGCCGCCCTCTCCCTCAGGCAGGACCTGTAAAGTGTGTGTGCACAACACTATGCCGGACTACAGGGAGAGGTGGTTCCGTCTTTTGCAGGTTGTGGCAAGTGTGCACAGTACGACTCTGCCAGACACTTTTTTGTCACGGTTGGCCTTCTAATGCTAATTTACTAAAAACGAACGAAAAAGCTCTTGTTTCGTATTCTGTACCACCTGATAAGAGCTGAACATGTAACCTGACAAGTGAATATGGCTGCACCTCTTGTGAAGAGCACCAGTCATGATGTACACATGCCAGTTAATTGTCATGCTGAGGGGATAAAGTGAGACTTCGCATGTTATCACATTGAAGACAAACTGGTGTGTTGCTGGCCAAAGGAACTGGAATCTGCTGTTGATTTTCGCAGCAGTCGGAAAGAGATGTACAGTATGTGTGTCTTACTTGGAGGGGACATTATAAATATTTAAACCAGCTCTTTAATGTGGAGAAAAGTAGGTTTTACTGTGAAGCAGGAGCACAGCTTCAGGCCCCTCCTCTTGAGCTCTCTGCCCCCATTTTTGTGCATTGCAATGAAACCTGCTTTTCTCAAGTTAAGAGCCGGTTTAACCATTCGTGTGTTCCCTCTGAGTCTGACACGTACAGTACATTTGAAACATTATTGTAACCTACAGTGGTGGCTCAGTGGCTATGGTATTTGGCGGCTGAGCATGAGGTTGCAGGAGGTTTTTTTGGTGCATATTGATGGAGACAAGATGCAAAAATGGCTGTATCTGTGTTGGCAGAGCATGTTAAAAATAACCTCAGGTGGTCAAAACAATCTGGAGCCATCCACTGCAGTGCCTCTTTCTCTCTACCTTCTTTCACTCCTTCCTCCATCCCTTCTCGCACAGCATGGTTCATGTGTTCACCATGAGTGAAACATTAGCTGCACCTTTCCTTTTGGCATTAAACATTTCCATTTTTGTGTGTTCATATTCTTGTCATACCACAATGTGTGATCATGTGGTTACTGCCTTGAGCAAACAGGTTTTAACACCTCTTGTCAGATGCTGTGATAATATCCGAAGAAAAAGAAAAGGTGAAAAATAGTGCGTGCACCAAGAAAAGAACCCACACACAAGGGTGATGCTGGAACTGTCCCAGCAAGAGGCACTCCAGCCCTATGCTGGGACAAATTTGTGCATTTTAATTCCTTGTTGTGGAACAGCTTCACTCTGTGTGCTGAGTGGAGCTTCAGTGGAACCTCTGTGACCAATTTTTCCAGTATATTGCTGTGATGGGCAACAGAATTTATTCCTCATTTGTTGATGTGTTCTGCAGGCCACAGGAGACATGAACTGGGCAGAAGGAGCCTGGAAAGATGGGCTCACGCCACTTGTGCTTCGGAAGGTCGAAGCCTTCGAGCAGCAGGTCACTAGGCTGCAGAAGGACTGCCAGCAGAAGCAGACTCAGATTGACTACCTGCAGCAGCAGCTTGACAAAGAAAAGCGCAAGGTAACCTTCCTATAGATGGCTTGCAAGTTGGGCACCTTGCTGGAGCACGCGCATAGCTTCTGCATCGCAGCATGAAGCAGTTGGTGATGGGATTCGAAAGCATGGAGGTTTTCACTGTGCCCTTGGTCCCCAACATGACGGCCGCTGTGATGTACACCATTCTACAAGGAGCATACAGGAGAGGGAGACTTCCCGCAGTTGCCATCCTTCTCTGGGCTGTTAATTAATCCGGCATGGGGAGCAACGTCTGGCTGCTTAGCCACTAGTCAAGTGCATGATTGCATTGGGATAACAAAAGCTGCAATGTCCTCTGGCCAGCACTGGTTTATCTTGGGCGGCAGCAATAGTCAATGAAAACGGAAAATTGCTACCAGTGTACACTATGCACTGCGTGCTAGATCGAGGTTTGAGTGCAGCAGCGTTTGTTTCACCCACTTTCCTGCTGACTCCGAATTATGTTGGCTGTGGACGTCACTGGTGAATAGCCAGCTTGAAATTTTCACGTATGTGCAGTGCACTTCGTGGGTGGTATGTGGGCTGAAAGAAACCCACTGCGTATGATTTATTTGGGACATGAATGAAGCGCAATGCCTGGCTGATCTAGTGACTCGGTGCATAATTTTATGAATGTAGGCTTTTGAATGCTTTAGGCAAAGTTGTTTTAATTGAATAGCTCAAGATGCAGGGACTCTTCATATCTGGCGACCACTTTGTGTTGTCAGCAAACATGTCAGAAGTCTGGTGCGTTTATACATTGCCATACAAAAAAAAAAAAGTTGGCTGCAGTAAATGTGAAAATAAGCAAATTAGCGCACTGCATGAACGGAAGTGGTGGCACAAACTTTTCACCTGGTTACATGTATGGATAACTTTATTTCAGAAAAAGAGGTAGAGGTCTTTGTAGCTTGAGGTGGTTAGGAGCTCTCGGGCCCTAACAACCTCGATGGCTCGCTCCGTGGCCCAGCGTTGCATGACCAGGTCTGACCTGAGCAATGCATCCTCACATTGCTCGAGATTAGTGAGCGGCAGTTTAAGTGGAAGATCTGCTGGGCAGCCCCAAAAAATATGTGGTACTTTGGCTTGTGCACCGCACCATTTTCATAGGGGGAGAGTGTGTAGCCGGGTACACTGCTACGTACTGGTCAGGACTAGGGAGGGAGTAGGTCTGGAGCTGCCTCCATATGATGTCATGTTGGCGGGCGAGAGGTTTGTGTCAGTGTGGGGACACCATTCTCGCCATGCTATAGTGCTGGGTGATTTTGTGGTGCGGAACCATGGAATCCCTAACGGAGTAGAGCTCCCAGGGGATTTGAGGGAGCCCATCCGCCCCGGTCAGTAAGGCCTTGAGCTATGGCATCATGGGCTGCCTCGTTACCTTAGAGGAGGGAGGTATGAGCTGGTGCCCATATAAGCTAGAGGGGGGTGAGAGAGGGTATGGGGTAAGGACCTGAGGATATCAAGAACTGCAGGCGATATCCAGCCTTTCGAGAAATTTCGGATAGCAGTTTTTGAGTCGATGAGCCCTTCACTACGGCGTTCCTCATAGCCCGGATCACTTTGGGACGTTAAGCGCCCATAAACTATTAACCGATTATGTTTTTGCCACTGGTGGAGGCAGGGGCAGGGGCAGTGGTGGCTTCTACAGCCTCCTCCAGCGCGGCAGATTTGAGATAGGTAGTGGAAAGAGGTAGGCCCTGGTTGTTGACCACCGCTGATAGGCGGGCAGTGTGGTTAAGGTATCTGGCATTGTGTGTGTGGACCACATTTTCTCGTTAGCCGTATTGGCTGTGAAGGGCTTTAGCCTGTCCCTTCCTCTTGCTGTCGTGATGTTGGAGTGGCATGTTGTAAAGGATGGTGAGGATTTTGAGGTGTGACAGAATTGAGGGAGGGATATCTGTCTTGTCTCTGAGTGAGGAATCATGTCCGATGTCTAGCCTGTTGAGCATGCAGTGGCCTGTGCGAGTTTGGGCAGAGCAGCTCATTTACACAGTGATGTGAGCCTTGGACAGTTTGGGCAGAATGTTATAAATTCCCAGTTGGAGGAATCAGTGTGAGCTCTGCTGAATGGAATCCCCAGGACCGTTTTGTAGACGGTTCGCATGGAGGCATTAATGTGTTGTTCCTCACGAGGATTGAGTTTCAGGTAGCGTGTGAAGTATGCAATACGGCTAATCACGAATGCCTGTACTCCCGCATACTTCAATGTCTGTTGCTTATGCATCTGATCGTATGGATGGTCTGCATGGTGCCGACCCTTAGTTTGGCTATTTTGTCTCCGTTCTTAGTGTTATTTTTGGTGAGCATACCGAGGTCCCAAATAGTGGGGACCTCTGGGATGTGCTGACTGAATGCATAAATGTTAACCCCTCCTTTCAGGTAGCGCCTAAGATGAGGAGTTCATACCTCCGAGGGGAGCATGCGAGCCCTGCTGCAGTGACGTAGGTTTCAATGACATTCTGCATAGAAGGTGTGTGATAGGTTAGGGATTTGTGTTAAGAGATCCAGGAGTGGGAGGCGAGAGAGATTGAGGAGGAGTGTTGATGATAGGGCCGATCCTTGTGGGTTGCCGTTGCCGTCCACTGGGAAAGGGGGCGAAGAGAGGCCACCTGTATTGATTTCCAGCTTTCTATCGAGCAGGAATGCTCCAGTTTAGTTGTAAATTTTCTAGCCAGGTTTAAAATACCGCAGATTGGTGAGTATGGTTTCGTGGGAGACGTCAAAGGCTTTAGTAATATCCAGGCCCAGAATTGCTTTAGAGCCTGCTTTGGGGTTAGCATGATGTCCCTTGAAAGCTGCAACGTGACGTCCTGTGTTGACAGGCACGTATGGAAGCCCGGCATAGTGAGAGGGAGGAGCTGGTTATCCTCAGAAAGAAAGTGAGGCTATTGTGGCCGACATGCCGCGTCAGCTTGCCCGTACAGAAGGTGAACGAGACAAGGTGGAGGTTGTCTATAGCGAGACTTATGCCGGGCTTCGGAATGAAGGCCACTTGGCCGTGTTTCCACTCCACAGGTGGCCGCCCTTGTCCCAGCATTCGTTCATCAATGCAGTGATGGCTGTTATGGATGTGTTATCTAAATTATGAAGGGCTTTATTGGTGATATCTTCCTGTCCTGTTGTGGATTGGGTGCTTAGTTGTGTGAGTGCTGCCCGAACTTTCGCTTGGGAAATAGGAATGTCAAGAGGGGGAATTGAGGCCGTGTTATAAGGGGGAATGGGGCTCTCGATACCATCACAAACCTTGCGGAATGGATGACTTCCTTCCGGAAAGACATCAAGCGGGCCACCGACGAGTTGCCAGAGGAAGCCACTCAGGAATGCCTGGACAGCCACCTTCATCACCTCTGGAGAGCTCATCACTTGCTTCAAAATAGATGCAAAACCCCAAACATAACCGCTCCCTCCGCCCAAATTAGCACAGCTAGATCATACGATTCAAGAATATGCCAGCCAGCTAACTCAGCGGCAGTAGGGGCAGGCGTGCGATCGCATGAATGGCCAGCTAGGCCTCTCACGCTCATGGCACTTCCTTCGATGCCTCTTTGATCCATCTGGCCACAAATCCACGCAATGACAATGCCTAGCCCCAGTTACAAAGTGTGCAAAAAATTACAGCGGTGGCTACGAATGAAGAGAAAAAGCACAAAACATGCATGGGGCAAGATATTCCATCATGCATT
The DNA here is from genome assembly GCF_052857255.1 of Amblyomma americanum. Taxonomy (NCBI): domain Eukaryota; kingdom Metazoa; phylum Arthropoda; class Arachnida; order Ixodida; family Ixodidae; genus Amblyomma; species Amblyomma americanum. The sequence goes on along the minus strand of NC_135503.1, from coordinate 33,268,897 downwards.
GTAATGCATTTGTTTTGACTGAAAGCACATGAAATTCAGTGTAAATTAAATAGTGCCAGTCACTTAGCAGATGCATAATTGTCTGTGCCCCTGCCCAACCGGGATTGGAATTCAAACACTGAGACAGCAACTTGGTCTCCTTAAGTGGTAATACTGTTACTTTAATGTACCAACCTATCAGTTTGTGCAATTACACAAACTCCGATGTTCGTGAACAATTAAGTGCTGGCGAGAGCAGAGTAGATAAGCATGCGTGTTGGTTTCAGTGAATTGCCTTGCATCGCTCGTGGTATGAACAACCCTATGCGAGTGGCTTGAGGGTCTGACTTTCAGTTTTAATGCACGCATTGCCGCAACCATCGACATTGCAGTGATCATATGTGGATTCATTTCGGTTGCTCAGTTCATCAATTTGTGAATGTGGTTAGTCTGTCGTACGTACCTGCTGCTTTTAAAAAATTGTCGCACTTGACACGGTCATGCAGGCAGCGAGCGCATCCATGCACTGTGCTCCTTATAGCTGGATGTGGCTTCATTATGTGCATGTATTATAGCTGGTGTAGGAGTAAGGGGTGAACCCAGATAATAATAGGCAAGAAAAAAAAGGGAGGAAAGGTCTGTACTTAAAGTGACAGCAAAATGAATTTATTATGTTGGTATACTGTCGACTAAGGTGTCGAACACAATTGACCAGCCATTCTCCAGGAAGTCCTTTTTCTTAATAATGCAGGGAAATATTTGCAAGATGTTGGGATACCATTGCATTGGCCATCATGAAAGCCACTATCTGCAACTTTCTAATGTTTCACACATCATTGAAGCCATGCTGGCTTAAGCCGTAGGTGACATCATTAGGCAAGCCAGCATGATGAAGCCAAGGATGTAGGTCATGTGACAATGAGCACCACCCATCACTTGCTATCCAGAGTTTTGATAGTGTCGGGGATGGTGCCGCACTGAGATTGGGGAAAACATATACGATTGAAGGTGGTTTCTTGTGAAAAAAAAACTGCGTCTGAAGGAGCATAAAATTTAGCAGTGACTATGTCCAGGGTCTTTTGATCTTTCTGTTCTGGACGTATAAGGTTTGCATAAAATTATGAGAAAGCTCCATGTGCTGCCAAAAGTGACTGTGCTCAGTTGATCAGAGGACACGGTCTTAAGTTTGAAGAGAGACAGACCGGCACCATTTGGCTCACGCACACCCTCAGAGTTTGCCAGCCTCATGAGCATGCTGTGCAAAAAGCACTTGGAAAGCATTGAACTTGTATCACCTACTTGCACTCAACTCTGCGTTCAGTTATAATCAACTAGGTGCTAATTCCTTTGTGACGTTCCTAACATTCCAGTGAAAGGATTACGTCGTCCTAGAGTGGCAGCTTACTGCCCCTAATTAATACCAACTCCTCCTCTCATAGTGACTAGCTTTGTCTCTGTGATACCTTGGGGGAAGTTTCATGAGTAATAAAGTAGCCGCCATGCTGGCGTAGTGTTTATGGAGCCTGGTTGCTGACCTGAAAGATGCGGATTCGATCCTGGCCAAGACAGTCGCATTTCGATGGAGGCGAAATGCCAGAAACCCGTGAACTGTGCTGTCAGTGCCCTTAAAGAACCACAGGTCGTCAAAATTACCCAGAGACTTCCACTACGACATCTTTCATAACCGAGTCACTTTGGGTCGTTAAACCCCATTAACCAACCGCAGCGGTGGCCAAGTGGTTGAGCATCCGCCTCGTATGCGGGAGGTGCGGGGTTCGATCCCCAGTGCCGCCGGGTACCCACCGGTGATACAATGGGTACAAGCTTTCCCCTGGTCTGGTGCTCGGCTTATTTAGGGTGAAATGCTTGGGAAATGGGTCTCTGACCCCACCTTGAGAAAAAGAAAAAATACCTTGTGACATGGCGCTCTTTGGCCATAGCTGCCCTTGCGCCATAAAAATCCATAATCACCATAATCATCAAACCCCATTAACCAAACCAAACTATGACCAGCAAACCTGTTGAGGGACCTCGCTGTGGCCTAAATTAAGAATGTCAACTTTAGCTACAGGAGGCAAATGTACAAAGTGGGAAATAGTTGAATGTCCCTGATTGAAGGCAGTAAGGTGTGATGCAGTGAACGTCTTGTGAAGGTGTTTCATTCCTGACCCTGTGTAGGATGAGTAGGATGCTAAGAACAGTGTTCATCAGTGTCATGATGATGTCTGAAAAAGAGCAGTGAGCTCGTGCAACACTGCCACTACGGCAGCTGGTATAGTACCTCCTGCTTTTAGGCAGTCCCTGTGAGGCTCAGAATGCTGCTGTAAATTTTCAACTTAATCCAAAGAATAGAGCTGTCAAATTTTTCAAGAAACGTGGTTGTTCAGTCTGTTGTTCATGCTGCTGGCCCCCTGTTTGTGGTGTAAGAAATGAACTACAGTGGAGGTCATGTTGCAAAATGAGCGTGGAGTGTGCAAGACAGAAGTGTTGAGATATCTGGTTTACACCTACATTTGTGGATGAGATTTATACTTCCTGCTTGTTTGTAGAAGGAAGGAAACATTTTGAAATTATAATTAATGGCAGCGTTATTGGGGCAACAGGGTCATAAATAATAGAGGGTCTCAAATTTTTACTAATAAAGTCACAGATACGAGATCATTGGGTAACATGCATTTTTTGTGTGCAGATTGCAATATGTCATTTAATTTCATGCAGAACAAGTCTTTGTGCACTCCCGAAATAAGGTACGCAAGTTTTTCTGTTGAGAGGTTTTAAGAAATTTCACTGCAGGAAACTTGCTAAAATGCATGCCATGGCTTTTTGTTGGCATAAAAAAAAAATGGAGTAACAGTAACATTATCATCCCAACTATCGTAGAACTTGAGTTGTAAGGTTTTCAACTCGCCTCTTCAGAAATGGCAACAGCAGTTTCTATTGCTTTTTTTGAAGTGCCAACCCTAGCCTGGTTCTGATACCCAGTGTTCATAGGAGACGTGGTGAAGAGGCACTGCCCATTGTAAACTGTTTCAGAATGATGAGGAGAAAGGAGCCAGCGGTGGGCTCATGCGAGACATGCGTGCCCTGGAAAGCGAGTTGGCTGAGCTGACCACCAAGCACAGCAAGCTGCAGCAGGAGCTGGCAATGAAGGAGACGCAGCTCCGGCAGCTAGATGGCCAGCCGAAGGCGTCGACCAGCCAGCCACTTTTGGAACCCGCCTATCCGAGCACCCCTGTCGGCCGAAGCAGATTTCAGGTGGGATATTGCCAGGTGGAACTTGTGAAAAGAGGTACAGAGAAGGTCATCTGAGCCCTGCTTGCGGATGTTATTTACAAAATATCTTTTTTTTTTTTTGCAGCATGAGCTGTTATAGCCAAAAGTATGCATGACTCCTGGCAATTATTCCTCTCATATGCTGCAAATTTATGGCATTTAAGGGTCAGCCATAGTGGTTTTTCGAACATATTGAATTGATGGTTGCATTCTATTCCCCAGGTTCTAATCTCTATGAAAAAAAAAGTTTTTCAAGGTAGGGAACAGAACAACAGCGAAACATGGCAGGCTGAAACTGAGACTGCGTTGCTTAACATGATGGTGCTGAACTCAATAGCATTGTTGGCAAAACTCTCGCACACATATGCTGTAATAGTAAAATTAGTCGCCATAAATATTGACTTTGGTTTTAAACTAAGTCACAGACGGCTGAAAACAAGCTTGACATTTTTGCAAAATCCGGACGGCGATTGCTGTGTGTATATGCTGTTGCGACCTGCAGCTTTGCCTAGCAGTACCACCCAGAGTGAGGTGACTGAACAGCTGAACGATGAAATGGATTTGTGCAGAAATGAAGTCCTCCATGACTGCTTAACTTGGCAAGAAGAATTGGAAAGAGCAGGGCCTGCAGGAACTGTTTTCTTAAAATAGCACGAGCTCCGAAAAATCTGCGCAGGCAGGCGGCTGTTACAAGCACAGCCATCGATGGTGCTTCTGTTACCCAGGTCGCTCTTCCCGAGCAGTGGGAAAAGGAATAGCTCCTGCAAGCCTTATTTTTGCATGGATAGTTCTTCAGGAGGCTCTCTGCTTTGCACGTAGGCCTGCTGTTGTCTGAATCATTTTCTTCTTAGCCATTTTCGTTTTTGCCGAGTCATTATTTGTCTGCCGTCTCCCTCCTCTCCCCTGCAAGTGAAGGGGGTAGAGAGGGACTGTTGACATGTTGTAGTGGAGAGGGGCATTCCTTTAAACACCACCCAGCAGGTGGAGGCTTCACACAGATGCCGCCACTGCCGCCGGGCAGTTTCCGCCTTCATGGCCCTCCTAATGCTATCACGTGAAGTATAATAAAAATAGGATATAATCTGACTCTCTAGTAGATCAGGATAACATTTGTTTCGTAGTCAATAGTTTGTGCAACAGCTATGGGCCATTTGTCAGTACTGTGCCTGCAAGCTTTGTTGACAGATTTTTGGTGTTCATTTTTCGTATTGAACAGCGGTGTGCCTATGGGGACACTCCAGTGACCCCTGGCTATCGTGACCTCCAGAGCAAGGTTGCTGAACTGGAGGCGAAGCTGAGGGGTGAGTATCTAGCGTACGGCGGGGAAACCGAATCTTCTTAGTTTTTTGTTTGCTAGAACGCTGGTGACAAGACGACCTGGTGTCATTTTGATGCATAGTTGTAACACCTAGAATAGAGCAGTGGAATGCCTGTGGCGATTTCAAAAGTCTCTCGTGATTACCGTAAGAAAGGCTAGTTCTGTAGGTTGTTTGACTGCTGTGTGTTGTTGCGCTGGCACATTTACAGAGAGGCAGGATGGCAACCAGCCAGCATCTGTGCCGAGCACCCCCGTGAGGGCGCACTCTCTTGACCGCAGCAACCACGAGATGGACCGCCTCAGGAACGACAATGTTCAGCTGCGGGGTCAGGTGGGTGGTCCTTTGCTAATAATCGAAAAAAAAAAAAAAAAAATGTTATATATATAGTTACGACGAAGTGGCCTCTCGTGTGAAAGGACGAACGAAGAAGAGGTTAATGTGGCTCCCTGTTCGTGTTGGTGCTCCCTGCTAGGAACTCTTCATTCTAACCCCCAACGCTTTTAAATAAATGTAAATAGTGTTTCCCCGTAACATCCTTGGTGGAGGTGCTGGGTAACCGAATTGGGGTGCCTCGCCCTGGTTTGGGCTGTAGCTAAATTCTGGCCATACTTGTTCAGGCGTTCTTTTTCTGTTGTCACGGACCACCGTGCCCTTTGCTGGCGGCCCTCGCTGAAATACCCTTCCGGGCATCTTGGCCGCTGGGCGCTACGCCTTCAGGAGTATTCGTACACTGTTGTGTACAAGTCTGGACATCTTCATAAAGATACTGACTGCCTGTCTCGGTACCCTGTCGAGCCACCTCATCTCAGTGACACTGACGATATCCCTTCCCTGTTTGGCAGTGTCACATGTTATGGAAAGTGCATGGTCTGTTGCTTGAGATGAAATATGTGTTCGGCTAATGGTTGACTCTTGCTCTGAATGGCCCTGACTAACGTCCCTTTATGACGAAGGCAGTGACATTCTCCGTTTCCTGCCGGCTTCCTTCTAAAACCTCCATGCCCATCATTGCGTGAGAGCGTCGCTGAAGGGGCCAAAACTTGTTGGCACACTTGCAAAATTGCAAAGCTTTGCCGTTGTTTTGCCATGTATTGGTTGTGCAGGAGTTTCCTGCTTGAACTGTCTGCACCCATTGGTGATTTCTGCCCGTCCTGCCTTAGCTGCACCATGTGATTGTGGTCTCTTCACCACCAGAAAATCGCTTCTTCAAATAGAATGTTTTCAGTGCTTTAGCTTCGACATAACTGCAGCGCGAAAAAAAGACGAAGTCAATGGAAGGAAAACACTCACGGCCCGGACAATCGCTGCACTCACAACTGGATTTATTTTGCCAATGCATGGGAAATATAAACGTACCGCCGTGCATGCGCTCACATAGTACAGAAGAAAAGGAGACGTGCCAACGACAACATAGCTCTTCTTAGCTCGTGCCTCAGTTCCAATACCATCGACGTTGATGCCGTCTGTGGTGCAGGCCATGGCAATGTGCCAGGATGCTGCGCCAGTAACAGCATGGTGCGTTTATATTTTGACGAGAGCGCCAACGTCAATGGCTCACTTGGAAAACTTGGCAGTGTGCCAGGGCACTGCTGTGGCTGGCTGTGAACAGGGTATGTGTTGTAAGAAAGCTGGCGAGACTGTGAAGAAGAGACATGGGCCATGAGTTTGCGCGTGTCAAAGTACATGCACTCAAACACTGGACGAGAACCTAGTAGTTTAGGCAAGAATATCACAAAAATTCTTTACTTCCACACCACAGCTAACGCTAAAACATTCGCGGTACACACGTGTAACTGTCCTGTGAGTTTTTTTATGTAGAATGTTGTCCCACACATTTGGGTAACCTCTTCTGTGTTATTGGTCATGAACTCGGCAATGGTGCAGTTGTGTCTCGTGCATACCGTATTTAGACGACTGTAAGTCGACTCGAATGTAAGTCGACTCGAATGTAAGTCGATCCCCCCAAATCGCATGTCCGAAAAAAAAAAAGTTGACGCGAATGTAAGTCGACCCCTCCAATCGTATGTCCGAAAAAAAAAAACACCGGTGGAGCGCTTCAAAAACGAAAATTTATTGCATAGATGGGCTATTCATCCTCACTTGAGTCATCTTCAGTGGTACTGCTGCGATCCCACAGCACATAGTCCTCCATGGAAAGCCCGCACTTCCTAAATGACCGCACCACGACATCGCGTGGAACGGCCGCCCAAGCGGAAATCACCCACCCGCACACAGCCGCCATGGAGGCTCTCTTCACGCGCCCCGTTTGTGTAAGTTCCCGCCCTTCTGCCGCCAGCCACTCGTTGTACTCACGCCGGAGCAAGTCCTTGAATGGCTTGTTAATGCCAACGTCTAGCAGCTGCAGCTGCCCCGTCAGACCGCCGGGAATCACCAGCATATCTGTATCTTCTTTTCGGAGCTCTGCTTTCACTTTCGCGGTAAGGTGGCCGCAAAATGAGTCCAGCACGAGGAGGTTCGGAATGCGATTTTTGAGGGATGCCCCAGGCCTCATATGCCCCACCCGACGGTACCAATCAATAACTGTCCGTCATAAAGCCTTTTTCGTTCACTTGCACAATCACACCTTTCGGGAACATTTCCTTTGGCATAGTTTTTCTTTTGAAGACGGTGTACGGTTGGAGCTTTGTGCCATCTGCCAAGCATGATAGCATAACAGTGAACCGAAGTTTCTCGTTTCCCGTCATGAGAAGCTTGACCTCGCGTGCTCCCATCACGCTCACTGTTGTGTTGCTCGTCATGTCGAAGTAGACGGGAGTCTGGTCCGCATTGCCGATTTGGCCGAGCAGGTATCGCCGCGAGTCGCGGAGCTTGAGGTAGTGCCTATGGAAGGCGAGAACTTTCTCCTCGTAAGCAGCAGGCAGCTTCTGGCATACACTAGTACGCCGACGAAGAGAGAAGCCAGCCCTCTTCATAAATTTCGAAGCCCAAGCCCTGCTGGCTTTGAAGTCTTTTCGGAGTATACCAGCTTCCGCAGCAAAGACCTGGCCTTGTTGCGTGATCATTTCGCATGTAAATGGAGGGGACCGATCACGTATTTCGGTGACATACGCTGCAAGCTTGACCTCCAGCTCCAGTCCCGACTTCGGCCCGCGGAAACCTTTTCGCTTGGAGTCGCAATCGAAAATTTTGTCTCGCTGCTTCCGCCACTCCCGCACCAACCGATCAGAAACGTCGAACTTGCGGCCCGCCGCGCAGTTGTTGGTTTCTTCGGCGTAAATGATGGCCTCCCTGTTGAACGCTGCAGTGAATGAGCGCCGAATGCTTTTCGAACCTGGAGAGCTCATGGCGAAGCACGCGGCCGGCAGTCGGGTCAAAAGCACCAACTCCAAGCACCACCAAACAAAGAGTGATCGGTGTCGGGGCGTCGACTCTTCCAGCAAACATCAGCATTCCCCAGAAGCGCCGCTGTTATGTATTGCGCAACCAACTGAAATAGCGGCTCTTCCATCTGCTAGCGACACTCCCGGGCGCTGGCGCAGACTCCGCAATTGGAACAGCGGGAAAGTGGCCCTTCCCACGAGTGAAATGAAATGAAATTGGTTTTAGGGGAAAGGAAGTGGCGCAGTATTTATCTGAAATATCGGTGGAAACCCAGTTGTAAGGGAAGAGATAAAGGAGGGAGTGAAAGAAAGGAAAAACGAGGTGCCGTAGAGAAGGGCTCCAGAATAATTTCGACCACCTGGGGATCTTTAACCTTCTGTACTGACATCGCACAGCACACGGGCGCCTTTGCCTTTCGCTTCCACCGAAACACTGCCGCCGCGATCGGGTTCTAACCCGGGTATCCTGTTCAGTAGCACTGAACCATCGCGGTGGGTGCGTAGTAAAAATAAAAAATGAAAAATCCTGGCCAAAAAGCCCGCGGAATACCTGAATGCTACGCTTGGAGCCGTAGAGCAAACAAAAACTTCTAACATCGCAGTAGCGTCCCTGATATATTGTTTTTCTTGCTTTTATTGGCAGTTCAAGGTTTCGTTTCGATTGTAAGTCGACCCCCCCACTTCGGAATTTTAAATTTCAAAAATAGGGTCGACTTACAATCGTGTAAATACAGTATGCTGAAGTTATGATCCTTTCCAAACCAAGAAAAATATTGGTAGGGTTTTAACGTAGTTAAACCATGTAGACGTGTGAAAGAATGCATTTAGTCTGGTTGGCTCGCTCAAGGTTTTGCTTTGCTGGGTCATCAGCAAGTCCGGTGACTATATTAGACTTGGGTGCAAGGTTGATCTGATCTGTTTGCACGCAGGTCGAAATGGATGAAGGTGACAATGTGCAATCCACTGCGCTAGATTATGTTGCAGTTTAACACTGCAGATGAAGTTGATGAAGGTGACGGTGTGCAATGCACATCGCTAGAGTATGTTGCAGTTTAATAAGACTAGGAGTGATCAGCTGCTGCGATAGCATAGTGCTCACATGCAGTGGCCAGTAAAGCTGATCTGTTCACTCCACCGTATGTCCAAAACGTAGCCGCAGCAATATTTATTTTATTTCTGCATGGGCTCTTGCTATGCTAGGTTTGACCAACATCACGCTCCCATTGGCTACACCTGGTGCAACGCTCCTCCAAACTTACCCGAGCGTCTTCCCATTGGCTGCAGATTGTGCGGCGCTCCTCCAAACTAACCCAAGCTTAGTGCTTTTGCTCTAGAATCATCTTTAGCAGTGCGATCGATCACCTGGCTGCACCGGGCCACTCGCAGATGCAGATAAGGACAGCGGCAACATGAAAGAATGGCACACTCTTCTCAGTAGAATAGCGGACCTTGGCACAGATGTACGTCTCTGTTTTGTCTCGCTACTCAACAGTTCGTGTACACGGCCCACTGCACGTTTGCGTACTTGGTGTGGATTATCTCGTCTTTTTCCCCTCCTCGCCATTGGCTGACAGGTGCAGGAACTGGAGCAGCGTGCTCAGAAGCTGAACAAGCAGATGGAGTGCCAGACACACAACAGTGAAGCTGCGCGCAAGGCTCTGGAGCAACGGTGCCGCGACAAGGAAGCCGAGCTCAAGGAAGAACTGCGTCTGCAAATGCAGGGTCAGTGTTGTGGCAAATGTATTTTGATGCAGAACATGCAACAAACTGGTTCTGCATTGTAGCAGGTGACACCAGGAGCACTCTGTGCACACTGACTCATAACGCTGGCACTAGTCCTGGCTGCACTGCGCGCAGGACTGTGCGCAGAAGTTTGTATCTTACCTGTGGACATTTTGTAGCATTATTGTGTGCATACATATCCACTTCGGGTGTTCTACTGTTGACGTTTTCCTTGAATGCATGGAAAACTAAGCTTGAGCTAAGATGATCTACGCACTGCGTTTGCTGACTCGAACAGTGCAGGGCTGTTTTGGGGCCTTTCAGATTGCAGAACACCAGCCGCATGTGTCTAAAGGCGTGTGTGCTGTGTGCATGTGCATGTGTTTTCTTTTCGATTGTCAATATCCTGGTCAGACTGCACATACATGTCGGTGGACATCAGATTTTATTGCCTTTTTAAAGAATGCATCAGGTCTGCAGCCAAAGTTTTATTGAAAATCAAAGACTGCTCACTGTGCTCCCACATACTTGCCTTTCAAGAATATTAGAGCAGTTTTCTAGCTCTGAACACCCTTCCAAGTTAGCTGCTTTGTCTCCACTCCTTGTTCCCAGCTGCCTAGAACCTCATCTATTTTTTATGCTTCACCATGAGACTTGACATTTTGGTTTAAATTTGTACTCTGCCAGGTATGTATTTTTGTAAATGTGCCTTATAAACCGTTTTTGCATATTTTTGAAGACGTAGAGGCCTGTAGCACAGGGCGTGGAGAAAGGTCATAAAAAAAAAAGAGCTGTTGGACTTAAAGCTGCAAATGTTTGGTATGTCTATGGGATTGCCCAGACTTGAGAAATGAATTTTTAATAATGCTGAGAACTAAAATGTGCTTAGGTCTGAGTATGTTTTGTTTATTCAGTTAATTTGAGAAATAGTAGTGTTAGCCCATTTGATTTGTTCAGGGACTGTCTAGCAGATAAGTAGACGCGAATGCCGACTGGTCAGCTTCCGAGACATATTTTTGAAATTTCCAGAGAGCGACCAGCTGCGGAAGGAGCTGAACACCACCCAAGCTCGTCTCCAGCAAGAGCTGACTGCTGCCACGAAGTTCCTCGATGCCACCAAGGCCCAGCTGGAACGCAGCGAGGCAAAGCTGTCGTGAGTGTCCCTCTGCATTTGACATTGAAGTAAATGTGCGGCAGATTGCACTCAATGGAACTTTGTATGTTGTTGCTCCTTTTTGCTCTCTTTTTTTTTCTTGAGAATAGTCGCCTTTGCTGAGATTAGTTGTAATTTTGATGCATTTGATGTCCCTGGTGACGTAATCGATTGTCTTATTACGACAACCATGTGGGAAGGAGGGCTAGCTGGGAGTGCACTGTCTTCACAAGCTAACCTTCTAAAGCAGGGATTCTCAATCTCTTAAGCCTTGGGGAACCCTTTCAGCTTTCAAGAGGAGCTGAGGAACCTCGCGTGTCTTGGCTTCTGTCCCTTCCTTCCTGACATACATGCAGAAAGGAGCATGCTGAAATGTGGCACCTCGTGAAATGCGTAAATTCTATCGATTATGACTGGCTGCTCAGTGAAACAGTCTCCAGTGAACAACTGCTGTGTGGTTAATCCGAAAATAAAGTTTGTAAAGGAAAGGTGGGGGTTAAGGCATGCAGAGATTGATGTACTCAAAGTAACACTGAAGAAGGTACTGGGGAACCCAGTTTCAGGACCCCTGTTCTACAGTGACAGCTGTACTACAGACTTTGTGGGTAGTAGAAATGTGATTGGCGCTGCTTTCACAGTATGTCGCAACCGAAACCTCCCACGTCCACCTACCCCTGAAAGTCAGTGCTGCCCAGTGTTGACAGCGCTCGCTTCTGTTTGCGTCATCCTGTGGTTTACCCCTCTCAGTTGTCGCGAGCCTCATTGCCCATGGAAACTAGCTTTTTGCTTTGCGTGGCACGTGCATTCATTTGTAGCATGATCTCACGGCCGCGTCGCACTGTCTGGTATTGTGACACGAGGTGGTGCAGACATGACGAAAGCATGACCGGTCCGACAGTCTAATCCGACAGTCCGACAGTGGACGTCAGTTTGGCGGGGAGGGTTCATTACGCGGGGAAAAAGTTTCCTACAGGTTTTTTTTGGAAGGGTCCAGATTTCGTATATCTCTGTCCGTCCTTCCCTCATCAACAAACACACACGGTCAGACGCGTTAGTGCCGCTAGTGTTTAGCATCGTTCAATTTGACGTGATCCGCAGTCGGGCAATTTTGTGCTAGCCAGGGGCCGTGGCCAATAGCCGCGAAATAACAGAATGTGCTGAACACAGGCCCTGAAGGTCAGGTGCGCGTATTTTTTTGGGAGGTTAAAAACAGGACAGTGACCAGTGTCTAATGTGAATGTTTAAGCTTAGAGCGCAGAACGTCTTGGCGCTATGCCAAGTTCGCAGAGCGTGCCCCCCCCCCCCCCCCCCCCCCACCTCTCCTTTCACCCCTCTGCAGGTGGTCTCCTCAAAATATAAAAAAAATGATGTTATCGGTGGGCACCCTGCCCAGGTGCGCTGCCAAGGTCTGTGCTGGTCCCCCTCCCTCACTTCCCCCCACCCTTCTGGCTGGAGCTCTCCTCGAAAGATAACAAACAAGCTGTAAAGTCGGTGTCCGGCAGCATCTTGGCGCACTGCCAAGCTCTGAGCGAAAACTGAGGAACTCGAAAACTGAGGAACTGAGGAACTCGTTGGGGTGAAAAACAAAAAAAATGTAAATTCTGGCAGACAAAAGATGGGGGGGTGTCATTATGCGAGAGTGGGTTCATTACGTGAGTAAATATGGTACTATCGCTTGCAAGCACAAAGTGAGGAGCAGCAAAGTTCGCTATTTTTTAAGCTGGTTTTTTGTAGAAAGGTTATTTTGTTGAAGTTCACGGATTTTTCGGGCTGTTCGATTATTTGGACCACAATGCAAGGCAGCTTTCCTTATCTTGTTGTTCCTTTTGCATTGTTTGTTTTGAACGACATGAGCAGTGAACAGGGTCCGTGAAATAAGGTGGCCTTTCTCTTCTTCTCATAGGAGCCAGGAAAGTCTTGTGGCCGACTTGCGGAAGCAGGTGTCCAACCTGGAGCAGCAGGAAAGGCAGTCGTCCATCCAGCTGGCTGACCTGAACCGTGCCCTCAAAAGCCAGGAGCAGGGCACAAAGGCCCTGGAAGCCAAGTAAATGTTTTCAAGTTTGCCTCGTGACTTCGCTCAGAACATGGTGGGGGGGAACAAAGAAATCTGCTCGTTTTTTTTTTCTTGTTTGCCAAAATAACCAGTTTCTAAAATTTTTCAGAGTAACTCTAAAGCAACGGCCAATACTTGCTGTTTCTCACCAGTTCGTTCTTGTAACCTGTGCCTGCGGCTGCATCCAGCTGACACATCATTAAAGGGACACTGCGGAGAAGTTGAAGTTGACTTGTATTGATAGAATATCGTCTCCTAAATTACCAAATGCCACTCTTGCATAAAGCAAAGCTCCGGTAAGGTAGAAAGAAGTAAAATGGAGGTATCGCCACCACAGGCCAATCTCGCAAGTACAAGCGTGATGATAGCATAAAAAAATAATGCATTTCTGAGGCTGACAAGTGTGCATGAAGGTTACATGTCTGTATGTTTAAATAAGTTTTTCTTTTGCAAAAATGTTGGCATTTTTATCACGCAAGAAAGCACCGGAAGCTTTGCTTGCTGCCAACATTGACTCATAGACGGCCGGCTATTCTTTGTATCCAGTTAGTCCAGCTTGCTCAGCTCTCATAAGCATCGCATGGTCTGCGGGGCTTAGGTTACTTAAGTGCAGGATGGAGTTCTTTCAAAGATTCATAGGAAAGCTGGTGCAAATGAAGGGATGGCTGATAAAAGATGCCTGCAACGCTCGGCTGGCATTGACGTTATTTTTTGAACTTACGTCAGTCCAGAGTTATCAGAGTGGTGAGATTAAGTTAAACTTCAGATTCAAATTTCTCAGTAGTAAAGGTTTCTCCTGCCACCGGAAAAAGCTTCAACAAAGCCACTGGTTTTATTGAGTGAATTCAGCATTTTGAGAGCGAACTTAGCATTCTATTTCAGCGGCGCTGTCACTCAAGTTGGGAATTTTTAAAATTTCTCAGAGCTCCTGTGTTGATTCCCCATGCATCATGGTGGTGGGAAACCGCCAATGTGTACAGTCACTGAACTGTCTCGTGTTCTTGCAGAAACGCTAGCATGGAAGTCAAGATTCGGGAATTGGAAGCAGCGAATGACACCGCCAACCGGGAAGCTCATCGGCTTGAGGCTGAGCTCCGGAAATCAGCACAGGATCTGGAACAACGCTCACAGGACCTGGCGCAGCTGCAAAACCTGTTGGCCAACACGAAGGTCAGTGCAGTGTCATGACAGTTTTGCAGAGCTTACGATGCAAGGTCAGCACATTGAAGTGCTGCTTGCCAATTCTATCAACAAAAAAAAAATTCAGCCAGATAATACAGTAAAGAATATACAGAAAGCGGCACACAGGACTTAGCGCTACTCTTGTATGCCGCTTTCTTGTGTTCGTCTTGGTTGCGCTACAGTTCTTTTGCTACAATATGCACCATCTAGCCCAACAAAAAGTTCTTCTATAGTAAAACCTCATTGATACGTTTTTTTAATTGTGGGAAGAAATGTATTATCCGGGAAAACATATGATCCAAACTGCCCGATTTTGAAAAATGTAACTGTTAAATGAAGCTTGAAGACATTTATTGACAATTTCACTTCATAAAAATTTCGATTGGCATTTCTTGGCACAAGGGCTGAACAGATCATATTCCAGTGCATGCTGAATTCAGTCCACGTTCGCGCTGTCTTTAAATTCGTAACGGCAGTGATGAAAGTAACCAAAATCTCTTCCTTGTCATTTTCGGATGCTTCGCCCCTTTCCACCCAAGTACTGTGGGAAAGCCACCGCAACGGCTGATTGTCGCAGTGTTTTTGCTTTAGCTAGGCTTGCCAGACCCTGCTCATTCATATACAGGGTGTCCAGGCTAACTTTAGCCAAGGGTTAAAAAGTAAGATATTTTAGGTAGGCCAGGGAAACCACATACATACACCTACCAACTGGCATGCGCATCATAGGCAATTTTTTCTTTTACAATTAATTAATTAGCAATTAAGATAATTTTTCTAAATACGTAAATATTGACTTTAGACAGCAAATGTGAATAGCACATTTGGAGAGCACCTTCAGAAACCCCCATTCTATTTATTTGTGATAAAGCCTCACATGTAACAATTTTCAGAGCTTCAAAGAAAGCCAGCGAAATAAAAAAAAAATCACGTTACTAGCACATTCGCACGTCACGATTGTGCTGCTCTCAATCTTGGCTTGAGTGAACGAAATCAGCTTCTGGCAAGGCGCGGTGGCCCCATTGCTCCGGCAGGCCGATATATCGATGATGGTTGCGCTGTCGCGCTTGCAGACTGCCCCGCGTGGGCGTCGCAACCACCACCGTTGACATATCGGCCTGCCAGAGCAATGGGGTTGTCGCACCTTGTCAGCAGCTGATTTCGTTCACTCAAGCCAAGATTGAGAGACGTACAATCGTGCCGCTCGAATGCGCTAGTCACAAATTTTTTTCTTTCGAGGGCTTTCTTTGGAGCTCGGAAAAAAAAAAATACATGTGAGGCTTTCTTTATCACAAATAAATAGAATGGGGCTTTCTGAAGGTGCTCTCCAACTTTGCTATTCACATTTTCTATCTAAAGTCAATATATACTCATTAAAAAAGTTATCTTTATTGCTAATTAAATTATTGCAAAACAAAAAATTGCCTATGATGCACAGGCTGGTTGGTAGGTGCATGTAAGTGGTTTCCCTGGCTTACCTCAAATATCTTTAACCCTTGGCTTAAGTTAGCCTGGACACCTTTTATATAAGTGCATCGGTGTAGTTCGTAGAAAGTTCGCCTCCTTTCTCTTATGCACCGCAAAGAAAGCTCAGCGCTTCTTCTCCTCATACCTCGTCCCCGCAGAAATGGCCATCGTAAACGCTAGTGCGCAGTTTTTATTTTTGTTCTTAGTGGAGGTGGTGATGATGTTGGTGCTTCGCCTTGTAGCATCTAGGCACTACAGCGAAGCCATCACGGCGGGTGATTACTGGAAGAAAAACGTCGCGTGCCCTCTCGTTCGGCCCACTTGTATATTTGCACAACTGCGGTTGGCCAATAAGCATAGTATACGACCACAATTTGTCGAAATTTTAAATGTAGTAGCCGGGAAACCGTGTTTTCCGGAAACGTATTAACCGGGAAAAATATATTGTAACTCTATGGGACACTTTTAATGTCCGCGATTTTCAGCGTACGAACCGGGAAATCGTATGGACCGAGAATGTATCATTGAGGTTTTACTGTAATCTGTGCAAGCCTCAAGAAAGCAAATTAGATTCGCTATGCAAAACTTTTTTTTTTCTACAGGCATGTAAATCTTGTATGTAAAGTATGTCAGTGGCTGCAAATTGTAACATCAAAACAATTGATCAAATAAATACTCAAAGGATCATAGAACAACGGTTTTTTTTTCTAATATGCACGTGATGCTAGAAATGCTGAGAAAGTTGTCTGTATGAGTATGTCAAACATGTTACCATGCTGATTGTTGTGAAAAATATTATTTTCTGCGTTCACTGGCTAGCACACTCCCAGATGAAGCTTTTTGCAACAAGCTGGGCGAAAAATGTGTGCCTGGCCCTCACTGCATAGCCTACATTCAAGTTTTGTTCAAAACTACCATTTGGGACACTTGTTACAGTGATCACCTGGGACTGTTGCTTGTAACAAAAGCCATTATGGATTTCATTGACATCAGCTGAAACGAATGTTATGCAGCTGTTTTGCAATGTCACATTCTCAATTCTGGGTGTCTTGTGTGCCTCACTTTATGCCATCGACGTGTCTTTTCCCTCGCTGTAGACTCAGCTGCTTGCTGTGGAGAACCAGAAGCAGTGCCTGGAGAAGGAACGCTCTCAGAGCTGCGCCGAGCTGAAACACGAATCTGCTCAGTGCCAAGACCTTGAGTCTCAGTTGCAGAAGGCAAAGGAAAAGATTGACGAGCTGCAGCTGTCAATTGGCCAGAGTAGTGGAGCTACAGAACGGCTGCGGACAGAACTCGACAAGTCACAGAAATACGTGACGGATTGCAACGCGAAGATTCAGAAGCTCGAGTCCAAATTGGAAGACTGTGATCGACGCGAAAGGGAAGCAGTTGAGAAAGTGTTGGCTCTGGAGTGTAATGTTCAAGACCTGCAGAAGGCGGCAGAGGAGAGCCATGTCCTTGCCAAAGCATTGCATGAAAAAGAAGCAGAGGTATCCATGCTCGCAAAATCAAAGCAGGCCCTTGAAGATAGTGTGAAGCAGCTTTCGAGTGATGTCGCAGCTTTATCATTAGATCTGTCGGATGAAAAAGCACGTGTTGCTCTTCTCGAAAAGGAACTTGCTGATGGTAAAGACCTTGTCTCCAGGGCGGAGAAACTGCAAAAAGATTATGAGGAAGCTGCACAGCATGTGGAAAAGATGAAAGCCTTGTTGCGAAACAGTGAGCAAGAAAAACAAGAACTTCAGGACGAACTGGCAGGTCGGGTAGTCGAATGTGAAAAGGTGCCTGGCCTGGAGAGTGCACTTCAAGAATGCAAAGCACAGCTTTCCAAGAGTGAGACACGAGTTCGAGAACTTGAAGGCTTGCTGTCTGAGAGGGAAAATGAGAAGATGAACCTGCTGAAAAGCCTGTTGGAGAAAGAAATGACCCTGAAAGATTTCGAGAGTAAGGCTGACACGCTGCAGAGAGACGCTGAGCAAGTTGGCATTGAGCTCGGGTCAGTTAGAGATCGGCTCCTGAAGAGTGATGAAGCACTGAAGGGGCATGAATTAGCCCTCAAGGAACGAGAAGTGCTTCTCGAAGGGGTGAAGAAGGAGCTTGATGACGCTGTCCAAAAAGTACAGAACCTCCAACAGGCTGAGGCCGAGCAGCGGCAGCTCGCCCAAGAGAAAGAAGCCGAAATCACGGCCTTGAAGCAAGATATATCTGCAGAAAAAGAACTCTCCAAGTTGCTGGAGCAGCAGAGTCTGAGTATCCTTGAGATGGAATCTTCCAAGAGTGCCTTAGAGTCGGAGCTAGTACGCATGGAGGAAAGGTATGCAGCACTGCAGCAAGAGCATGAGAAGTGCCTTGAGCTTGTAGAATCGAAGGACACAGACGTCCTTACTTTGCGCAGCCTTGTTCAGGAAAAAGAAGCAGTGATGGAGGACCTTCAGGGCAGACTTGCAATTGCTGAAGAGAACGGATCTCGTCTAGCTGGGGAAATGTGCAGGGAGAAGCAAGCTCTTGAAGAGAAGTTGTCTCTGGCCATGAGCGACATCAGCAGCCTGAAGAAGGAGCTGAACGTGCAGGCTGAGCTGCAGCGGAAGGTTGCTGGTGAGGTCGAGACCATGAGTGCAGAGCTTGCCGAGCAGCGTACTTCGAATGAGGTGCTGCTCGAAGAAAAGAAATTGCTGGTATTTGCACAGGTGGCCCTGGAAGAGGAGGTGGCTGCGAGCAAGAGGAGGATAGAAGAACTGCAGGAGGCACGCGACACACTCGATAGCCAACTCTCGGCCAGAGGCGCTCAAGTCCAAGCCTTGCAAGAGGAAATAGACAGGCTTCTCCAGCATGAGGTGGCTCGTGTTCAAGGAGAACTTTGCCTGAAAAATGCAGAGATTGACAAGCTGAAGAGAGCAATGGAGGACCACTGCGAAAAGCAAAAGGAGTTGGAGATTTTGCGACAGCAGGTTGCTGCTGCTATGAACCAGTGCTCACAGTTTGAGCAAGAGTGCGAGGCCCTCAGGCAGAAGTGTGAGGTGGCAGCATCGAGGGAGAAAGAGCTGCTCAGTAAGCTGCAAGTCTTGTCCTGCCAGCGGGATGAAGAGAGTGCGGAGAGGGAGGCCTTGGAACATGATTTGGTGGAGCGAAATGCGGTAGGTGTGCTTTCTTGATGCAGTGCTCGTTTCTGTTATTGCTTTCATCTGGCAGAATATGCTTGTCAACACATTAATATGTGGTTCTGGTGAGTTTGCCCTGGGGAGGGCATCTAAAATGCTACTTGTCCTCTTTTTCGTGCACCCAGGAAGCACTGATTCGTCTCACTGCTACTGCCCATCTGAACTAACATGAACTAAACCTAAAAAATTCTGAGAGCACTTAGTCTGCTTTTGGTGGAGAAATGGGAAAGCATGTCTTTTGAGGAAAGGAAAGGGAGCAGTAGCTCTCGCATTTCTACATCTCAAATGCATCTCGGTGGACACCTCAACAGTGCCTTGAAGCATGCAACTGAAGGTGCATATGTCATTGGTCCGAACCCCGCAAGCTAGCCTCCAGCTCGACTAAAACATGTAAGCTATATGCGAAGAGCAATGCTATGACACCACCCGTAATGCTGTACAACAAATGCTTGATCAAAATTTTGTTGTGAATGCAGTCAGGAAAGTTGCTACCTCATTGAGGTCAGCCAGTGATGCCATTACTGGGATTTCATCTGCGCCTTCATGGATTAGTGGGTGGGGTTGGGTACATTAACCGGCATCTTGCTTACTTTTCACAATGCCTGAACTCTTTGGAATCATCTGTCATGTGACTCATGACGTCCTATGATGCCGTTTTCTGCAGACACATTTTTGCGGACATGACCTTAAAAGTGAGCCATATAATGTTTTTGCATTAAAAAGTCTTGTCCTGATTCTTTGCAGTTTTGTGGCATGAAACATCTAGTTGCAGCACGGATGCTCAAAAGCAGCTTAATGCTTTTGTTAGATGCAGAAACCAAAGCTTTATTTCAGGAAAATGATAGCAACTCCCAATTCCTATTGTATTCTCTGTTGGACAGTGAGACCTCTTTGCATGACGATGACTTGAGCAATGGAGGTCTGGCAACGCCGACCAAGCCTGTGTGTACTCAGACGCTGCAGCGTGGTTTGACCTTAACCACATAGAAGCAGAACATAGCCATCAAGCACAATGCCATCAGATGCAAAATGTAGGGTCTTAGTGTTTGGTCACTGGGGCTAGGTGCGGAGAGTAGTTTTACCCATCATAAAGTATGCATCAAGAGTGCAATTTTAGCGTTTAACAGGTTGTACTTTTTATTGCATGTTTCTTGAAATAGAAATATTGCCAGGTAAGTTACATTTCGTGTCAGTATTCCATGTGTTCTTCATTGCAACCGAGCACCATGTCCAGGCACGTTTGTTCTATTAAAAACGAAGTGCTGGTGCTGTAATCAAGTGTGTAACAGTAAAAGGTCCCCATAGGTTTGAACTCCCCATAATTCAAACCAATTATCACTCTCCTTCGAGTTCAAATTATTCAGTCAGCTGTATTTGGCATTAATAATTGAAGTTTCATTGGGGAATACCGTATTTAGTCGCATGTAGCCCGCATAAGAATTTGAAAAAACGCATTTAAAAACTGGGGGTGCTGGTTTTCTGCCAATTTTTTCTTTTCGGGGAGGGGGATGTCTGCTTCATGGCAAAGTGTGGTGGCCTCCCCATCGTCATCGACGCTTATAAAGCCAATGAGGGGCCAACGAAAGGCGTAGCCAAATCCACATTCCTAGTCTGTTTATTCTTCCCCAGGCCGTTGGCCACAGTTTCTTCAGACAGCGTTGTTGAGCCTAGTGTCAGGCGTCACTTCGTGTACTACACCTCAGTTTGCACTGTTTACCTGATTTGTTTTGGTGCCATGAGTGCGACTCGACTCGGTGGCAGTGTTTTATAGCGAAAGAGAAGCTAAAGGTTATAGCCACTGCCGAAGAAATTGTCACTCGTACTGGATTCCTTCTGAGGCCACTGCACTGATGTGGTAAAGGCTCGACGAGACCGGCACAGACCTTGTTATAATACCTGGCGGCATGATGCCCATGCTTCAGCCCCTCGACGTGTGCCTGACCAAGCCGTTCAAGGCACACGTGAAGTGGCTGTATGCCCATTGGATGCCTTATGGCATTAACACCCTCCACTGATGGGACGCATGCAAAGGTCCGATATTCCATTGCTGTGCCAGTGGATCATGGATGCGTGCAAAACGATACTGGCCGACTTGGTGCGTAAAAGCTTTAAAAAATGTGCCATCAGTAACAGCTTGGATGGTTCCGAGGACGGTCTTTGAGAGTAGCAATGAAGCCTCTGATGGCAGTGATGAGAGCGGAGGCGATTGAGAATCTGATAACCAGTGATGTGGTGGTAATGGTTTGAATAGATGTTCTGAAAGCAAAATGATCACTGAGTGTGGCTTCTTTCTTCTTTCTTTCCCTCCTTTATCCTTTCGCTTATGGTGCGGTTCAGGTGTCCACCGATATGCGAGACAGATACTGCGCCATTTCCTTTCCCCAAAAACCAACCAACCAAATGAGTGCGCAGTTGTATGTTTCTAGCCCTCGCTTTTTTTTTTTTCATTTAAACGTGTGGGTTATATGAGGTTTTTTTTTTTTCTTCGTGGAGTTCAGTGTTAGTGGTGCGGGTTATACGCTAGTAAATACGCATGTCTGAACAAAGTGACCATGGTTATGCATGGCCTGTTGTGCTAAGTACATGACTTGCTTTCCAATAACATCGAGCATTTATGGTTTTTGCATTGTGTATGAAGAGGATGAGCCTCTTGAGCACTTATCGCAGCACTTAAACTAGTGAATGAGCGCAATGACCTCACTTGTTTTGTGTTCCTCTTTTGGCTAGGAACGAGATGAAGGCCTGCTGCAGCTAGCATCAGCACAGAGCTACTTGGAGCAGGCACTTGTGGTTGGGACAGAAAAAGAGGCTCGCATTAATGAGCTCGAACGGCTTGCCACTGACACGACGGCAGCACTGGATGCACAGAAAGAGGAGACTGCTTCACTCTCCGAAGCGCTTCGTGCTGCAGGTGACATGCTAAGAGAACGCCAGGAGAGGCAGCTACAACTCGAAAGGCAGCTAGAAAGCAGGGAAGCTACAATTGCAGCCTTAACCCAAGAGGCGTCTCAGATGAAGAATGCCGAGGCAGAGGCCATCGCAGCATTGAAAGAAAGGCTGGCAGCCTTTGAAGGTTTCCGAGAAGATGTGGAAGAACTGAGACAGCAGCTTGTCGAACGCAATGGGGAGAGGGACGGCCTGTACATGGCACTGATGAGGGTTCAAAGCGAGACTGCAGTCAGGGAGCAGGAGCTTGGCCTGCAACTTGTGGAGGCCCTGGAAAGGGAAGCTGAGGGTCCAGTCAGACTGCTGCAGTACCTCAGGGACTACGGTGCAGCAATGCGGCAAGCAGTTCCGTCACATGCGCAAGGTCATGCGGACCCGCTGCCACATGTTGTGTCTGCGCTGCTTGAAATGCACCGTACCGCCATCGGCCTTCTCGATGATTTGAGCAGTGCACTGCAGACCCGCCATGCATGCCTTCAGGAGGAATGTCAGCGGCTTGCTGCCCTGGACCCACGGCCCGAGGATAAAGTGGTATCCATTGATTCGGCACTTCAGAAGGTATTGGCCCAGAGGCAGGAAGTTGCAGAGCGAATTGCCAGGGTGAAGTGCATGGCTGAAGCTGCAGCACAGTGGGCGGAGTCATCATCCCTTGCTGAAAGAGTGGGGAGCTGTCAGCAAGAAGAGGATCTTTCCTTACTGGACAGCTCTTCATTCATTGCACCAAAAGACAGCATTACGTTGGATGACACAGCCAGCCATCTTCCTGAAGAGTAAGTTGCATGCATTACTAACCTTCAGGGCTGTCTGGAGCAAGCTTTCCAGTTCACTTTCTACTTTAACTTGCTCAGCATGTTGCACTGAGCGCACCCTAGAAAACATCTGTACACTCGCTCAAAACCAGTTCAGCTGTGCTTGTAGATGTGATAGTTACACTGCTTCATTTGTTTCATTATCAGTTTTTTTCTGCAGACCTATTTTATTCTATTGCATTTTAGGGGAATCTCCCTAGGTGGAGTGAATTAGGTCTAAGGGAGCAATTACTCATTAGTATCCACCCAAGCACAGGCGTTCCGCTACAAAGGAAAGCTATACGGCTTTCACAGAAGCTTTTCTGCTGAAGAAAAATTTGTCATGATTCGGGATTCGACCAGGATGAATTTTTCTTCAAATTTCCTCAACGCATGTCTCGCTCACTAAGTTAATGTGAGGACACTGTATGCTTTCAGAATTAAGGCATTGTAGGACATTGCATAATGGTGTTGTTCATGGCTCTGCTTTCATGTTATGTTTCGTGATGCCACTGACTGTCAAAAACAGAGGCCTGCAAAAGATGAATCTACCTTGAACAGGGATGCGGTGTGAGCTGCGTAATGATGATTGTAATGATGGAACTTTGTTTAGGCAGCTTATCTAAAGAGCGCCATAGCTAACATGTTTATTCTACACTTGGGTGTAGAATTCATTTTGTTTCAGAGAGAACAGAGCACTAGGTCAGGGGAGAGCTTGTACAGATTGAAAAATTGGTGTGTGTTACGTTTGCATAAGTGTGGTAGGGTATCTTTTTACAGTGAAAGCTTCAATAGCTTTGTAAAAGAGCCATACATAGGGGGGAAAAACGGCGTAGTCAATGTCAGACTACTTAGCATCACGCATTACATTGTGGAGAAAAAGATGTGAATGCTGACTAAAAGCTTGTTTCCAGTTGGGGTTTATTCTTTCACGGTGGGCTTGAGGTGTCCATGGACAAAGTGAGCCAGTTATGCGCCTTTTGCTTCCTCATATCCAACTGGAGATATAGACCACTTCCAGCACCCTGGTCTAAACTGCGAATAAGGCTAGACTGGGAATTCGACTGTCTAATTTGCTTTGTGCAAATGGGCCCTGGACTGTGCCGGTAAGCAAAGATTGAAAGGGGCAGTCCATGCTGCAGAACAATGTTGTGAATCAGGTGTGCGTCTCTAGTCGTGCACAACAGCTTCTACTCGTGTCCTGCACTCTATCCAGACGCAATGCTAGGTCAGTCCCGTTCGCGACAGCTGAGTTTTAAGGCGAAATGTGATCAAACTGACCCGCTTTAGTTCGTGTTGCTGGCTCTGCCATCATTATAGGTTGAGCATACCTTAGCCTTTACGACTTTTTTGTACCTACTCTACCGCAAGACTTGGGATATAGGCCGGAATTATGCAAACAGATCAGTTCTCCTTGCATCTCTGTGTCTGCTACTAAATGTCAATGGGGCATCAAGAGAAAGATGTTGGGATGCCTGCAGTTGCCAGGATGCTTGCAGGATATTCAGATGTGTACAAGGAATTTCCCCTTTGATGAGATCTGGAGCGCCCATTTCAATGGCTCAGTGGGCCGGCTATGATATTTGGCTCCTGAGCCATGGTGTCTTTTCTAGAGATCTAGAGATTGAAGCCCAGCCATGCTGTCTACTCATCAGCGGAAGCGACATGCAAAAGTGCTCATTGTTGACTTTTCCTTACTGCACCTATCCAGTTTGATCAGTTTAAGTGGCAATGAAAAACTGCACAATTGCAGCCCTTCTTAGATGCCCAATGCCATCGTGTGCATCAGCTGAGAGACTAGAGTCTAGTTTAAAATTGTTTTCTTCTCCCAGAGAACCTTTTCTAACCTCTCCATGAAACCTCTGCCCTGCTTGGTTGTATCGAGCAAGGATTCTTTGTTTCTTGGCAGTGGCACTTTGAAACTGTGCTTGGCCTCAGATTCTATTGCATCGATTTTTGACTTATTTGATGAAAGTGAGAGTGACAGGTGTGAAGGCAATTCAGCAACTTCCCAACATTAGTCGAAGGCAGCAGCCTAAGTTGACGCATTGAAAAGAGCAAGCCTCATATAATGAAGTGTTTAAATAGCAAACTTTGCTTTGGAAAGCACACAGTTGAAGATGAAACTTTCTTTGCAATGCCTGTGAAGTGTGAATGTTCTGTGTAACCTTCAAGGACATGTTCAGAGGATGCTGTTCAGAGGATGCTGTTCAGGACATGTTCAGAGGAGGTAGCCACAGGGGCTGGCTTTTTTTTTTTTCTCTTGATCAGCGAATCTCGATCAGAGAATAAACATTTATTTGTAAAAAGGAGACCGGAGTGGATTGTGGGTGGGGTCCTTAGTCTAAGGCTCCGGTGGCTTCTGCGGACGCTTTGGCGATGGTGACTAGCGCCTCCTGGTCTTCCAGGGTGCCACTGGCCAGCGTCACCTCCCACTGTGCTGTGTTGTGTGGCTTTAAGTGGTTTAGCTGAGCATGTCCATGTAATGTGCTTGAATGTGGGAATTTTGCCACACGAAGGAGGTGTATCTGCGTATAATGTTGGGTGAATTACGGTGTAGGTGGTGGAGATTGGTTGGACATGTATCTGCGTATAATGTTGGGTGAATGCGGAGTAGGTGGGGGAGATTGGCGAAAGTAAGTGTTTGGATGCATCTTATGTGGTAGGAGTCTTCCGAGGAAAGTTTCTTATGTGGTGGGGGGTAGACGCCTATTCAGGTGTAGGGTCTCTAGACAGGTTGAAAAATGGGTTTAGAGGAGGTAGAGAGTGGAGTCAGCGTGGCCCTCTTGGTTCGTATAATCTCAAGCTAGGGCATCTGCCCTAATATTGCTATCGAGACCTGTATGTCCTGGGACCCAGGTGATGACATGATCATACTGGAGATGGCCGCCCAGTACGCGGACAGCCATGTGGGACACGTCCACTTGTGTAGGCTCTACAGACGGCTTGGTAGTCTGTAAAATCCGCCTTTTTCACGACGCGACTGCGCATGCGCTTATTCCCTGGCGGTGGTGTCGTGAAACATATTGGAAGGGTCGCGCGCTCCACTCGAGACCGGCTTTGGAAGTATAAACAAACCGGCTTGCTACGCGAGGTGCATTGCTGCAGCCGTCGGGCGTTCAGCGCGACGCATTTGGCGATGCCTACGACTTGTGTTGCATACGGCTGCAATGCCCAATATATAAAGGGAAGCAAACTCGGATTTTTTCGCTTTCCGAACGCTTCCCGGGACCCGCCTTCGACGCGAAGCGTGGATAAAAGCAGTTCGCCGGCTCGACAATCGTGGCCGCCCTTGGGCACCGTCAAGCACGTCAAGACTGTGTGAGAATCACTTTGTGACAGGTACGGACGAGGTACTGTAGTTAAATTCGTGTGCAGTCTATCACGAAATGATTTGTTCATGGGCAGGAAGGCCTGGGATGTCACCGCGGCACCCAGACTTCGTTCCGACGCTTTTTGCTTTCTCAAGCAAGAAGGCTAAATGGGCAAGTGCTGTGCACCGCTTTCAACGCACGATGGAGCGGACAACAAAAAAGAAGCTTCGAGAGCATTCACGCATGGTGCTAAAATTTTGTCATAATTTCCTATGGAAATTTCCTTGTTTATGCCACTATACCATGGCCAATCCCCCCATGTGGGTATGTGCCATGCATTAAGAGGCAGAAGAAGAAGAAGGTGCGTTATGCGTATGTTCGCATCATATCCATGATGAAGAGCTCTGCGTGGTATCGCCGGAATGAATCAATGAGCGCCTCTCGCGCTCGTCTTTATGGACGCACATGCTTGCTTAACTTATGCAGCGGTGTGCTGTGGAAAAGTACAGTGAAATACTAGCAGAGCTGCTTTGTTGCGGGTACGCTTGTGCTTTTATAGCTCGTGTAGCTATTCTGCAGCACTTGGGCACAACGATTGCTTGTGAAAACTGTTGTCCTCAGTCGTTTTCTGTACTATGGCGTGCACGATGTAGTATCCACCTTTCATGAATGGCAGGCATATACGGCGGAAAACGCCAACCTCACTGATCGGGAATATTTCATTGAACATTATGTTCCGAATGTAGCCTTCATCTCTGAAGCGGCGGCCCTTGATCAGCTGGTGTTCGCATCGCATGCCGGATGATCGGAGATACTGAAGAATTTGCTCTTCGGTGGGTACTGCAGCCTGCCTCAGACTTCGCACCCAGCCATCAGTCAATCCCAGAAATCCTCCAGGTACCAGGTGCTGCCCAGGACACGCCATCGTAGACAGATTCCAACAAAACGTACTCCAGAGCGGCGCCTAGTCCGGCCGGGTTGGGCGCGCAGTACCCTACCAGTGAGCTTCCAGCGTTGTTCGCGAGGTGGTAGCACAGGAAAATGAAAAAGGCGGATTGTGGGTGCCATGGTGTTGGGTGTCGATCATTTTGATGGTGATGGCTATTGCAATGGCTATTGCAGCCGCCGGATCCGGTGCAGTGAAGGATGCTCCAAGATAGGTGGTGTTTGTGTGATTGACAGCAGCGCAAGCATATCAATGGGGCTGTGCATAGGAAGCCACATCCACATACATAACCGAGGTGTCTTGGCTGTATTGCCTACGGAGGCTGCAAAGACATGCCTGACAACACGGGACCTGTGACTCATGGTTCATATGGCGAGGGATAGGGTCCACGTAAAGGCGTGAGCGGAGCGTGAGCATTTCGAAGAACTCCGTTCATGGGCCATGGTCCTGAAGGCTTGCGGGTCACCTATCCTTAATAAGATGGCCCTACCCGCCGAGGTGGTGAGGAGACGAGTCTGTCGGGAGTTCAGCTAGAACAGCCTCCTCGATTTCTGCAAATGTGTTGTGAATCCCGAGTGCAAGAAGTCTAGTGGTGGATGTACAGATGGGAAGGCCCAGAGCTGTTCAAAAAAGGGTACGGATAAGGATATCGATCCTACTTCCGGCGGCACGATCAATATTGTGGTATCGGCGACCATACTGGATTTAACTCATGGCCAGGGTCGTGACGAGGCGGATAGTGTCATCCTCGTGCATGCCTTTGCAATGTCCAGCAATACATCGTACCATACATGCTATATTGAGCACAGACGTGCAGAGTGGCAATGGTGTGGGCGGGCTTGCCGTCATGCTGGACCCAGAAGCCAAGCACTCAGATGAGTGATTCTTCTTTTCTAGGCTGGATGTGAATTTCGAGCATGATTAGGCCGGGGGAGCGATAGCGGGGACCATGAATACGGATGATATCCGATTTGTCCGGCGCACATTGCATACTGCTGGTCATAACAAAATGCTCGACCACAGTGATGGTTGTTTGTAGGGCTTGCTCTTTGGGAGTGGGGGATCCTCTGGCTGACCAGATGGTGATGTCATCTGCATAGACGGTATATCCTATGTTGGAGAGCGTAGAGCTTGTGGGCGAGAGGGCGAGAGGGGCCATGGCTATATTGAATAGTAGTGGTGATAGGACAGCACCTTGTGGAATTCTCTTGTGGAGTGCTCTTGTGAGGTGTTTGGAAGGGAAACAATCTTGTAGGTCCGGTACCTATTGTGGCTGTCCGGGCATTAAGGAAGGTGGAGATATATTGGAACTTGTGAGGTCGACAGCGTATCTGATTTAGACCTAGGATTGCAGAATGGGAAATGTTGTCGAAGGCGCCCATAATGTCATGTGAGGACTTCATGTGAGTAGAAGAAAGATGTCTTGAGTAGAAAGACATAAAGGGGAAAGAGATTATGATCTTCAATATAGTTTTGCAGGCGTGTTTGGATTATTCGCTCGTGTAGCTTGCACAAGCAGGAGGTTGTAACCGATCGTTGTAACTGATTATCGTTATATCTGGACCTGCAGAACAAAAATAGCACGCCCACATATTCCCCCATGGATGTAGCCTTTACTACAGGCCCTCCGGTCCAGGGTGCACAAGGTCTATGTCTATGTCCTCTGCCATGTTCGCAGGGGGAGCCACCCACATCCCCTCTGGAGCTCCCATCAAAAGATAAACACACCCCGATGTTATCAGCACACAGCCTGTTGGCGCGCTGCCAAGGTTTATGCTGGGGACCGCGAAACAAATGAGGGAACCTGCCAAGAAAAGCTAACCCTTAAAAAAAAGAAAGTAAATTCTCAACCATGTCAACGACAGAGTGGGGAGGGTGGGGGTGGTCAGAGATATCTCCTTGCGCTTAGTGTGTGTCACTTTTTACCAAGTTCACGAATGCAGGAACTAGCGGAAACTACGTTTTTGCGAGACAGCATTGCGCAATCAGTGGTGTCCAGGCAAGCTTCTCCCTCCAGCGATTATGGCAATGGTAGACAATAGTGCTTGGTTCCTAATGCCGTAGGCAACTCTCCCTCACGGATTTCACCTCGCTGGTTCGTTTGCGGAGGTTTTACATCATTTGCATCGAAGTTATTTATTTTTTATCATACTTCCAGACAAATTTTTCTGGTTAACACCTTCCTTGCAGCCAGAATCCTATCATTGTATCCCTTATTTCGCCGATAATTGTATAATTATATATACGATTTATTCTTACATAGGGGCAGTGAAAGAATTGATAAATCTAAAGAGTCCGATCATTATAAGCGATATATCGTTATATCTGGTATCATTATAAGTGTATAACACTGTACTATTTGTAACCTTTTCTGATTTAACAAAGTACAAAATGCATGATTTAGAATTTTCGTTGCTCCAAATTTTTGCCTCCATAAGGTAACTGTTGTTTTCAATGCCCAGTAAATTTTTTTGAGCACACCACTCCGAAACTGCCTTTTTCCGTCTGTAATATAGAAGTTAAAGAACTGCATGTGGTCAGAATATGTCTGGAGCCCTCCACCGTGGTGTGGTGACTTTCTCCAACATCCTCTCCTCACAGTATGGTTCAGGTGTTTATTGTGAGTGAGGCAGTTGCCACACCTTTCCTTTCCACATAACCAGGTCACCCCCAATTTCATGTTATTGTATTCTCTCAAGTACTGCTGGAATTTGAACAGAGGAAAAAGAGAATGCTTTTTGATTATTATTCTTTTCCTTTTCAGCTTGTCCCGTTGCCAGACTGAGGCAACTGTTGGCTACACTGACACGACAAACATGTCTACATGTGAGCTGACCCTGTCATCTAGTGATAGCAATGGTCATGAAGATGAGTTGGTTGATAAGATGGCCCATGTATGCAGCTTGCTGACTGCATTGCGTCAGTCACTACATGGCTTGCTGAACCAGACTTCAGTGCCTCCTCATGCATTACTCAGCACTCCACTCCTGTCGCAGTACGCCCGACGTGTTGAGGAAGAATATGCTGCCCTGCAGCAGTCTGTTGGCATTCTCAAAGGAAGGCTGCCCAATCATGGAGAGCAGGAATCTCCATGTACTGTCAACGTGACGTCAGAGTTGCGTGTGCAGTGTGATGGCACTGTTGAAGCTGCCGCAACTGTCTTCTTCTCACCTGCGCTTCCACAATTGGAAGAGGAGGAGGAGGAAGAATCGTTCGCTTCCTTTGACGACGAACCAAGTTCTTCCAACGCTCAGAGCAGCGAGCGAGATCCTGGATCCCAGCTGGAATCCAAGACAAAGCAGACTGAAGCTTTGAGGACAGCGTTTGCAGTGTTTGAGACGAAGCTAAACGCCTTTTTGGGGGCACTTGCTGAGCTCAGCTGCAAGGAGGAGGTGCGGGACGAAGTGAGCGCTGAGGGTGACAAGCAAGGGGAAGTCTGTGGAAAGCTCCTGGACCACATTGAGATGTGGGCTTCGCTCTTCAGAGAATTTTTCAAGCAAGTGAAGGAAGCCTCCATGCAAATTAGGCAGGCTTTATGTGAAGGTGGTCATACCGCAGGACTTGAGGTTGAGCAGGAGAAGCCTTTCATGCAGAGTGAACTTGCTTTTCTTCGACAGCTTGTACAGTCTGCTCTTCACCAAAGAGATGAGCATGAAAAGGACTTCAGGGTCCTCCAGCAGAGCCTTCTGGATGAACATTCCACTGCAGAGGCACTGCGACAAGCTTTGGAGGAACAAGAGCAAAAGAGCTGTCATTTGCAGCTACAGCTCTCAATCCTCCAGCAGCAGCAGGAGCTGGCAAATGGAGCCACAGAAGCTGAAATACCAAGCTTGTCACAGAAAGTCGAAGCATATGAGCTGACAATTAAGCAACTGAACAGTGCGCTCGAGGAAGTTGAAGATGCACTTCAGTCCACTGTTGCTGAGAAGCAAAAGTATGAAGAGAGTGCAGCAGCTTTTCAAGATCAGTGTGCCAGAGCAGAAGAAGAACTGCAGAGAGTTCAGTTAGAGTTAATAGAAGTGAAGGAGGCTGCTGAAAAAGCATTGGCTAAGAAGAGCCAACTTCTCACAGATTTTATGGATGCCAAGGCGTTATTAGAATGCGAGAGTCGACAGCTATCGGCACAGGTCGATGGGCTGATGAGAGATCTGTCTGAAGCAATGCAGAGCAAAAAAGAATTCGAAGACAAACTGGAGGACAAAAACAGGCAGCTTGCTGCGCTGAAGCTGAACGTTGAACATCTACTTGCATCTAACAGTGCTTTCGAGAAGTGTTCTGAAGCTCTGAAGGAAGAACTGAAAAGTTCCAGAGCAATGCAAGAAGCTCAAGTTGCCGAGATACGCAAAATGTGCCTAACTATGGATGTGTCTTTCACTGAACTCTCAGCAGTTGGTGATGCTTGGCAACTTTGAGAGATGCGTTGAGTCGACGACAGCAAGAATTCAGCGGCCAACTTCAACAACTGGCAGAAGAGAAAAATGCTGCCTTATCAGAAGTCACCGACCTTCGTGAAAGATTCTCCCAGATTCAAGCTGAGCGGGAGAGGCTTGAAGATGACAAGCGCACGCTGATGCTGCAGGCTGAAGAGCAAGAGGAAGAGCTGCTGAACACAGATTCTCTTCTTGAGGAAAAGAGACTCCTGCAAGCGGACGTGGAGCGACTTGTGACAAAGCTTGACGAAATGGAAGAGCTGAGAGTCCGCGTTGTTTCCCTTGAAGAAGAGAAAAGTGCCAGAGAAGCGCACGTAGAATCACTGCTGTCAGCCCAGTCTTCGGCGAGGCAGGTTCAGCAGCAGCTGACTGAGAGGGAGCAACAGCTGGCTGCGCTGGAAGAAGAGATCGTCCCTCTGAGGACCAAGGAAAGTGAACTTGAGGGAGCCCGGCAAGTTGTGTCCACACTGGAAGGCAATTTGGCGGACTTGAAATTGCAGTACGAGGCCTCCCAAAAGGAACTGGA
This sequence comes from Amblyomma americanum, assembly GCF_052857255.1. Lineage (NCBI taxonomy): Eukaryota > Metazoa > Arthropoda > Arachnida > Ixodida > Ixodidae > Amblyomma > Amblyomma americanum. The sequence goes on along the minus strand of NC_135503.1, from coordinate 33,237,303 downwards.
AGCCTTGTCCGGGGTACAGGCGAAACTGCAGTGTGTCGAAGCCTCAGAGGCTGAACTGAAGGGTCACGTTGACACATTGAAGGTCCGCAATGAGCAGCAGACACATGAACTGAAACAGCTGACACGTGAACTTGAGTGTCTCCAAGCTTCGGCGGAGGAGTCGAGCGGGGCTCTTCAGGCGTTGAGAGACCAGCTTGCAGCCAAAGAAGAGAAGGCAACTGCTCTCACAACCGACGTCACCAGACTTGCCGCAGAACTTGCCAAACACAAGCAGCTTCTTCAACTTTCTCAAGAAGAAGCAGATAGACAAGCTGCCGTACAGCTTTCCCTTGAGCATACCATTCAGCAGATGGGAGACGAAAAGGACACTACGACGAAAAAGCTGCAGTCTTCTAAGGAGGAGAACGAATCACTGAAATCTCTTCTGAACCAAAAGAGCGAGCTTAGTGAGCGTCTTCGCGGGGAATTTGATGGTGCCTGCCAGCATCTCGAGCAGTTGAAAGCAGAGTTGACACACTTGGTTACGGAACAAAAAGAGCATGAGCAGCAGCTGGCGCAAGCGCATGGTGAGATTGGCATGCTGTCAACATCTAAGTCAATCCTTGAAGGTGAGGTTTCGGCATTGCTGCTGAAGGTAGATGCTGCAAATGAAGGGCGCTCTCAAGCGGAAAGTGAAGCTGAAAGTGCAAGACTTTTGCTAGAGGAAAAGACATCAGAAGTAGAACAGCTTCAAAGCGACCTCAGCAGGGCAAGTGGTCAGCTTGAAGAGTCTAGGGCCGAGGTAGTGCGTTTGGCCACAGAACAGCAAAAGCAGCAGCAAGAGCTTGAGGCTGCTCAGGATGAAATCAAGAACCTGTTGGCCTCAAAATCAACCTTGGAAAGTAAGGTATCCGAGTTGCTGCAAATGTTGGACACTGCACAGGAAAAGTGTGCCCGGGCAGGACATGAAGCACAGTCAATGAAGCTACTTCTGGACGAGAAGTCATCAAACTTGGAATGCATGCAAAGTGATTTTGACTCAGTCAGACACGAGTTCGAGCAGGCAAAGGCTGAATTGGCACGTTCAGTCCTGGTACAGCAAGAGTGTGAGAGTCAGTTGAGCTTGGTGCATAACGAAATTGTCAAGCTGTCAGCTGCAAAGTCGACCCTAGAGGGTGAGGTGTCTACACTGACACAAGAACTGCACAGTGCAAGAGAAGGATGCACCCAGGCAGAAAGTGAACTGCTGACTGTGAAAAACTCGTTGGAAAAGAAAGCATCAGAAATAGAATGTCTGCAGAGTGATTTTGACATGGTGAGTCACCAGCTTCGCGAATCTCTGGCAACCTCGGCCGAGTATGCGAATAAACAGAAGCAGCTGGAAAGCCTTCTTACGAGCACTCAAGAGGAGGCCAGGCAACTTGCAGGCGTAAAGATGTCTCTCGAAGAAAAGATGGAAGAACTGACAACTCAAGTGGTAGCGGCACAAAAAAGGCAACAGCATGCTGAAGACGAAATGCAGAGTCTCAAGGGGCTATTGCAGGAAAGAGATTCTGAAATTCAGCGTGTCCACTCTGACCTCAGCACTGCCCAGTGCCAGCTTGAAGAGCTTAACAAGGTTTATGCAGCAGAGGTGGAAAAAGCATCTCACACCGAGTCTTCGTTACAGAATGAAGTCAAAGTCATTGGGGAAAAGCTTCAGGAAACTGCGAGGAAAAATGAAGAGCTCTTGAAAGCTAATAAGCAGTCAGATTCCCAGCTGCAAGTTTCTGAGAAAAGCAGACATGAGCTACAGGCATTGGTAAGCTTCACTTCAAAGTTTCACTATGTGTTTGCGCTTTATTAGCCACTTATCCAGCTAACCGGCTCTCCTAATTTGGATACTCACACTAGGACTTTGGTTGGCCTGAACAGTTTGAGATTGCATTATACGACTCTTTTGAGGTCAGTCTCCACCCTCGCTTTGTGTTAAAGTAGATGAGGCCAATTAGCTGTTTTCTCCTTGTTCTCTATACCTACTGATGTCCACAACAACACTAGTATCAAAAAATGAGAATGTGGTTTCTAACACAATTCTACTAAATAAAGATTAAATCCATGATTTTTAGTGGTCCTTAATCAGGATTCACATGGGCGGGGGGGGGGGGGGGGGGGTCGGGCAGTTGATGTCTCTGGCCAGCAGAGGCCCCTGCCCTGCTCCCACGGTGGAATGGCACGGGTGCACCAACCTGGTCCCCGCCGCTGCAGCTGCTTTCGATTACCTAATCTATGCTATTTTCTCTGTTTGCTTTTGCCAGTAGCAGCCGACTCCCCGTGGAGGCAGGGAGTGGTGCCAACCACCCCCTGGAGTAGTTGGCACCCTCAACACTCGACCTGCCAAGGCACCTAACAGCATAATGTTTTTTGTAGCGGTGTGCACATTCTTCACACTCGAGAGGGACAGAATTCTTTCTCTTGTGAATGTCCCATTACCCATTCATGCCTCAACCCCTACCTTGCCTTTATTTTTGGACTGATGCGCTGTTACTGCTTATAGCAGATTATTTCACAGAGTGACCATCATCATCGGTATCATAATTCTGAATTCCGACTACTCCTACTGTAGGACAAAGGCCTCTCCCATATCTCTCCAATTAACCCTGTCCTGTGACAGCTGCGGCCACCTTATCCCTGTAAACTACTTAATCTCATCCTCCCACCTGACTCTCTGCTGCCCCCTGTTATGCTTGCCTTCTCTTGAAATCCAGTCTGTTACCTTTAACGTACGTTATCTTGCCTTCGCATTTCATGCCCTGCCCAAGCTCATTTCTTCTACGATTTCATTAACTCTAATTTTTTTCCTAACCTACTCTGCTCTATTCGTGTCTCTTAACGTTGCATCCTTTCCGTAGCTTTCTGCATTGTCCTCAATTTCAAATCAGCCTTTTTCATTAACCTCCACCCCGTAAGTTAGCACAGGGGGGATACAGCTTATATACTTTTCTCTTGAGGGATACTGGTAAACTGCCATTTGTGATCTCATAGTACCTGCCAGATACGTTCCGCTCCATTCTTATTGGTCTAGTTATTCCACTCTCGTGGTCCGGATCTGCGGTCACTACTTGCCCTAGACGTACTCTTTAATGTCTTCCGGCGCCTTGCTACCAATTGTAAACTGTTGTGCATCCAATCAATAATATTAATTGATAATCAGCATTTCATTAGAGAGGGAGGGCTGGAAGCCATGACATTGGGGTTTCTTATCACCATTAGAACGTTGTTGGGGGTTTCCCAGAGATAGAGCTCCTGGTGTAGTTTTTACTGAGTAGTGCACTACTTGTGTTGACAGCTGTTTTCTATGTCCCATTCAGGTTGCCTCATTGCAGTCTCAGCTGTCATCATTGGATAAAATGTACAAAGAGCTCGAGTGCAAGGCAGCCACTGCCAAGGCAACCATAAAGCGTCAGGAGCGGGAGAGGCAAGTGCTGGCCTCCGAGACAGAGAAGCTTCGCAACAAGCTGGCACAGACTGAAGCAGAGCTGCAGCAGCTGAGCGGTGGTGCTCAGCGCGTACAGGTACTGCTTTCGTTGAAGATTCCAGCTTTGCAGTCCCTTGAGGAGAAGGTGGGCATATGCGTTGAAAATTGCATTGCTGAAGGAAGTGGGGAATGGAATGGTTTTTCTTAGCCAAACTGCAGTCTAGCTCAAGTTTTAGGTGGAGGTGGCATGTGTTTATTACCATGTTTGAGCATGGTGCCTGCTTTTTTCTTTGAAAAAAATCTCAGTGTGGCATTGTCAACACCAAAAATTGATTAAATGAGTAGAATTTTGTGCCGAAAGGAGCACTACAGACACCTCTTGCTAAAAGGATGAAGTGGAAATAACTTCAGTTAGAGTTTCGTGCACGTAGTGACATTTACCGCCACCACTTTAACTCTGTTGTATTAAAGGGCAACTCCGGTGGTCTTTCCAGCATTATAAGGTATTGATCGCATCACATTTCCTGGGGTGCTGTGTCTCTGGCATAACAAACTCTTATAAATACCAAGTAGAACTATTTTAAAAGAGCAAAGAGCAAAAACGGGAAAACTGAAACCGAAATACTGTTCCGTGGCCATAGACGATGCTCTGGTTGATGCAGACCGGATGTCACATACAGTATTCGAAAAACACTTGTAGTCTTGTTGAATGCCTTAAATAGCTACTGGTAATGATAACTCAGTACATAAAATGCATAATACGACCTATACAAACATAATTTATCAACAAATGTTACTGCACACACACACAAGGATGAGAAGGGTGTATCCTTCTCATCCTCTCTCTCTCTCTCTCTCTCTCTCTCTCTCTCTCTCTCTCTCTCTCTCTCTCTCTCTCTGTGTGTGTGTGTGTGTGTGTGTGTGTGTGTGTGTGTGTGTGTGTGTGTGTGTGTGTGTGTGTGTGTGTGTGTGTGTGTGTGTGTGTGTGTGTGTGTGTGTGTGTGTGTGTGTGTGTGTGTGTGTGTGTGTGTGTGTGTGTGTGTGTGTGTGTGTGTGTGTGTGTGTGTGTGTGTGTGTGTGTGTGTGTGTGTGTGTGTGTGTGTGTGTGTGTGTGTGTGTGTGTGTGTGTGTGTGTGTGTGTGTGTGTGTGTGTGTGTGTGTGTGTGTGTGTGTGTGTGTGTGTGTGTGTGTGTGTGTGTGTGTGTGTGTGTGTGTGTGTGTGTGTGTGTGTGTGTGTGTGTGTGTGTGTGTGTGTGTGTGTGTGTGTGTGTGTGTGTGTGTGTGTGTGTGTGTGTGTGTGTGTGTGTGTGTGTGTGTGTGTGTGTGTGTGTGTGTGTGTGTGTGTGTGTGTGTGTGTGTGTGTGTGTGTGTGTGTGTGTGTGTGTGTGTGTGTGTGTGTGTGTGTGTGTGTGTGTGTGTGTGTGTGTGTGTGTGTGTGTGTGTGTGTGTGTGTGTGTGTGTGTGTGTGTGTGTGTGTGTGTGTGTGTGTGTGTGTGTGTGGGGGTGGGTGGGTGGGTGGGTGGGTGGGTGGGTGGTACTTTTTGTTGATAATGATTAACTGACTTGCCCAATAAATACACTGTCTTAAATCTTATAACTTGTTCACTCGGGGAGAAAAAGTATCCTTTGTTGGCTCCTTGGAGAAAATGCATCCTTCTCGTGCAGATAGCATTTTTTGTTGCAGCCCATACATATATGGACATAGATTAGTTCATATATGTATAGGCTGCAACAAAAAAAGCCTCTACAAGGTGATCAGAATAAAGGTTTACAGATTTTTAAAAATTAGGCATTGAGTGGTGCGTTAAATCAGCCTATGCACATGCGGCCAGGGGGACAAAACGTGAGATAATAGTCACCGTTAGGCACTTAAATAAGTAGAATATAATAATGGTTTTACATACGTAGTAGCGTATTAACCCAAAAACATGTTTTAGTTCATTTGTATCTGCGGCTCTCGTCGTGAATTCTTACCAAGTTTTGCCTAGTGTCTTTATTAGTTGGCATGCAGGCATCACACAGAAAAGGAAACAGCGTCACAGGATTTGGCTAGAACATTCTTATTCATTAAAACAATTTTTCAGCCCAAACCTGTATGAACTGGTTCAAACCAGAACAGAATGGCGCTTTCGAGCCGAACCCGGATCTGACCCCAAAAAACCTGAACCTGAACTGGAGCCAAAAATATTCCTGTTCGACACCCTGCTTGTATTATCAACTCTCCACTGGGTTTGTCAGTTGAAGATTGCGGATCATGGAGTAGCCACTTGGCACTAGCACTTCACCCTAATTCTTCGTTTAAGCATTTGCGAGCGGTGTTTCACCATTTGTGTCCTCTATGTGTAGTTAAGTTTACAGGGAACACACTGCTGCCCCTCCACGGGCTCGCTCACCGCTATCAGTGGCAAGCCAAGGTTGTTGCATCACTCTTCCATTTTCACTTTGTCGAAGCCACTAAAACTGCTCCATCCTTGTGTATGCATCACTTCCGTCAGGAATCCGACACGCAAAGTGCTAAGGGTATATTGATGTGCTAATGTCAGTGTCCAGTGTGTGAAATGGGGCAGTTAGTATTACACATCTGAGACGGTAAAAATTGGGCCTGACTGTTATTACAAACAAGCTGTACTTATTGCATTTCAGTTTTCTGTAGGATCGTGCCAGCAAGTTAGGACCACACATACACACGTACAGTGAAATTCATGCTATTTAGATGCACCTTTCAAAGCCCGCCATATGACTCATTTTACAAGTTCGAGGTGTAATTGGTTGCAGGAACTGGAGACTGCACTCGAGGACCTGCGCCGAGAGTTGACGGAGACGCAAGAAAACTCTATAGATGCCTGGAACAGGGTCTCCTCTCTCCGGGCTGAGCTGGAAAAGAGCAAGGAGTCGGTCGCTTGGCTACGCACTCGAATGCGCATCTACAAGACACGCATTTCAGAGCTGTGAGGATGCTTGATTGGTTTGAATTGGGCTAACTTTCTAGTGCGCTAACACTTATAGTGGCTTGTCCCTGCATTTAGCCATTGTGTGTCTGCCTGTTTGGCTGAAGCTGGTTTTGAGGCAAGCTGCTCGCCTGCCCACAGAGTGGTGGGCAACCTGCCCAGGTGTTTCAGCGAAAGTGAACCAAAATTTCTTAAAACAGGCTTTTTCAGGCATGAAGGTGGGTTCTGCGGCACAATAATACCTGCGTTGGTGGACATCAGAAAACAAGTAAATATTGTTAACTAGTTAGCTGTTTAACTGATTTCTGATAATTAACTATAACATTTAGGCTACTTGTTGCAATTAGAAACTTGTAGCAGGTCATTAGTAATAGCCATATAAGTTTCTAGAATTTCTAAAATGTGATTACTCTTGGTGCTGTGGCTTGACAAAATTTGGCTTTTTCGACTTGTTACATGCACTAGAGGGGTTGCTTTGCCTGCACGGTTTCTAAAGCACATGTAATTTCGCATGATGCAGCCAAATTTTGTCGAGCCACAGCGGGGAGGGTAAGTGCATTTTCGAAATTCTAAAGATTGCTATGGGTATTACTAACAACTACTTACAAACCTCTGGTTGTAACCAGTAGCCTAACTGTTATAGTTAAAAAGCTAATTTTCAGAAATTAGTTATGTGGGAAACTAGTTGACATTATTTATGCGTTTTCTGCTGTCTGCCAAAGCAGGTATTATTGTGCCGCAAAAGCCACCTTCATACCTCAAAAAGCCTATTTATAAAAATTTTGGTTCACCTTCGCTGAAAAAACAGGTGTGTATATATATTTATACATAGCAACTTGCCCACCGTGTCAGGTGGCAGCTCATTTAATCATGAGGCTGATCAGGAAGAGCATTCTGGGCCGCAACCCAACCCAAGCAATCCAATTCTAACCGACAACAGCACCTGCCATAAAATGACAGTGGCGCATCGCTTGATCACTGCACCATTACACCAGGAATGGTAGGAAGACTTCCAGGGATTTATGGAACCGAAAACGGAACGGAACCGAAGAGAAAACCAAAGTGCTAGCGCACTTAATTTGCATTTGGCCTAACTACACAAATCGACCATCATTTTTTTTTGTCCCGTCCTGCAGTAAGTTGAAATTACTGGTTGTTGCATGTTTAATGCAACTAGAGTACAGACTAGCTTGCACTCGTATTTCACTCCGCTAAATTGGCGTTTTGTAGTAGGCTTTATTTCATGCCTTCTTTGCTTTTGCAGTGCTGTATTTTCTGGTTTATTTTATTCCCCTCTTCATTTCAGAGGTGTTGCAATGAACATGGGACTGTCCCAGAGATTCAGTGTAGTACTGTAGAATCACGATGATACAAACATGGTTGATGCGAATTTCGACATTGTACGCATTCGTAAAACTCCCCAGCTGGAATGGATTGTGCACAGTGTGCAGAATTTCAGATGTTCCGAACCATCTCCTGCGCCACTAAGGATGGTGCGAACTCTTGAGTTGTGACTGCACCCTCGAGCACCAAGCACTGCCCATACATCGCCGACGCCGCGATCACTAGTTGTGCAGTACACACCGCGAGCAGTGAGTAGCGGCGCGCTGCCCGCACATAGCGTGCTCCGCAGCCGTTAATCGTACTGTACTCTCAGGGAGCAGTGAGCTGCGGTGCATGCATTGCCGACGTTGTGACCTACAGTCACTCTGTACGCACCACAAGTAGAGTTGTGACTATGCCGCCATAAACCCCATCAGCTGTGAACAGATCTGTATAAATGCATTTCCCATGCTTCTACATACGACTTTTGTTCGCTTTGGATGATACGAATTTTTTCATAACCCTGGAGATTTGTATCATTGAGATTCTACTGTATGCTGTTGTGAAAAGAATTATAGCCATAGCACGTGCTACTGACATATCGTTTGTTATTCCTGTGCTTGTTATGCAAACATTTGATCCTTCACTAACTGAGACAGCTTCTTTCTGGCCTGGCCTGTTTGCACTGAGTGACCTTCACTTACAGTGGGGCGTTTAAAGGTGCAGTAAAGAGGAATCTGAACTCATATTTTTAACGTGGGAACTCGATCTACACGTTCCGAGCATTCTTAGAAACTTCGAATTATTGTCCTGTGCGATCGATTTCTCTAAGTGAAATCGGATTAAACGTCCTAGCTCCTGCCTTTTCTTAACTCAGAGCTGAAGGTAGGAGGAGTCTCGACAAGTCGCAGGACGAAATTGTGGCAAGAGGTAAAACGAAGTTCAGGGGGTGCCAACCGTGGCACTTAAGGTTTGTTGCATTGAAATATGCTTGTGTTCACTTTCGTTGTACGGCGAACTACTTTTTGGGTGTGGACATAGCTTGTGAAAACAGGCATTCTAGCCTTGGCAGTGTTGCCTGCTATGTATGAAATGTAGTACAGGTCTCCTGACAGTAAAAGCAACTGGCCAAGAACATCAACGCACTGAACAAGTTAAAATCAGCAGCACTCCTGGGTGTGGGAACAGAAGTAGGCATGCGTTTCTCGATATCTTAGTGCACATAAGGATATAACTACTTACCTGCAGAGGCAAGCGCATTCTGTGAAGAAATCGTGCGATAATACTGCTCCCATGCCTGCTTGAAGGCACAGACTACTGGCATGTGTTTTATCCAACATGATTGATGATATCGGCGATGTGCAGCCCTTGTGCAACGGGGCGGTGGTTCAGCAGGATGACCAAAACAGTGCAAATGCTGTGCTGCCCAGCTTGTCCGTCATCAAGCACAAGCACCCCCAGAATACTACTAGTCAGATGTAACTCATGAACGAAGCAGCATACGCCCCTCAAAGGAGGCCCTCCAGCCACAGGCATCGACCGATTGTCGTTATGTTGGGGTCAATACCCTTGCATCTGCTACTGTGACATCACAGAAGGGTGGCAGATGAAACGGGATATACCGTGGATTAATCAGATTAACCAAAGCCATCATGATAATTAGTCCACACCCTTGGCTGAAGGGCCTCTTTTTAGGGGCATCTGCAGCTTCATTGTTGAGTTGTATTGGACTATAGTTGGAGCCATTGATCGCTTGCTGAGATGAAGGCATGCTGCTTTAAAAGAGTCACATGACAATGCCGTGCCCACACCGATTGCAAGAATTAAATGCCATGTGGCAAAATTTAGCACTGCCCGAGGTGCACCATGTGTACAAAAATGCTTAAGTACTTCTGGTCACTAGATTGTGTCGGCACCTGTCTGACTCTAATCTGCTTGTAATGCTTGTGAAGCATTATTCTGCTTGCCCAAGGAGGGGAGTTTTCCTCCTGTCTATACATGCTACATCATCACAAAGCTTGGATAGACTATGCTGGGATCTGCCAGCCTCCATCTTTAACTCCTATGGACTCCACCTTAAAATGCAGGGAGAAGCCTGGCCCCGCAACAAACAAGGATGAGTGTGAAGGTGTTAGTGGCGTTGCTACCCCTGCGACGCCTTCCAAGTCTGGAGTGCTGCTGCACACACCAGTTGTCACACAGCTGAGCGTCCACGCCCAAAGCCCAAACAGGGCGGAGTTTTGCATGACTGTGTCAGCGTGCAGGGATGGCAAATCTGCTTCGGGCACTCCTGCTGCGAAGCTGTTCAAGAGGTCACTGTCGAAGCCACCGTCAGCCACAAAGTGCCCTGAAGATCATGTGGCCTCTGCCGCTTCGACGGCAGCAACAGTGGCAACAAAGAGGTCACTATTTTCGCAGACGAGGTGAGAATGTCCTGCTGGTCTGTTTTTCTGCCGAGACTTTGTCTAAAGTATGAAATATCTTCTGTCTGGTTTTGGCAATCTATCCATGGTGTGAGGTGTTTCCTAGAATGCGTGCCTTACCTGCCACTACCTTTGGGCCGATCGCGGGGTTCCGTAATCATTTGTCTTGTCGGATGCCAAAGGCTTTATAAGAGCGCTGAGCAACCCCACGTTTTTTGGCTTCTGTCCTTTTCTTCCCAAAATGCATGATAAAAAATGTGTGCAAATGCACGGCTCTTCATAAAAGGCCCAATACTACAAATAATCTGCTGTAAGCAATTAGTGATTTGTCCCAAAGTAGAGGGGGGGGGGGGGGCTAAGTTGGGCACAAAAACAAAATCTAATATCTTTGAAGCTCTGCAAAGAAGGCCATTCGCTAGTCAAATTTTCTTTTCCTTTTTATTGAATTTTTTCCCCCTCCTGCCCTAGTTAAGGCCTAGGCTGTCATGAAAAAAGTGAGCTACCGAAGTAGGTGTGAATGAATTATTTGCAGCTGTAAATCATAAGAGGGCAAAACAAACAGAACTAGTGAGTTTTGTCCGGAGCAAAGCCTTAAATCTTTAGGGCCAGTGGGCTGCATATTTGAGACCTGTGATAAATAGGCCGCTTGTTATTTTTGTGAAGCCTTGAAGAGAACTGGAAAGGTATCAGTAACATCAATGCTTTTAATTCTTCAATTTTTGCGTCTTCTCCTGTTGTGATAATGCTGCTCCCGGGTTCATTATCTGGAAGTGTTCCATCAGAAGTTTGCGTGCAATTTGCAGCCGTGCCCAGCCTCCCAAGCCACAGGAGACCCAGGCATCGTTGAGCAGGGGTGCGCCTTCGTCAGCTTCCATGTCGGGAGTTATGACAAGGAACCGCCGTGCTACTGCTTCCTCCTCCCGGATTGGCCTGGCGCATGAACAAGCGGCTGGCGCCAAAACAGCAACGCCAACGCAACAGCGTGGAGTTCCACATTGTGAGTATTGAGAGGTGACATTTTGGAGCTTTTTATCGCGAGTAGGCTTTTACCTAATGAAAACAAACTTACTTGCAGTGAAGCTTAAACGCCGTCAAAATTGCCCTAGAGTAAATATTTGGAGCAGAGATCTTAATCATCTTCACATGCGAGCTGCATTGACAAGCTTTCTACTGGCATTGACGAAAAAGCGAACTGCTTGAAAGCTTGCGACAGCGTTGTTGAACCAGCAGCTAAAATGGGATATGGGTGTGTCGGATAGGAGTGGTTGGGTTTTGTACGGCGTCGTTATTTCCTAGTTGCGTAATAAAACTGGAAATGAGTTATAGCAACTAGGCGTCTTAAAAAAGAACTCCAATTAAGAATTGTCACTGTGTGAGCTGGGCTTTACTCTTCACACACTTTTTAATGTTTTGCCTCAGGTTTGTGAGCATAATGAACTTGTGACCTTGCCACTCTACAGTAAAACCTTGTTCATACGTTATCGGTTCATAGAATTCTCCTGTTCTTAAGCTCAAAATCACAGGCAGTGAAAACGTCCCACAGAGTTGCACCATTTTTCTTGTGGTTATTACATTCCCAGTTAACCAGATTTCCTGGCTACTGCATGCAAAATTTCAATAAATTGTATTCGTATAATCTGATTAGTGAGAGAACGAACATGTGCAAGCATATGAGTAGGCCGAACCTGGTTGCACTAGACATGAAGAGCTGGAATGCAGTGGCATTCCCCTGCCATGGTGATCTCTTTGCAGTGCACACCTGCGAAGGGGAAAAGTAGTATTCAAAAAATAAACTGCGCTAATATACGAGCGGGCCATTCTAGAGGGGATGCGACATGAAAACGAGGAACACAGCCACTACTTCGCAGCGCTTAAAGGCGCAGTAAAGAGGAATCTTAACTCGTCTTTTTACCAAGGGAACTCTATCTACATGTTCCGGGCATTCTTAGAAACTTCTAATTATTGTCCTGTGCGGCCGATATCCCTAATTAAATCTGTTTAAATGCCCCAGCTCCCGCATTTTAACTCAATGCGGTAGGTAGGAGTCAGCCAATGCATCAGCCTGTCCTGTGGCAGCTTGCCATCAGCGGAGTGATGCGTAAATAAGAGTCCACGTGCATTTTTATTTCTGTGGGCCTAATTTGCGGCTATATTGCCTGTGACTGAAACTGTTTATTCACAGAAATCTAAAAAACAAAATAAAAGCAAAAGTGAAGCCGCCACTGGACTGGACAAAAGGCAGTCCACGTGTTGCTTGACTCCGCCTACCTACCACATTCTGTTGAAGAGAAGGCTGGAGCCGGGACGTTTAATCCGATTTAACTAGGGCAATCGGCCGCACAAGATAATAATTCGAACTTTCAAAGAATGCCCGGAACGTAGAGATAGACTTCCCGTGGTAAAGAGACGAGTTCAGATTCCTCTTTAGTGCACCTTTAAGGGCTAGCGGGGCGAACCATCGGAGAACTGCAGTCGTGCGATTGCGTACGAGCGGGCAGGGTATGGGGAATGCAGCATGAAAGAGCAAAAATGCTGCAACAGTCAGCTGCCATGGTGGCTTTTCTGCCCAGAGATCTCAGAGAACAAAAACCACAAAAATTACGATGGCACTTGCCAAAATTCTAAAGTCTGTTCGGCTAAAGCCTGTGGCCACTCCACTGCCTATTTCCATGAGTTTGTGTATGGCACCCACAGTCGAATGGCCAGGCCTCTCTCGCCTTAGTCCCAGGAGAAGCCTTGAGGTGCCGTGCGTTCATTCATTGATCTTCCACTGTTTGGTGTTGGGGGAATCCGACTTCCTGCGCTTGTCCGAACCGCTTGGTGCAGAATCACTGGACCACTTGGGAGCCATCTGACTCACTCACTCGACTGCAACGACACGCCTCTTGAAGGAGCACTGTCGCAGCGCGTAGTCGCTCTGCCTGCCGGTGTAGGTGACGTCACTGCTGCTACGTGCAGCTGCGCATGCGCTTCGGTACCGCCACCTCTCGCCGAGGGTCGAGGAAGGTTGTGCGCCGATGTGGAGTAGGGCATGCGCTTCTGGGCATGCGCTTCAGTGCTGCCACCTCTCGCCGAGGGGCGAGGAAGGTGTGCGCCAGTGCGGGGGAAGGGCATGCGCTTTGGTGCCGCCACCCCTCCCCGAGGGGCGAGGGAACATGTGCGCCAGTGCGGGAGAGGGCATGCGCTTCGGTGCCGCCACCTTTCCCCGAGAGGCGAGTAAGGTGTGGGCCAGTGCGGGGGAGGGCATGCGCTTCGGTGCCGCCACCTTTCCCCCAAGGGGCGACTAAGGTGTGCGCCAGTGCGGGGGAGGGCATGCGCTTCGGTGCTGCCACCTCTCGCTGAGAAGCGAGGAAGGTGTGCGCCATTGCGGGGGGAGGGCATGTCCTTCAGTGCGGGGGAGGGCATGCGCTTCGGTGCTGCCACCTCTCGCTGAGAAGCGAGGAAGGTGTGCGCCATTGCGGGGGAGGGCATGCGCTTCGGTGCCGCCACCTTTCCCGGAGGGGCAAGTGGCAAGTAAGGTGTGCGCCAGTGCGGGGGAGGGCATGCGCTTCGATGCTGCCACCTCTCGTTGAGAAGTGAGGAAGGTGTGCGCCATTGCGGGGGAGGGCATGCGCTTCGGTGCCGCCACCTTTCCCGGAGGGGCAAGTGGCAAGTAAGGTGTGCGCCAGTGCGGGGGAGGGCATGCGCTCCGGTGCCACCACCTTTCCCGGAGGGGCAAGTAGCAAGTAAGGTGTGCGCCAGTGCGGGGGAGGGCATGCCGCCACCTTTCCCGGAGGGGCAAGTGGCAAGTAAGGTGTGCGCCATTGCGGGGGGAGGGCATGCGCTTCGGTGCCGCCACCTTTCCCAGAGGGGCAAGTGGCAAGTAAGGTGTGCGCCAGTGCGGGGGAGGGCATGCGCTTCGGTGCCGCCACCTTTCCGGAGGGGGCAATTGGCAAGTAAGGTGTGCGCCAGTGCGGGGGGAGGGCATGCGCATCGGTGCTGCCACCTCTCGCTGAGAAGTGAGGAAGGTTGTGCGCCATTGCGGGGAGGGCATGCGCTTCGGTGCCGCCACCTTTCCCTGAGGGGCAAGTGGCAAGTAAAAGTAAGGTGTGCGCCAGTGCGGGGGAGGGCATGCGCTTCGGTGCCGCCACCTTTCCCGGAGGGGCAATTGGCAAGTAAGGTGTGCGCCAGTGCGGGGGAGGGCATGCGCTTCGGTGCTGCCACCTTTCCCGGAGGGGGCAAAGTGGCAAGTAAGGTGTGCGCCAGTGTGGGGGAGGGCATGCGCTTCGGTGCTGCCACCTCTCGCTGAGGAAGCAAGAAAGGTGTGCGCCATTGCGGGGGGAGGGCATGCCCTTCGGTGCCGCCACCTTTCCCGGAGGGGCAAGTGGCAAGTAAGGTGTGCGCCAGTGTGGGGGAGGGCATGCGCTTCTGTGCCGCCACCTTTCCCGGAGGGGCAAGTGGCAAGTAAGGTGTGCGCCAGTGCGGGGGAGGGCATGCGCTTCGGTGCTGCCACCTCTCGCTGAGAAGTGAGGAAGGTTTGCGCCATTGCGGGGAGGGCATGCGCTTCGGTGCTGCCCACCTTTCCCGGAGGGGCAAGTGGCAAGTAAGGTGTGCGCCAGTGTGGGGGAGGGGCATGCGCTTCGGTGCTGCCACCTCTCGCTGAGAAGCAAGAAAGGTGTGCGCCATTGCGGGGGAGGGCATGCCCTTCGGTGCCGCCACCTTTCCCGGAGGGGCAAGTGGCAAGTAAGGTGTGCGCCAGTGCGGGGGAGGGCATGCGCTTCGATGCTGCCACCTCTCGTTGAGAAGTGAGGAAGGTGTGCGCCATTGCGGGGGAGGGCATGCGCTTCGGTGCCGCCACCTTTCCCGGAGGGGCAAGTGGCAAGTAAGGTGTGCGCCAGTGCGGGGGAGGGCATGCGCTTCGGTGCTGCCACCTCTCGCTGAGAAGTGAGGAAGGTTTGCGCCATTGCGGGGAGGGCATGCGCTTTGGTGTCGCCACCTTTCCCGGAGGGGCAATTGGCAAGTAAGGTGTGCGCCAGTGCCGGGGAGGGCATGCGCTTCGGTGCTGCCACCTCTCGCTGAGAAGTGAGGAAGGTTTGCGCCATTGCGGGGAGGGCATGCGCTTCGGTGCCGCCACCTTTCCCGGAGGGGCAATTGGCAAGTAAGGTGTGCGCCAGTGCGGGGGAGGGCATGCGCTTCGGTGCTGCCACCTTTCCCGGAGGGGCAAGTGGCAAGTAAGGTGTGCGCCAGTGTGGGGGAGGGCATGCGCTTCGGTGCTGCCACCTCTCGCTGAGAAGCAAGAAAGGTGTGCGCCATTGCGGGGGAGGGCATGCCCTTCGGTGCCGCCACCTTTCCCGGAGGGGCAAGTGGCAAGTAAGGTGTGCGCCAGTGCGGGGGAGGGCATGCGCTTCGGTGCTGCCACCTCTCGCTGAGAAGTGAGGAAGGTTTGCGCCATTGCGGGGAGGGCATGCGCTTCGGTGTCGCCACCTTTCCCGGAGGGGCAAGTGGCAAGTAAAAGTAAGGTGTGCGCCAGTGCGGGGGAGGGCATGCGCTTCGGTGCCGCCACCTTTCCCGGAGGGGCAAGTGGCAAGTAAGGTGTGCGCCAGTGCGGGGGAGGGCATGCGCTTCTGTGCCGCCACCTTTCCCGGAGGGGCAAGTGGCAAGTAAGGTGTGCGCCAGTGCGGGGGAGGGCATGCGCTTCGGTGCCGCCACCTTTCCGGGAGGGGCAAGTGGCAAGTAAGGTGAGCGCCAGTGCGGGGGAGGGCATGCGCTTCGGTGCTGCCACCTCTTGCTGAGAAGTGAGAAAGGTGTGCGCCATTGCGGGGGAGGGCATGCGCTTCAATGCCGCCACCTCTCGCTGAGGGGCGAGGTGGGTTTTGCCAGTGCGGGGTAGGGCATGCGCTTCGGTGCCGCCACCTCTCGCCGAGGCGCGAGGATGGTGTGCGCCAGTTCGGGAGAGGGCATACACTTCTGAGCTGCCACTTCTCGCCGAGGGACGAGGAAGGTGTGCGCCAGTGCGGGGGAGCGTGTTCCAGGATGTTACGTATGGATAGGATCCCGGCCGGGAGTACGAGCCATTAAAGGGCTTCGCCTTAAAGACTGGACAGAGGCAGGTAACAGCACAGGGTGGTAATAACAGCTGAATAATAATTGAAGGAGCATTGTGGCTTATGAGTCAGTTGCACGTGCAATGTAGCAAACAAGCACAAAGCGGGTATGAAGACATTAAAATCTTTTCGCCGGCAGAAACAACAACATTCAGTATGTAGAAGGCATGAAAAGAAGACGAGGCAAAGATGATGCAATCAGCATGCGCAAAAAAAAAACGAAAAACAGCATAGAGTCATGCACGTATTAACAGTAATTCTTTTTGGAAAATGGACACTGAAGGCGTGCGTGCTGATACATTCATCCGGCTGTAATCGCTGGATTACAGGTGGATTTCAAGGTGGGTTGAATTCTGCAAGAGCAGTTCCAGCCTTGTTCCAAGAAATCTGATTGACATTTTTTATTATGTGAAAGGGTCAGTTGAGAAGTATACTTCATTGAACAGTTTTGAACAGTTTTTTAAAACGTATAAACGAGGTTTTACTGCACTTGGTGTGGCTTAGCCTTTGTTGCATGAAGCGCCCTTTGCGTCATGATACATGTTGCCTCTTCTGGTGGGCCCAGCTTCTTCAGCACAGGCATCAATCGCGGACAAAGAGAACGTCGTTGAAGGCCGGCGGGCGGAGGTGACTTCGAAGCGTAAGCAGCTGGAGTCGCCCCAAATGCGCCCAAACACGAGATGCTCCAAGCAGTCTGCCATCGGAATGTCTCCCTTCGGCAGGGGTCTGTTATTTTTCCCCCCGCAACACAAATCCATCTTCAGGGTTGGCTCTTGCTGCTTCGTCAATATTTCATGCCACTGCACCGTGCCACTGCTCCGTGCTGGCTTGCCTGTAGCACGGTGGTGTTTGGGCTCGTCTTGGGAATGCTGCATTCTTGCTTGCTCTTGTCTGATGTTTATTTTTCTGTTTACCAGGGATGTAATGCCACACATATCTTGGTTCTGAATTCTGCAAAGAGTGTTATGAGCAGAACTCTCTGTAACCTTATATCGTGTTGTCAGGTATAACCTATACCTGACAAGCTCAGAGCAACCCAAACGACTGAACAGTCCTGCAACACTAGAGAAAAAAATGTTGTATTTATCAACATTTATCGCCTGTTTACATGTTATTTAATGGGCTTTATGTTTGCAGAGGGAGCAGCAACATTACAGATCAGCATAGTTTGTCAGAATTGCACTTGAGAGACGTGTGACAGCTTGTGTCAAGCGTTTCTAAAGTGTAGTGCCTTTTTCTTTTTGGGTTCATAATTGCTTTAAGGCTTCACTTTACTGTGCTGCACTTGTTTAGGAAAGCCAGAACAATCTGCGGTGCACTGAGGTTTTATGAGCACATTATGCATTTCAGAAAACCAACATTATGCATCTCCCTGCACATACTACTGTTGCACCCCTGCAGATGCTGTTGCATAGTGCTATTGCATACAACATTGCACCCAATGGGAAAAAGCACCTTGCCGTTTGCATGCATCCTCCAGTGCCACACGACTGCCAATTTGCGGTGCTGTCTAGTTGCTTGCCTCATGGACAATTTAACTGAATACTTATATCTATGGTCGTGTACTGAAGCATCGCTATGGCTGCTATGGTAGTCGTCCTTGTGTGTATGTGGAGGCATGACTAGCGTCTGGTGACGGGATTTCTACTCCTCGTTCGTGCCTTGCCTCTTGCATGAAGCTTTTATATTGTGATGTGGAATGTTTTGCTTCCTACATCAAAGTATCCAATGTGCAGTTGCCTATGGAAGTTTTTGGAACGGAAATGTAGCAGTAAACGCGAATTTTCTGTCTGCCTGGAGGCGTTGCCTGACGCTGATGTGCACTGTTGAGGCTGCACTGCAGGGCACGCCCTTGATTTCATGGCTGCATGCTTGACTGCTGAGAAATTAAGCTTTTTCGTGGTTTCAATGTTCCAGAAACTTCTGTCAGCAGCCAGTACATTGTACTGAAAGACAGCCTTGGCGTCTTGATGAATGTATAGTGTACTTTTAATTTGGACTTGCAGTTTATTCCAAGTAATGTCCAGTCAATGTCAATGGTTTTAAAGGCTCTCCTTAATTAGAAGGGTGCATAATTTGAACAAATTTTCTGTTTTTTTTAAATTCGAATTGTTGAGAGTTCACTGTATAGAAATGAGCGAGCTCAGGTGAGTCTGTGGCAAGCTGGTAGCAAAACCAGCACATTTTGTAATAAGTCTTGTAACTGTAAAACGAGTTTTGTGCATTGTTTAATTGTACCAAGCTTTGCAGAATTTTTTGACCTAAAGAGAATTTCAATACACTTGTCAGATGGACTAATTTTGCATCATTTTAGTGGTTCTAATGAATGCCACTCAAGTACAGTATCTGTATTAAACTGTGCATATTTAGATTGCAGAAATACTGTATTTACTCTATTCTAATGCGCCCCCGATTGTAACACACACATTTTTCATGGTCAGGAAGAAGTGCAATGCCTTCGATTGTAACATGCACCAGATTTCCATGCTTCGGTAAAGAAATAATTTTCTTCTCACTTCGAAAACCAACCTTTATTGAAACTGCTCTGATGTCATGATGAAGTAAATGGCATTTTCACCTCGCTCGCCTTTCTCCTCCTGGTCGGAAAAGTTGTCTTCACTCATCGTTGCTGTTGGAATCATCTTCTTGTTCTTATCAACCCAAATCATTTCATCCTCAGTGCTGTCTGTCACATTTGAAATTCTGCATTTCTTGGTGGTTTTGTTGATAATGGCAGATGGGATCGTGCACCCCACATCCTTTAGCCTGCAAAAGCCTGCGGTGAGACACACTTCGTCCTGTTGCTTGGTGCTGCTGGAAACCGGCCCTTCTACAGTCAGTTAAAACCCTTAATCGACTTGCTGGTGAAAATCCTGTCGCTCTGCTTCCATAAATCATGCGTACAATTTCAGGAACACCAAAGGTGTGTTTCTTGGCCCCATTACCACTTTCCTCCACACACAAGAGTACCTTTTTCTTTTTTTTAACCTGGTGTCGTAGGAAACTTGATGTGTCCTCACAAGTGACTTTTTCATATTGACTCAAGTCCAGGCGGGATCCTTGCCGACAGGTCACTTCAGATGCTTGTGAGGCCTACTGGTATCCACGACTGCGGTAGCCGATATGATGATATCAACACACAAGAAATACCAAGCTGCCATTTTAGGATCATGATGACAATAAGGTGTTGCTGGCGTGGTTTCAATTTCGTACTCGGTGCTAACGCACATGCCTTCTTTAGATGAATTTTTCCAGAAAAAAAGTTGAATTAAAATCGTGTAAAGACTAATATTCACATCTAGGTTATAGGAAAGCACTTAGCCTATTTACTCGTATGTAAGGCGAAGCTTAAGGACGCAAAACAAAGTTATTTTAATAGACATCGTGGCCAATATGTTTGTTCATCTTCCCTGCTTTCGGGGTATGCATGTTATATTTGGAGTCAACTTTCTTTTTTTCTGGCAGCGAGGGATGCTAGGTGGGGGCCACGTCTATCTACATATAGAGTATGTGTTGCGCGTTATGACCACTGTAGCATATTTTAGGTCGTGTTCAGAAAATACTGCCTTAATTTAAAGAAAATAAGTGCACAAATCATGTGAGTATGGTATTTGCATAAGTTTTTGCGATCTTATACTTCTTAATTACATCCCATCCCACCTGCCCATTCGCTTTCTTTGACGCAAATAAAAAATCTTCAGATTGTTCTCGCCAGGTTGCCAGGTATGGATACGAATGGCATTTTTCATGAAGCTTTTAATTTTGTATTTGGTCTTGGCTCTTGATGCTTTCTTTTTCCTGGTGGCATGATGGTATTGTGTGATTGTGAAGGAATGGATGGGGTTAATGGCACCACCCCCTCACTTGCCTTTAAATGATTTGAATTTAGAAAAAGAGAAAATTTGTTCAAATTATGCACTCTTCTAATTAAGGGGAGCCTTTAGAACCCTTCACGTCGACTGGCCATTGGTTTAATGCAAGGCATTGCTGCAGCCTCTAAACATTGGCTAAGCCACTATCCCTGGAGATTCTGAAAATGAAAATGCTGTTGCGACTTTTTAAATTGCTGCCTCCATCGCCATCTGATCTCATTAGCTGCTTCTCATTTTCATTTTTGTTGCAAGCGGCAGCATTTAGCACCGCCTCATGTGCACATGTTCTATCAGGGACACAGGTCTTCAGGACACGTGAGCAGCTATCAAAGCCGTTAGCTCCGTTATCAGCTGGCGGGTTAAGACCATTCTTGTGTACGTGAAAGTCAAGGAGTCAGGATAATGTATTCTAATAACTGAGTCATATGGCGTGATCCTTGCTAGACATAGTACATATCCATCATGAGCGCTTCTCGCATATCGTGGAGACTTTTGTCCCCAGTAGTACAATAGTCATGGGCATTTCTGAAGATAGCTGGGTTTATTTTTTGTCTCTAGATTCATCGAACATCCGGACCAGGACAGGTTCACGTGTAGACACGCGAAAGGTGAGCTTGCATGATTCAGCAATTTAAATATGCTCATTTTGTTTCTGCTACAAAAGTTTTTCATCTTGTGGACACATTTAGTCATCTGTCACAGCCTTTTTTTGCAGCATGATATTGCACTTTATTATGCAGGTTCTTTTTGTTCCTAGATGAAATTTGGAATTTGCCAAGGAAAGCTTTGGTATAGAAAACAAAGTGCCTAACAAATGTTTGTTTCATTTGGCCATATGTTAAAAAGGAATTGTTCCTGGCGAGCTGTAAACCTGGCACTGCAAGTGCTTGAGTATCGCTATTGTTTTTTCTGAAAGATGCGTCCTTTTGCATAATGTGCGATTACTTTGTGCTCTCATTTAAAATGTTTTCTGCACAAGCGCAACAGGCACCGACAGTTCGTTTATTGATATACCCTCTGGCCCAGAAGAATTGCAGAAGGAAGTGGTTACAACTTGGAACAAAAGAAAAATTCACTTGAACGTGGTGCAGACAATAACATTCTTTGATTGTAGTACAGTGGTAGCTAAAGAATCGCTAAATAGTTAGGGTTCGTCAGTGAACACAGCTTCACTTGAAAATGGTTCCATTCAAGACACTGAAGAAGAAACTTATTACAATTGAGACAAACTTTACAGACTTTGTGAATGTGTCTACTATTGTGTCCTACTAGTCTGTCTTTGCTGTCACAGCGAGCTATCTAACCATCTGTGTCCACATCCTCTACCCACTCTCATGCACAAACAGCGTCTGCAGCGACACCAACAACAGGAGCAGCAGCAACAGCCACAAGCCGAGAAAGCAGTGCCAGTGCAAAGTGCCTCCACTGCTGCTGCACCACCTTGTGCGAAGAAAGCACCAGCCAGCAGTGCTGCACCACCTTGTGCGAAGAAGGTGCCAGCCAGCAGTGCTGCACCACCTTGTGCGAAGAAGGCGCCAGCCAGCAGTGCTGCACCCAAAGCAGCTGGCGGCGTCATGACCAGGTCACGAGCCAGCGCCGGTGCTGACAAACCAAAACCAGAAAGCGAGGAAGCAGAGACCGATTGCAATTTGCAGTAGTGCACTTGCCCCTCTCACTTTCGCATTCCTTTTTCTTGTTTTATCAGCTGTAGTCCCCGGTTTTGCCCTTGCATTTTGTGTTCATTGTGTCAGATTATAGCAGCTGGTGCTGTAATGTTTTTAAACTGCTTCACACTTTTTTTTGTGTGTGTTATTGAGCATGGTATTGATCTCTGCAGACCTTTCATTCAGGTAGCAGCTGAATGAAATGTAGCTATTTGCATGCAGATTATTATGGCTAAAGACAGGCATTGTAAATTAAAACATCTTTTCTTACATCCATCTTCATGTGTCTTCAACTTCGTTCTATTCCTGGGTGGTTTTGGTATACCTTAGTCTGAATTGGGACGGTCAGAAAGGACGCTAAAGAGGTAACATTAATCATCTGACTGAAGAGCGGACAGGATGACATGCTTTTGTAACTCTACCTTTCTACCTTTATAGCGCTACCTTTCTATGCTGTCATACTTCAGTGTCTTCGTTGGTTTTGCTTAATTTTTTTGCCTTTGATTCATTGTGAATAACCATCACGTTCTTATGCTGTTTATTTTATTTATCTGTGCATACTATATTTCACTGACTCATTTCATCATTTGTTCAATTTCTTGAAAGCTCTGTGGATATATTATCCATTTTATATTTCTGATTTTAACGATACTTTTATCTTTGCAGTGGTCACCTATTATTATTTGGCTGAAGCTATTTATTTTGCAAATAAATCAATTTTTAAAAATATTTTTGTATCATAGTTCAATTTTTTCTTGTCACTTCTTCCATATTTTATTCTTAAAGGGGCTCTGAAAAAAGTGCTCAATAAAGGTGCAATATTCTGGGGATGTTAATGGACACTGCATCAGGGATATCTTCAGGTAAGAATTTTGTAAATGCGTTTTGTAGAAGCTGAGTTATCTAAAAATTCAAATGTGAGCATCTTTGTGTCTCTTCTCTCCTCTTGTCGCTTTTCGCATGATCAAAGGTCTGCGCTTTTGAACGAAGCTGGCACACTGTAAACTAAGGAATAATTGGGAGTCTACATGGAGCTATGCTGTAAATAAGCTTCACCTGCTAAAGCAAAGCTTAGGAGAATGGAAGTCATGCACACATAACAATGAGGTTTATTCTTGCAAACCAAGAGAAACTGATATGCGAGCCATAAAGGAAATAATTGCTTCAAAGCGCATTATATTTTTATGTCCAAAATTTGACAAATTAACGATAAAGCATTCAGGATTTTACTACCAACACATACCATTCCATCCTAGCTTACTAAATGGAGGAAATGCAGTCGATACGTGCAGCCTCCTGTTTTTACGTTCCTAAAGGAATCAAAGCTGTTATGACGTTTTAAAAACTTTCCCTTCCTCTTCCACAAAACCAACACCTAACCTTGCATTAGGCTCGTCTGTCGCTGATGTGCTATTAAGCACAATCTCAACCTAAACATAGAAGGTATGGAAGTGGTTAAACAAAAATAAAGCAACCATTGGTGCCACTGCACATCAAACCCATATATGGTGGGTAGATTTCTAAGAATCAAAGCTGTTATGACGTTTTAAAAACTTTCCCTTCCTCTTCCACAAAACCAACACCTAACCTTGCATTAGGCTCGTCGGTCGCTGATGTGCCATTAAGCACAATCTCAACCTAAACATAGAAGGTATGGAAGTGGTTAAACAAAAATAAAGCAATCATTGGTGCCACTGCACATCAAACCCATATATGGTGGGTAGATTTCTGGCATCTTGTTTTACATTGCAAATTATTCCTCTGTGATGCAAAATGAATTCATCTATTGAACTGCAAATTATTTGCTCCCCATTCAAGAAAGAGAAATCACAGGCAGTTTGGCTTCTGGCTAACTGCGAATTGTGCGCTAGCACGATCACGCCTGGTTTTGCACTATTTGACATTTTATGGTATTGTTTGATTTGAACTGACCTCTGTTGAT
Organism: Amblyomma americanum; assembly: GCF_052857255.1. NCBI lineage: Eukaryota > Metazoa > Arthropoda > Arachnida > Ixodida > Ixodidae > Amblyomma > Amblyomma americanum. Next base: position 33,213,612 of record NC_135503.1, on the reverse strand, counting down.
ACATATATCATGCAAGTTTCCCTGCAGGATGGGCATCTTTGGTGAGTGGCGACACCAGCAGCAGCGGCAAAACTCCCTTGAACACAAAAAGGGAGCAAAAACTCCAATAACAGGCCCCACAGAACCGGGAGCATAGGTTTTTTAAATATATCACCAAAAGTTATTAGATATGGCGTTCCTAACCCATTCGCTTCCGCCGTTTCATCCGCGTTCCGCGCGCTGCCATCCGCGACATTTTTTGAGCGCGCGGCGCGACCGATGTCGCTGCAAACAAACCGCGATAACTTGCGCTAGAAAAGTCATAGCGCAAAAAAAAAAAATGGTTTTATTTTGCTCTCAAAGCACGCACACATTTTCGGAATTAGAAATTCTTTCGCGTATGATAAATTTTAAAACACTCTGGCATGTGAAGTGCGACGTTACATTTTTCACACTCCCAACGGCTTTCACTTCTCTTCCCCTGTGCTTTGCAGACCACACATCTTCGAGATGGATTTTCCTTCACAGCATTGGGGAGTATCTGGCGAGGAAAATGCGCCCACTCAGAAGCTTCTAGCCGCATCGGTGATGGAGCCACAGCTGGTTTCCCTCTGCGCTGATATTCTGGCAAAACAGTTTCTTCGACGATCTGTTCGACAAGGTCCACCTTCCAATCCGCGTAGGACATTTTTTTCCCGGTTGCTTTTTGGAACAAGATATAGCTGTTATAAACAGCTAAATCCATAACATAAAAAAAAAATTTCCCTGTATCTTTTGGCGTATCTGCGCATTATAGGGAAGGAAGCCAGCTGCTGATCATGACGGTCAACGCCTCCCATGCCTTTATTATAGTCAAGCACAACACGAGGTTTCCGGATCGGTTGACCATCTTTTGTTTTTTTCGACGAGTCAGTGAAGTCTGCAGCAGCGTGGACAGTGGAGAGCATTGTCACTGGCTTTTTGTCCTGCCATTTTGCAGCCATGATGCCATGGGAAAACACAGTGGATCACTCACCCCGTTGCAAGTTCAATTTCTTGAAATCTTTGGGCATGTTTTTTCGGTGCAATCTCGCTGTACCAACAGCATTGGATCCTGAATCTTTGACACGCAGAAACAGGGCCGGAGAACTATACCAATTGTCCACAAAAATGGTATGGTCATTTGGTAGGTACTCGCTTGCAAGTTCAATAACAACGGCCTCGCTGCACAACATTCCAGCCGTCGCAGGCGACTTGTCGCTCTTTCCGGTGTATATCGCAAATTTGAGGCAGTATCCACTGGTCGATTCGCAGATCTTGTAAAATTTTATACCGAAGCGTGCTCTCTTCGACGGGTTGAACTGCACAAAGCAGAGTCGGCCTCGAAACTTCATGAGACTCTCATCCACTGCCAACTGCTGTTCTGGATAATAGGAACTGGAGAAAGCTTCCAAGACATACTCTAACACTGAGCGCAACTTCCACAGCTTATCCCCTTGTGCTTGGCCGCTACTGTCCGAGAAATGCAGGTATTTACAAAGGGCTTGATAACGCTGCCTTGGCATCAGGGATGGGAAGAACGGTGTGCTAATTACCGATCTGTGTGCCCAATATGACTGAATTGTGTTTTTCTTGACTTGGCCCATAAGTACACAGACGGCGAAGAAAACCTTCATCTCACCTGGTGTTGTGGGAAACCAAGAGCGATCGGGCGCTGAAGCCTGTTTCAGAACAGCAAATGCGTTCGTTTCATCAGCGATCATCTGCCAGAAGTCTTCGCCGATCAAGCAGTTGAACGACGTCAAAGCTGTCGGATTTGCAGAGAGGGCTAACTGAACAGTTCTCTTCATCCCTGAATTCCCACTGAACAAACACTGTTCCACTTTCTTGTCGCTGTCAGTCGGATTCCACTTCCAGTCTTCTAACTTCGGTGCTTTTGCAGGCGGCGCGCAATCCACATCTGATGAGTTTGACTAAGCGTCAGAGCCGACATCGTCGTCGGACGAGTCACTTTCAGAATCACTGCTTTGCAGGTCATCTACAACTACAGTGTCGTCGCTGTCCTCATCATCACTCGCAAATAGAACCGATTCAATCTCTGCCTGCGTGAGAGCCTTGCCTCGCCGCGTCGCCATGTTTGACTCAGAAATGCGGGCTTGGAAAATACCACGTGGAAAATACTTTTCTCCTTGCAAATATTTGAGAATCTTGCAGACAACTATCTCCACCTGGTGTAAAAATTAGTAAACAAAAACCAGGAAACATTTTTATGTAGCGCCATCTCTTATTTGTTGCGATAACTAACGGTTTTCAGTCGGACGGCGTTTCGCCGTCTTTTGCCACTTCGGCCCTTTCTCCGCCGGACGGCGAATCGCCGTCTTTTGACGCGAATGGGCTAATTCACTGGAACTGTCGAGGCTTACTAAAAAACTACAGGGACGTAACAGATATTCTTGCTTTATATTCCCCGGTTGTTTTGTGTCTCCAGGCGACAAACTTGGGATCAAAACATAAAAATATTTTAAGTAAATATAAAGTCTTTCGTCACGACCGAGAGCAACCAAATAGGCTGTCTGGAGGTACCGCCATAGTCGTTCAAAGTAACATGGCCACTCGTGAAGTCAAGCTTCAAACTACATTTGAAGCCGTTGCAGTGTCTGTAGTACATTTTAAAACAATTTCAGTATGTTCCGTATACCCCCCAACCACACCTGACAGTAACACTCCATGACTGAGAAGACCTTTTAAAACAATTACCATAGCCACATCTGTTAGTCGGCGATTTTAATGCTCACTCCAAATTGTGGGGAAGCGAAGAAACGGACACTAAAGGCCGTATTTTAGAAGATTTTATTCTGTGCAATAATATAAGCCTGTTCAACAGGGGCAAACACACATATTCTGCAAGCTCCAGAAAATGGAGTTGCATAGATTTGTCTCTTACATCGCCTTCGGTTTTTACTGCTCTTAAATGGGATGTCTTGGACAACCCGTATGGTAGCGATCATCTAGCCGTTCTAATAAGCCTAACATCGTCTCCGCAAATCATGCCTACAAAACCACGACGTTAGAAACTCCATTTGGCTAACTGGGCACTGTTTCAAGAAAATGCCAGCTTAGAAAAAATAGATCAAAATAACTTAAGTAGAACTTAATGAAATTATCACAAACTGCATTATCTCCGCTGCGCGCCTGGCTATACCTCAATCTTCTGGAGTGGTGAAAGAAAACCTGGTATACAAAAGAATGCAGACTAGCAAAAAAGAAACAGAACAAAGCATGGGAAACTTTCGGAGGTACCCCACGCATAAAAATCTCATAAACTTTAAAAAGGCAAGGGCAGAAGCCCGATATATCCGCCGTAATGCTGAAAAAACTTCTTGGCAAAGTTACGTGACATCAATAAATAGCTCAACCACATCAAAAGAAATGTGCGAGAAGGTACGAAAGCTAGATGGTAAATACTCCCCATTCACACTTCCCCTTCTAACAGCTCCTGGTATACAGACAAATGTCGAAGAACAGGCAGACATTTTAGGTGAATATTTTTCGGTAGTTACCAGCTCATTACACTGCACAGAATCATTATTAAGGTACAAAAACACAGCCAAGAAACAGACTCCCTACAAGTGGATATACAAATGAACCATAATAATTTATTTACAGTTCAAGAAATCAGCACAGTTTTGTCCACTGGCAAACAGACAGCACCGGGCCCGGATGGAATACACTATCAAATGCTGTCCCACCTCTCCGAACCTGCCGTAGAGGCACTTTTAAGTTTTTTTAATAAGGTTTGGGTGTCGGGTAAACTACCCGAAACCTGGAAGAAGGCCATCATCGTTCTATTTTTAAAACCCGAAAAACCACCAACCTCTCCCAGTAGTTATAGGCCCATAGCCCTCACCAGCTGCCTTGCAAAATCATTTGAAAGTATCGTGAATATTAGATTAACCTTCGTGCTAGAAGCCCGTGAGCTTCTCGATGTCCATCAGTGCGGTTCCAAAAAGGCATGCTCCACAACAGACCACCTAGTTCGCCTTGAAAATACTGTCCTTGAGGCCTTCATACACAAACAACAATGTCTTGCTGTTTTTTTCGATTTAGAGAAAGCATATGACACAACCTGGAGGTACGGAATTCTTCACGACTTGGCTGAACTTGGCATTCGTGGCAGGATTGTGAACTGCCTAAAAGATTTCCTGTCAAACCGTTCATTCAAAGTACGCCTCGGTTCAACCCTCTCGAGAATTTTCATTCAGGAAAATGGAGTGCCTCAAGGAAGTGTCTTAAGCATGACCCTCTTTGTTGTTAAAATGAATTCTATTAGCAAAATAATTCCAAGGTCTGTTATGTATTCGATATATGTCGATGATCTGCAGATAGCCTGCACGTCCTCAAACATATCAACATGCGAAAGACAAGTGCAGTTAACAATAAATAAACTTTCAACATGGGCTGACCGAAATGGTTTCCGGTTCTCCCCACAGAAAACAGTGGCCATCCTTTTCTCACTCAAATGTGGCCTACAGACGAATCCTAGACTACACCTGAATGAAACCGAATTACCGATAAAAAGTGAACACAAATTTCTGGGCATAATGTTTGACAAAAAACTGACCTCCTTGCCTCACATAAAGAACCTGAAGAAGAAAACTTCTCGATCACTAAATATCATAAAGGTGCTTTCACATAAACGCTGGGGGTGTGATAGAACCTGCCTTTTGCACATCTACCGCAGCATATTTCGCTCTTGCCTAGATTATGGGTGTATAGTGTACAACTCAGCTCGACCATCCTACCTTAAGCAATTAGACCCAGTACATAATTCAACTTTGCGCCTTGCAAGTGGGGCATACAGGACATCAGCAATAAACAGCCTATATGTCGAATGTAACGAACCAGCCCTCGCAGATAGAAGAGCCATGCTCACATGTGCATACGTCCTAAAAACCCGTTCACTACCAAAACATTTCTGCTACTCCATAGTTACAAAGTGCCCGTCTAAGCAGCTTTTTAGTAACAAACCGAATGCAACGAGACCCCTTATCCTCCGTTTTGAAGAAATTTTCTAGGAATTGGGTATTTTCGACGCACTACCTGATGTCGCCCAGAGACCCAAACCACTGCCACTTTGGTACACCTTTCCCCGCTGTAGGGGACTACACAATTTCAGAAAAAGCAAACTCCACGTGAACTCATACTACAAGAATTTTTGGCACTAGAGGAAAAGTACAAAGAATACACAGCATTTTATACAGACGGTTCTAAAACATCACTTTACGTTGGAAGTGCTGTGGTGCAAGACAAATGGGAAAAGGTAGTTCTGTTACCTCAGTGCGCATCAATTTTCTCAGCTGAATGTTATGCCATTTCGGTGGCTGTATCAAAAATAGTCGAAAAGAACATTCAAGACAGCATTATCTACACGGACTCGCTGAGTGCAATCACAGCACTGAAAGCCAGAAACGTAAAGAAACCTTTAATAGGAAATATAATACATGACATAACTGCTGAAACACAAGGACATGAAATTAAGCTCTGTTGGATACCAAGCCATCTCGGAATTCATGGCAACGAGAGAGCTGACACGTGCGCTAATCAAGCTCGCCATAAGGAAGTCCAGACTGTAAATATACCCTATGCTGATTGCATGAAGATAGTAAAAAATAAACACAGAAAAGTGGCAATGTACATGGAATAGTGAAGAAAATAATCTACATTTAGCAAAACCTATTCTGGGAGAATGGAGATCATGCAGGCATCAGGAACGTTTTATAGAAATAATTTTATGCCGCCTGTGCATCGGACACACACAACTTTCTACATACAAAACAAGACAAACCCTTATGTGAGAAATGTGGAGACGAGCTGACAGTTAATCACATTTTATTCTCGTGCTTGTAACTTGAACGGCTAAGAAAAAAAATATTTTACTGTTTTTTACGATGAACGCATATTCCCTTCCACCCCAATTCACTTTAAGGAGATAATCCACTTGTAAGAACTTCATCTGTTTTTAATTTGCTGAAAGACGCGCGCCCATCTTAAACAAAATATGATATCAAATATCGCAGAACTAATAATTCTAAAAATTTTTTACCCCGTGCTTTCGCGCATTTTATGACACACCTCATCCATTTTCTCAGTCCTGAGAAGAAGGCTGAGGTCTGCATTCGATTTGATGGGCTCCTCGGAGTCCTTGTCCGGACAAGGACTTTCGCTGAGGACACCCAATTTTTGAAATAAATTATACCATGTGTTTGGCGCATGATAGCCTAAGTTGCTTATGCGCCATAAAACCCAATACAATACGAGTTCCCGAGCATCCGCAAGGACATCCCCGCAGGGGGATGTTGGTGAACAGTGCATCATCACGGACCCGTGCACCCGCGCTTCGCCGTGCGTGGCATCGCCGTGTCCGGGGAAAAGGGGATCCTGGTGGTTGAGCTGATGCCGAGCGTTTGGACCTTTAAGGCCCCTACATCACTTTGGCTCCAGCTTCCTGCAGATGGCACCCCCGGCCTGACCCGACTGAGAAAATCGGCGGTCGCCTTTTCCTATCCTTCCCTTAATGTAGCAACTTTATGTGGTCAAAAGTGACTTAAAGTCTAACACCATGTTTTTGTCATCGTGAACTATTTACAGTAGAATCTGGGTGATACGAGAACATTTGATACGAATTTCGCTGTGATACGAATTCCTAAAACTCCCCTGCTGGAGGGCATTGTATACACAACGTGTGGAATTCCGTGTGTTCCGAACTTTCTCCCGCGCCACATCGGATGATACGAACACGTGAGCCGCAACCGCACCCTCAAGCACTAAACGCTGCACTCGCTTTACTTTAGTTTACTTCGAAGAATTAGGTTGACATATGTTATTGTTGGGTTGCTGCTCTGGCTGAGCGCGTGGTCTGCATGTTGATGGCAGTGATCGAACTGCTGTTCAGTCATTACAGTAGTCAGAGCATACTGTATTTACTGAAATCTAGGCCGGCCACGATTCTAAGCCAGCACACAAAAGTTGAAGGCGGATTTAAAATAAAAATATTTCCTCGAATGTAAGCCGGCCGCAAAAAAGTTGAGAACGACAGTTGGGACAGCACGCAAACGGCATTTATTTCCACAAACCTGCTCCCACTTACTCGTCCTCATCACCACTGTCCTCTTCGTACAGTGCATAATCTTCTGTGCCATCAAGTGCACGAAATGTTGCACTTTCGGAATGAGCGCACAACCACGCTTTCCAGGATGTCATCCCAGGCTGCAGCGATGCAGATAGCTAGCAACTCCTAGCTACGCATGCTTAATACAGCCTGTTGGAGCTATCTCGTGCATTTTACTGGTCCTGTGCAAAGCCTCGCTCGCTTGCCAGCAGTCTTGCTTTGGCCTTTTAGCACTTGTGTGGTGGTGCACTTGTGGTCACTGGATGTGCTGTTCACCTCCGCGATTTCTCAAGCTCTGCCAGTGCTGATTCCACTCCTGGACGGTAGGCTTTTTCGGGCCCGTGAAAGCCCTTCTCGATGCGACGCAAGAAAAAAAGTTCATCGTTCTACCCCCTCTAATGGTGAACATTGTTTGCGTTCATGCCGAAGCAGTTCTGAAGACTGCTCTGCAGCAAGCACAACTTTTCGCTTGAAGGCAGCACTATAATGACACCTTTGCATGGTACCATGATGTTGGTGAGAAACCGCGTTTGAAAAACTTGCACTGCCGTGGAACGTGCCCACGCCCCCACATGAAGGGAAAATGGGGTCAGAATGGCAGCCAGTGCTCATGTGTGCTTCTACAGGATAATGGTAGTGGAAGTGGATAATGGTACCGGATTGAGCTGCACTAAACTCTCTAATAACTCGATTCGTTTTCCCTTTTACACGTCAGTTTTTCTTTCAAACATGGTTATTGGGAAGCGCAAAAGAAGGCGCTTAGTGGCACCTCAGTTTTCACTATCAAAGTCGTCCCGCCGAAAAATCCAGTAAAAAAAAACGCCACTTATATACCGGAAAAACTTGTATACAAGGCAATGCAGCTATTTTCCCCCACAACGAAGAATTTTCGGAGCACCTGTTCTGCTTCAATGAAACTTGTCCAAGTAAGCGGCAGATTTTTGCTTTTGCATGTTCACACATGCCCGTATGTCGTTAGCTAGGTTTCAGCAAATGCGGCTGCCGAAGACAGTTTGCACTTTCAATAGCGCAGTTAACATTCCGTGGAGGATTGGAATTAATGTGCAGTCATGTGCACATAAAGATGCGGTGCGGCGCACGACTGCCTGCGATGGTTTTGCCAACGGCCCAGAGTTCACGCTTGCGAAACGCGGTCGTTGGTGCAATTTAGAGTTTTTCGCTCGCTTCGCTGACGAAGGCATTTCAGTGTGAAGCAGTTGTGTCAACGGAAATCGGTGTAAATGTTAAACGTTATATGACAATCGGTAGCTAGTTTCAGGGCGCTTTTTCCGAGGCTTCTTTGTGGAGCATGTTAGGCATTAGGCTTAGAGGCACCGAGCAAGCGGTACCTACGCAACCATCCGCTGTTGCCCGGTGCGCCGATGGGCGGCGCGTTGCAAGAAGCCTGACACCGGCTAGGCCACTCCAGTCTCGCTTTTGCACTGCAGACGAGCGTCATGGTAACGTTTTTATTTTGTTTTTTTCCCCGTCTGACGCACTCCGACACTGACCAAATACAGCCACTGCGTGTCGAAGGATCTTGGAGGATGTCACAACAGAACATCACTCCGTTGGTATGTTTGTACCGCGCATCGCAAAACGTAGAACTTCTTCGAAGGATCGGAGCAACTGCATTTTTGGCACGTTGTCTAAAGGATTGATTTCAACGTGCGTGACGCGGGCGCACACATGCATAGTCCACGCTGAAATGCCTGCAAGCAGCGCCGTCGACATACGGTTTCTCGCACGACAAATCAAGGGCACTTTTAAAGCAGGTTCGGAAAGAAATATTAGTTTTGATAGCAAATGTAGCGGGTGCGTTTATTACGCGATTCCGAGATTTTCGGAGTGGCAATAAAATCGCCGCGACGCCGATTTCGAAATGGCGAAAGACCAAAACTGACAAATTTTTGTGAAATAAACGTTGTTCATGAACAATCCAGTCCAGTCTGTCAATGTTCTAGCCCGATTTCACGACAACGAAGCTTCCGCTTCAACGAAATTTTTCGCAGGCCCCGTGAATTTTGTTGAAACGGGATTCGACTGTATATATCTGCGCCAACGCACACTTTCTGCACCATGAAGGCATTTTTGGGTGTCAGTGCACGCAGGGCGAGAAAACAGTTGTAAATCGCGCAGAATCACCGCAGTTCGCGGAGCCATATCTCGTCTTTCCCGCCACCGAGCGCCGCCATCTTGGTATCGTTTGAAAGCTCAAATGTCCGCCGTTTTGTTTCTGAATTCTTCAGTCGTAGCCATCTTGTAACAGTCGAACGAACACAAAAGAGAGATTGAGATTCTCTGAAGGTCGGTGGGGGGGAAGGGGGGGGGTGAAATTAAAGAAGTGCGGGTATGCCAGGGGTGGTCACACGGGCCCTCCGATGAAAGCGGGCCTCCGATTGGCTGCCGTAGTCTTCATTTGACACGCAGAATTCGGATTTCTGGAAGCCCCCAGGTTAGTAATGGATTTTCGCTCATTTGTAAAGAAATTTTCGACTAAGCACGCATTCGGAAAACGAAAGCGCAAGCCTCCTATGGTGAAACAAAGACGGCGGCCAGCAGGAGAAGCGGAGGACCCGACTGAGCATACGATAATGTGCCGCGCTATCTTGCACCGCATTACTCCAGCAGCGAAGCCGACAGTCGCCCTGTACCATCGATGCCGATAACCCAGTCGACGGAAGACGCGCCAACGGAGTCTCTTGCACCATTGCGTACGGCCGCGCGAATTGTTAGCCGAGATCGCAGTGTTGGAGGCGACGCCGGCAAAGACGGTGTGCTGTTTCTGGCGCATCGTATGACAAGGACACGCAGCCTGTGAGTGAGCCCCAACCGTCGACGAACTGCAGTGCGATAGCTGAAGATTCACCGGACGAATTGTCGCCCGAAAGTGGCGCACCATTCAGGCGGCGCCTCGAGCCGCGTTTCGTGTTGTCGGCAGTGTCGGCAGAAGCACAGACATGCAGCGTTCGCGACTCCCTACGCGCAGCGTCCCCAACTGAATGGAAGTTTGGTCAGCACTGTCAAAGGACGAGCATGCCTCGCTTTTTGTGTTAGAGACGGCAGTAAATGAGGCAGTTGTGAGGTACAATTCAGGGAGCCAAGGAGCCTACTCGGCAATGTGTGCCACCTTGGGTGTGCATCCTGGTGCCCTTGCCGTCCAGAGGGCTCAAGAAAAGAATAGATTAGAATAGAATAGAATTTTATTTACATCACTGTATATGATGTAGGAGGCCTGCAGAAAAAGCTGCCAGAAGTCAGCTTAAACAGGGCCGCAGGCCCCCTTCATAGGCAGTACTCAGTGGAGATAAACAGCACCTAAGTCATAACGAAAGAAATCGAGGGTACAGCGGATGGAATAATACGAGGTGCATACATGGTAAGAGTGGCATACATACAACTACATTTCTCATGCAAAAACAAAAACAAAACAAAAAATTAGAAACAAATATGTGTACCACAATCTGAAACACTCGCGCAATGTCCTGAACATAATTTTTTTCAATTTGTATATTTCGAGCTTCTAAACTCTTCGGTATCCTTGGCAGTTTGTTCTGCAACATTTCAAGGCCGTATGTTGTTCTGCTTGTTTTAACATTCCATGGCTCGAAATGGCGTGTATTTTAAGACTCTAGATTTCTTTGTAGTTTAGCTATTTCCTGAATAAAACCATTATTATATTTAGCATATTGTTTGAAGAGTTTGCAAAGCCGGTATTCGTAATAGTTTGTGGCTCGAATAACGTTGTACTTTGTGAATAACGCACGCATATGAGAGTGCACTGGAACATTTTCTACAGCTCTTGAAAACTTTTTTTGCAAAATGAGCAGCCTTTCAGTGTTGGATTTAGTAGTTGATGCCCATACTAGATGACAATAGTTCAGTCTAGAGGAGAAAAGGCTATTGTAAATTAACGTCAAAATGTGGCGAGGGAATACATGACGATTTCGAGAAACTATGCCGACTATTTGTGCAACTTTTTTTCAATGGAATCGACGTGGTCATCCCATGACATTGTGTCTTGAAAAAGGGCCAAGAACACCTGAAGAAGGCGTCCAAAGCCCACCAAACAAAGAGGCGAAGGTGCAAGAAGGTGCCTGACAGCAATGATACAAAATATTACAGCTCTGGTGCTTTCTAATAAATTTGCAGTGCTTGCAAAACTTTAGGGTCAGTTTTCTCAAAAGTGAGTTTTGAGCCGACTGTCCTGCTTGCAGGAAGCATAGAACAACTATGGCTAATTCGGTAATTGCCTGTATTTGGTGGGAGTGGCGAGAAACTGCTTTCGGCGACGAGTACAGTTTTTGCAAATGCGAGCCAAGCAGCCGGTCTCAGGCTGCATCACCTGCCAGATGAACGTGCAACTCACAAGCGACGACTTATCAGTTACCAGTGTGCTGTTGGCATCACATTTTCACTGCGGTATTTAGTAGCAGAAGCAGTGATGCTCCTTGTGATCTTAATTCCGGCTGGCAGACGAACCCCATCTTCGAAGAGAGCGCGCTTTTCGCATCCACCAAGCCCAGACGTTGTTTGCCTCGCTGTCCGACAGATGGGGCAGCCTGCGAGATCGGCGCTTTTTGAGTTTGCAAGAACTGCATTCGTAGCCGAAAACAGTTTCTCGCTAATTCCACCAAATACAGGCAAGTACCGATGTTTATTTAGATCTCTAACAACTTAGGCAATAATATTCTTCATTGTGAGCGCTGCTGGCTCTCTATTAGGCCAAAATTTTGCGCACAGGAATTTTTTTAATTCCGGCACACAAAAACGAAAGACCTTGTAGTTCATCCACCGAGTCGGCATCACGCAGTCATGTCCGGACTATGTTTGCACGATTCTTCCGAAAACTGGAGCTAAAATCATGTCGTATTCAACAAGGGAAGTCTTCGGAAGACGCCGATGATCGAGAAAAAACCTCTGCAACCTAACTGTTTGATCGAAACCGAAACTGAAAACGAAATTTTGACGTATATGCCGGCGTTCTACAGCTGCGAGCGGTGAATGCCAATTGGCCAATCACAGAGCTACAACTGATCCGTTGCAGCGGCTGCGTGTTTTGAAGTGATTTCGAACGCTTTTGCGTTGGTAACGGCGCTGTAGGCTTCAGCAGCTGTATCATGAACCTCGTTAAATAACGTTGCTGACATTCAAGCCTCGTTCTATTGTAAGTGCGCAGCGAGAGTTATAGTGCTAGTCGTGTAATTTGCGTTTGGCTCCAGCCCATGGAGACTTGACATAAGTGAGTACGCATATCTGTATCTTCTACCTGTCAGGGTTGTTATTCGAACGCGTATGCAAACGGCGTTCCATAAACCATTACACTAACGATGATATAGCATTTTTATTATCGCCTGCCTTAGTTTGTGGGCAGCAGCAAAACATTTACCATATCATCTTCCTTTGTGAGCAGTAGCTGACCTGCTTTGTGGAAAAGGAAGCTTAGTTGACAGGTTTCCAAACTGAACGGCTTCGCCATTGTTGACAAAATGACCGTTGTGCATTACAGTGGTGGTAAAAAAAAAACAGGCGCTTCAAGCACGCTTTAACTAATCAACAGCACGTAGTTTGAATGAAGTGTGCAATTAACTGATTACAGAAACAACACGACAGACACTGCTAGGCGCACCTCAGTGAACCAGCTAGCCCGACAGTGTTGCAATTCATGAGGCCACCGCCTCCAGCACTGGGACATGTGAGAAGTAATGAAACTTCCTGTGGTTACGGTGTCATTGCTTTTTGCATTGTTAATTGCTTAAGGTGTAGGAAACGACAATGGGTTCATTGGCATTGCACGTTCGATCGTAATCACTGCTAATTGCGAGTTTTTGAAATGTTGATATTCCATTCCCATTTGTGGGGCGCGGGAAGCTTGGTGTAGGGTATTAGGTCTCCTCGATTTGGCTGCACTTTCTGCACTAGTTCACAAAAGTTCCGCGCCAGTGCAGCGCCAGTTCTTGCGGCGCGAGTGCAGCCTGACACTAGTGCTGTCGGTGCAGTGGCCAAATCGAGTGCAAAAGTGCAGAAACTTTCGTCTGCTGCGGCTATGTGTTTGTCGTGTGTTTTCACATATGCGCGAGACTGTGCTAGCTCTATTGAACGCATGTGGATTCGCTCGAAGTGGCACATCTCATGGAGCGGCTATGAAATTTGTTAATTCCAAAAGTGGTGAAGAATTTGACACCGTTCTTTCCGTTGTGTTGTGCAAAGTGGCGCAGGCCGGTCGACCGTCACTGATTTGACGGATATTTTGAAGAGGCAACAAACATTGAATTCGAGAGGTTATTCAGACTACCGCTCAAGACGGATCTTTTACAGTTCATACGCGTGATTCAGGCTGCTTCCGTTCTATCAAAAAGTGACTGTGCTGTTCCGCCAACAGTTGCCTGATATCTATATTTGAACTCAACTAGATCGCGTTCACTTTCGGCGGATCGTGACGTGACTGTCAGAGGCTAACTGGCAGGCGAAGGTGTTGACTGACGGCGAGCTCAAGCCCATCTTAAGCGGAGGTACTGATGTCGCAGCGAGTCACAAACGTTGCGATCACCCACGTATTATGAAACGCCTCACCATCTGCCTCTTATGGAAGCGCCCCATCGTGCTGCGTCTATAATAATAATTGCACACAAAAGAGGAATGGTGTAAGCGACGTGCGAGGCTGGACAGAAAGATGAGAACCAGCCAGTCGCTTACACGCGTACACAGACATACGCGCACATGAACACACGTACGCGCATTTCAGCTGTTTGGTGATGGCACGGCGCAGATGCCGCGTCTCTCACGGGTACGGGGCCGTCTCAACCATGGCCTCAACGCCGCTCACCAAAGCAAGCAAGGCCGCGGAGCCGTCTGCTATGGAGTGCGCCAAGCACCTTGCACTACTTGCACGAGAAGAGAACTCGCCCGGAGGCTAGTGCAGCAGTGCAGAAGAACTCGTGCAGCACGAAGTCAAATCGAGTGCCGAAGTGCAGGTGGCGCTAGCTGCACCGTCAAATCGAGTGCGAGAGTGCTGCACTTCCTGAACTGGTTCATAAAGTGCAGCCAAATCGAGGAGACCTATTATGTCTGCTTCAGAGGGTCACAAGTTCAGTGGTTCAGTATCTTTCTGATGTGCGCTGTTTCGCATATCGGAGTGGACAGGCTTTGTGTTCGCTGCTCGCCGCTGTTGCACACGCTTTGACTTGATGCTACACATCAGAATTTCTTGTGTGAGGCTGCCAGTGATTATGGTAGGCGCAGCACTCTCAACAGAACTCGATTCTCAGCAGTTTCGAAGTTCGGGTGACTCAGTGGCAAATTTGGCTTTTCGCTAAGAGCGCGAGGTGGCCTGTTCGATGCCGGCCTCGGCGGGCGCATATTGATGGAGGTGAAATGCAAAAATGCTATTTTGGTGCACAATGAAGAACCTCAAATGTTTATAATTGCTCTGGAGTCTTCCACCGCAGTGTGCCACATAGCTGCTCTGGCCCGTGTAACTTCATTTAAGATAATTACTGAGGCATTTAATTATCATCATGCGATCATTACGTGTTCTTGCATTGAATCGTGGAAAGGCTGAGTGTGGGAGGTGGAGATGCTGCCCTCTCCCTCAGGCAGGTCCTGTAAAGTGTGTGTACACAACACTATGCCGGACGACAGGGAGAGGTGGTTCCGTCTTCTGCAGGTCGTGGCAAGTGTGCACAGCACGACTCTGCCAGACACTTTTTTTGTCACGGTTGGCCTTCTAATGCTAATTTACTAAAAACGAACGAAAAAGCTCTTGTTTCGTATTCTGTACCACCTGATAAGAGCCTGTGGAAGTTTAGAAAGCTGAACATGTAACCTGACAAGTGAATATGGCTACACCTCTTGTGAAGAGCACCAGTCATGAAGTACACATGCCAGTTAATTGTCATGCTGAAGGGATAAAGTGAGACTTCTTATGTTATCACATTGAAGAGAAAGTGATGTGTTGCTAGCCAACGAAACTGGAATCTGCTGTTGATTTTCCAGGGGCAAAGACATGCGCAGCAGTCGGAAAGAGATGTATAGTATGTGTGTCTTGCTTGGACGGGACACTATGAATATTGAAACCAGCTCTTTAATGTGGAGAAAAGTAGGTTTTACTGTGAAGCAGGAGCATAGCTTCAGGCCCCTCCTCTTAAGCTCTCTGCCCCCATTTTTGTGCATTGCAATGAAACCTGTTTTTCTCAAGTTAAGAGCCGGTTTAACCATTCGTGTGTTCCCTCTGAGTCTGACACGTACAGTACATTTGAAACATTATTGTAACCTACAGTGGTGGCTCAGTGGCTATGGTATTTGGCGGCTGAGCATGAGGTTGCAGGAGGTTTTTTTGGTGCATATCGGCGGAGATAAGATACAAAAATGGCTGTATCTGTGTTGGCAGAGCATGTTAAAAATAACCTCAGGTGGTCAAAACAATCTGGAGCCATCCACTGCAGTGCCTCTTTCTCTCTACCTTCTTTCACTCCTTCCTCCATCCCTTCTCACACAGCATGGTTCATGTGTTCACCATGAGTGAGACAGTAGCTGTACCTTTCCTTTTGGCATTAAACATTTCCATTTTTTTGTGTTCATATTCTTGTCATACCACAATGTGTGATCATGTGGTCACTGCCTTGAGCAAACAGGTTTTAACACCTCTTGTCTTATGCTGTGATAATAGACGTTTTTAGCATACCGGAGACATATACCGGCTTACCGGATCCCACTTGCGCATGTGCAGTGACATTGTTGGGGTTAGGGGGAGCCACTGCGTGTGCGCAGGAGGGGTCCGGTAAACCGGTAGACGTCTCTGGTAGTACGTCTCCGGTATGCTAAAAACGTCTAATATCCGAAGAAAAAGATAAGGTAAAAAATAGCGCGTGCACCAAGAAAAGAACCCACACACAAGGGTGATGCTGGAACTGTCCCAGCAAGTGGCACTCCAGCCCTATGCTGGGACAGATTTGGGCATTTTAATTCCTTGTTGTGGAACAGCTTCTCGCTGTGTGCCGAGTGACCAATTCTTCCAGCATATTGCTGTGCTGGACAACAGAATTTATTCCTCATTTATTGATATGTTCTGCAGGCCAGAGGAGACATGAGCTGGGCAGAAGGAGCCTGGAAAGATGGGCTCACGCCACTTGTGCTTCGGAAGGTCGAAGCCTTTGAGCAGCAGGTCACTAGGCTGCAGAAGGACTGCCAGCAGAAGCAGACTCAGATTGACTACCTGCAGCAGCAGCTTGACAAAGAAAAGCGCAAGGTAACCTTCCTATAGATGGCTTGCAAGTTGGGCACCTTGCTGGAGCATGCGCATAGCTTCTGCATCGCAGCACGTAGCTGTTGGTGATGGGATTAGAGAGCATGCAGGTTTTCACTGTGCCCTTGGTCCCCAACATGACGGCCGCTGTGACATACAGCATTCTACAAGGAGCAGACAGGAGAGGGAGACTCCCCGCAGTTGCCATCCTTCTCTGGGCTGTTAATTAATCCGGCATGGGGAGCAACGTCTGGCTGCTTAGCCACTAGTCAAGTGCATGATTGCATTGGGATAACAAAAGCTGCAATGCCCTCTGGCCAGCACTGCTTTATCTTGGGCTGCAGCAATAGTCAATGAAAACGGAAAATTGCTACCAGTGTATGCTGTGCACTACATGCTAGGTCGAGGTTTGAGTGCAGCAGCGTTTGTTTCACCCACTTCCCTGCTGACCCCGAATTACGTTGGCTGTGGACGTCACTGGTGAATAGGCAGCTTGAAATTTTCACGTATGTGCAGTGCACTTCGTGGGTGGTATGTGGGCTGAAAGAAACCCACTGCGTATGCTTTATTTGGGACATGAACGAAGCACAATGCCTGGCTGATCTAGTGACTCGGTGCATAGTTTTATGAATGTAGGCTTTTAGATGCTTTGGGCAAAGTTGTTTTAATTGAATAGCACAAGATGCAGGGACTTGTCATATCTGGCGACCACTTTGTGTTGTCACCAAACATGTCGTCAGAAATCTGGTGCGTTTATACATTGCCATCTAAAAAAAAAATTGGCTGCAGTAAATGTGAAAATAAGCAAATTAGCGCACAGCATGAACGGAAGTGGTGGCACAAACTTTTCACCTAGTTACATGTATGGATAACTTTATTTCAGAAAAGGAGGTAGAGGTGTTTGTGGCTTGAGGTGGTCACAAGCCCTTGGGCCCTGACAACCTCGATGGCTCGCTCCGTGGCCCAGCGTTGCATGACTGGCTCTGACCTGAGCAATGCATCCTCACACTGCTCGAGATTAATGAGCGGCAGTTTAAGTGTGAGATCTTCTGGGCAGCCTCCAAAAATATGTGGTACTTTGGCTTGTGCACCGCACTATTTTCATAGGGGGAGAGTGTGTAGCCGGGTACACTGCTGCATACTGGTCAGGACTAGGGAGGGAGTAGGTCTGGAGCTGCCTCCATATGATGTCATGTTGGCGGGTGAGAGGTTTGTGTCAGGGTGGGGACACCATTCTTGCCATGCTATAGTGCTGGGTGATTTTGTGGTGCGGAACCATGGAATCCCTAACGGAGTAGAGCTCCCAGGGGATTTGAGGGAGCCCATCCGCCCCGGTCAGTAAGGCCTTGAGCTATGGCATCATGGGCTGCCTCGTTACCTTAGAGGAGAGAGGTATGAGCTGGTGCCCATATAAGCTAGAGGAGGGTGAGAGAGGGTATGGGGTAAGGACCTGAGGATATCAAGAACTGCAGGCGATATCCAGCCTTTCGAGAAATTTCGGATAGCAGTTTTTGAGTCGATGAGCCCTTCACTGCGGCGTTCCTCGTATTCCGGGTCACTTTGGGACGTTAAGCGCCCATTATCTATTAACCGATTGTGTTTTTGCCGCTGGTGGAGGCAGAGCCTGAGGCAGTGGTGGCCTCTTCAGCCTCCTCCAGTGCGGCAGATCTGAGATAGGTAGTGGAAAGAGGTAGGCCCTGGTTGTTGACCACCGCTGATAGGCGGGCAGTGTGGTTAAGGTATCTGGCAGCGTCTGTGTAGACCCCATTTTCTCGTTAGCCGTATTGGCTGTGAAGGGCTTTAGCCTGCTCCTTCCTTTTGCTGTCGTGATGTTGGAGTGGCGCGTTGTAGGAGACTGGGAGGATTTTGAGGTTTGACCGAATTGAGGGAGGGATATCTGTCTTGTCACTGAGTGAGGGCTCATGGCTGATAGGTAGCCTGTTGAGCATGCAGTGCCCTGTGCGAGTTTTGGCAGAGCAGCTCATTTGCACAGTGATGTGGGCCTTGGATAGTTTGGGTAGAGTTATGAATTCCAAGTGTGAGGAATCAGTGTGAGCTGTGTTGAATGGAATCCCCAGGGCCGTTTTGTAGACAGTTCGCATGGAGGCATCAATCTGTTGTTTCTCACGAGGAGTTAGGTTCAGGTAGCGTGTGAAGTATGCGATACGGCTGATCACTAACGCGTGTACTCCCGCGTACCCCAATGTCTGTTGGTAATGCGTCTGATCGTATGGATGGTCTGCATAGTGCCGACCCTTAGTTTCTATTGTGTCGCCGTTCTTAGCGTTATTTTTGATGAGCATACCGAGGGTCCGAATAGTGGGGACTTCTGGGATGTGCTGACTGAATGCATAAATGTTAACCTCTCCTTGCAGGTAGCACCTTAGATGAGGAGTTCATACCTCCGATGGGATCTTGCGAGCAATGCTCTAGTGACGTAGGTTTCAATGACATTCTGCATAGAGGGTGTGTGATAGGTTAGGGATTTGTGTTAAGAGATCCAGGAGTGGGAGAGAGATTGAGGAGGAGTGGTGATAGGGCCGATCCTTGTGGGTTGCCGTTGCCGCCCACTGGGAAAGGGGGCGAAGAGAGGCCACCTGTATTGATTTCTAGCTTTCTATCGAGCAGGAATGCTCTAGTGTAGTAGTAAATTTTATAGCCAGGTTTAAAATACAGCAGATTGGTGAGTATGGTCTCGTGGGAGATGTCAAAGGCTTTAGTAATGTGCAGGCCCGGAATTGCTTTAGAGCCTGCTTTGGGGTTAGCATGATGTCCCTTGAAAGCTGCAGCATGACATCCTGTATTGACACTCACGTATGGAAGCCCGGCATAGTGAGAGGGAGGAGGTGGTTATCCTCAGAAAGGAAGTGAGGCTTTTGAGGGCGACATGCTGTGTCAGCTTGCCCGCACAGAAGGTGAGCGAGACAAGGTGGAGATTGTCTATAGAGAGACTTATGCTGGGCTTCGGAATGAAGGCCACTTGGCCGTGTTTCCACTCCACAGGTGGCCTCCCCTTGTCCCAGCATTCATTCATCAGTGCAGTGATGGCTGTTATGAATCTGTTATCTAAATTATGAAGGGCTTTATTGCTGATATCTTTCTGCCTTGGGGTGGATTGGGTGCTTAGTTGTGTGAGTGCTGCCTGAACTTCCGTTTCGGAAATAGGAATGTCAAGAGCGGGATTTGGGGCCCCATTATAGGGGGAATGGAGCTGTCGATACCTTCACAAACCTTGTGGAATCGGTGACTTCCCTCCGGAAAGACATCCTAGTGGGCCACCAAAGAGTTGCCAGAGGAAGCCACCCAGGAACGCCTGGACAGCCACCTTCAGCAGCTCTCGAGAGCTCATGACTCGCTTCGAAATAGATGGAAAACCCCAAACATAACCGTTCCCTCCGCCTCAAATTAGCACAGCTAGATCATGCAATTCAAGAATATGCCACCCAGCTAATTCAGCGGCAATGGGGGAAGATGTGCGATCGCATGAATGGCCAGCTAGGCCTCTCATGCTCTTGGCACTTCTTTCGATGCCTCCTTGACCCATTTGGCAACAAATCCACGCAATGACAAGCCTAGACCGAGTTACAAAGTGTGCAAAATATTACAGCAATGGCTACGAATGAAGAAAAAAAGCACAAGACATGCATGGGGCAAGATATTCCATCATGCATTGTAATGCATTTATTTTGACTGAAAGCACATGAAATTCATTGTAAATTAAATAGTGCCAGTCACTTAGCAGATGCATAATTGTCTGTGCCCCTGCCCAACCCAGATTGGAACTCTAAACACTGAAACTGCAACTTGGTCTCCTTAAGTGGTAATACTGTTACTTTAATGTACCAACCTATCAGTTTGTGCAATTACACAAACTCCGATGTTTGTGAACAATTAAGTGCTGGCGAGAGCAGAGTAGATAAGCATGCGTGTTTGTTTCAGTGAATTGCCTTTCATCGCTCGTGGTATGAACAACCCTATGCGAGTGGCTGGAGGGACTGACTTTCTGTTTTACTGCACGCATTGCCGCAACCATAGACATTGCAGTGATCATATGTGGATTCATTTCGGTTGCTCAGTTTATCAATTTGTGAATGTGGTTAGCCTGTCGTACGTACCTGCTGCTGTTAAAAAATTGTCACACTTGACATGGTCATGCAGGCAGCGAGAGCATCCATGCACTGTGCTCCTTATAGCTGGATGTGGCTTCATTATGTGCATGTATTATAGCTGGATGTAGGAGTAAGGGGTGAACCCAGACAATAATAGGCAAGAAAAAACAGGAAAGGTCTGTACTTAAAGTGACAGCAAAATGAATTTATTATGTTGGTATACTGTCGACTGAGGTGTTGAACACAATTTGACCAGCCATTCTCCAGGAAGTCCTTTTTCGTAATAATGCACGGAAATATTTGCAAGATGTTGGGATACCATTGCATTGGCCATCATGAAAACCACTATCTGCAACTTTCTAATGCTTCACATATCATTGAAGCCATGCTGGCTTAATCCGTAGGTGACATCATTAGGCAAGCCAGCATGATGAAGCCAAGGATGTAGGTCATGTGACAATGAGCACCACCCATCACTTGCTATCCAGAGTTTTGATAGTGTCAGGGATGGTGTCGTACTGAGATTGGGGAAAATATATACGTTTGAAGTTGGTTTCTGGTGAAAAAAAAAAAAAAAACTGCGTCTGAAGGAGCATAAAATTTAGCAGTGACTATGTCCAGGGTCCTTTGATCCTTCTGTTCTGGACATATAAGGTTTGCATAAAATTATGAGAAAGCTCCATGTGCTGCCAAAAGTGACTGTGCTCAGTTGATCAGGGGACGCGGTCTTATGCTTGAAGAGAGACGGACCGGCACCATTTGGTTCACGCACACCCTCAGAGTTCGCCAGCCTCATGAGCCGCTGAGCATGCTGCACAAGAGCACTTGGAAAGCATTGAACTTGTGCCTAAATTTTTACTTTTGCTTTTCTGTAAAAGAGTAACCTGTATTACGCACTTGCACTCAACTCTGTATTCAGTTATAATCAACTAGGTGCTAATTCCTTTGTGACGTCCCTAACATTCCAGTGAAAGGATTATGTCGTCGTAGAGTGGCAGCTTACTGCCTCTAATTAATACCAACTCCTCCTTTCATAGTGACTAGCTTTGTCTCTGGGATACCTTGGGGGGAAGTTTCATGAGCAATAAAGTAGCCGCCATGCTGGCGTACTGTTTATGGAGCCTGGCTGCTGACCTGAAAGATGCGGATTCTATCCTGGCCCCAACAGTCGCATTTCGATGGAGGCGAAATGCTAGAAACCCGTGTACTGTGCTGTCAGTGCCCTTAAAGAACCACAGGTGGTCAAAATTACCCAGAGACTTCCACTACGACATCTTTCATAACCGAGTCACTTTGGGACGTTAAACCCCATAAACCAAACCAAACTATGACCAGCAAACCTGTTGAGGGACCTTGCTGTGGCCTAAATTAAGAATGTCAACTTTAGCTACAGGAGGCAAATGTACAAAGTGGGAAATAGTTGAATGTCCCTGATTGAAGGCAGTAAGGTGTGATGCAGTGAACGTCTTGTGAAGGTGTTTCATTCCTGACCCTGTGTAGGATGATTAGGATGCTAAGAACAGTGTTCTTCAGTGTCATGATGATGTCTGAAAAAGAGCAGTGAGCTCGTGCGACACTGCCACTACGGCAGCTGGGATAGTACCTCCTGCTTTTAGGCAGTCCCTGTGAGGCTCATGATGCTGAAATGGAAACTTGGAGCTAAAAGCATATGCTGTTATAAATTTTCAACATAATCCAAAGAGTAGAGCTGTCAAATTTTTCAAGAAACGTGGTTGTTCAGTGTGTTTTTCATGTTGCTGGCCCCCTGTTCGTGGTGTAAGAAATAAATAAACTGTACAGTGGAGGTCATTGTTGCAAAATAAGCTTGGAGTGTGCAAGACAGAAGTGTTGAGATGTCTTGTTTACACCTACATTTGTGGCTGAGATTTATACTTCCTGATTGTTTGTAGAAGGAAGAAAACATTTTGAAATTAGAATTAGTGGTAGTGTTATTGGGGCAAGAGAGTCATAAATAATAGAGGGTCTCAAATTTTTATTATAAAGTCGCAGATATGGGATCATTGGGGAACATGCATGTTTTGTGTGCAGATCGCAATATATCATTTAATTTCCTTCAGAAGAAGTCTTTGTGCACTCCCGAAATAAGATACGCAAGTTTTTCTGTTGAGAGCTTTTATGAAATTTCACTGCAGGGAACTTGCTAAAATGCATGCCATGGCTTTTTCTTGGCATAAAAAAAATGGAGTAACAGTAACATTATCATCCTAACTATCGTAGAACTTGAGTCGTAGGGTTTTGAACTCGCCTCTTCAGAAACGGCAAAAGCAGTTTCTATTGCTTTTTTCGAAGTGCCAACCCTAGCCTGGTTCTGATACCCAGTGTTCATAGGAGACGTGGTGAAGAGGCACTGGCCATTGTAAACTGTTTCAGAATGATGAGGAGAAAGGAGCCAGCGGTGGGCTCATGCGAGACATGCGTGCCCTGGAAAGCGAGTTGGCTGAGCTGACCACCAAGCACAGCAAGCTGCAGCAGGAGCTGGCAATGAAGGAGACGCAGCTCCGGCAGCTAGATGGCCAGCCGAAGGCATCGTCCAGCCAGCCACTTTTGGAACCCGCCTATCCGAGCACCCCTGTCGGCCGAAGCAGATTTCAGGTGGGATATTGCCAGGTAGAACTTGTGAAAAGAGGTACAGAGAAGGTCATCTGAGCCCTGCTTGCGAATGTTATTTACAAAATATCTTTTTTTTTTTTGCAGCATGAGCTGTTATAGCCAAAAGTATGCATGACTCCTGGCAATTATTCCTCTCATATGCTGCAAATTTATGGCATTTAAGGGTCAGCCCTAGTGGTTTTTCGAACATATTGAATTGATGGTTGCATTCTATTCCCCAGGTTCTAATCTCTATGAAAAAAAAAGAAAAAAATTCTTTAAGGTAGGGAGCAGAACAGCGAAACATGGCAGGCTGAACTTAAACTGTGTTGCTTAACATGATGGTGATGAACTCAGTAGCATTGTTGGCAAAACTCTTGTGCACATATGCTGTAATAGTAAAATTAGTCGCCATAATTATTGACTTTGATTGTAAACGAAGTCGGAGATGGCTGAAAACAAGCTTGACATTTTTGCAAAATCAGGACGACAATTACTGTGTGTATATGCTGTTGCGACCTGCAGCTTTGCCTAGCAAAACCACCCAGAGTGAGGTGACAACAGCTGAACGATGAAATGGATTTGTGCAGAAATGAAGCCCCTGCATGACTGCTTAACTTGGCAAGAAGAATTGGACAGAGCAGGGCCTGCAGGAACTGTTTTCTTAAAATAGCAAGAGCTCCGAAAAATCTGTGCAGGCAGGCGCCTGTTGCAAGCACAGCCATCGATGGTGCTTCTGTTACCCAGGTCGCTCTTTCCGAGCAGTGGGAAAAGGAATAGCTCCTGCAAGCCTTATTTTTGCACGGACAGTTCTTCAGGAGGCTCTTTGCTTTGCACGTAGGCCTGCTGTTGTCTGAATCATTTTCTTCTTAGCCATTTTCGTTTTTGCCGAGTCATTATTTGTCTGCCGTCTCCCTCCTCTGCCCTGCAAGTGAAGGGGGTAGAGAGGGAGAGGGGGGCTGTTGACATGTTGTAGTGGAGAGGGGCATTCCTTTAAACACCACCCAGCAGGTGGAGGCTTCACACAGATGCCGCCACTGCCGCCGGGCAGTTTCCGCCTTCATGGCCCTCCTAATGCTATCACGTCAAGTATAATAAAAATAGGATATAATCTGACTCACTAGTAGATCAGGATAACATTTGTTTCGTAGTCAATAGTTTGTGCAACAGCTATGGGCCATTTGTCAGTACTGTGCCGGCAAGCTTTGTTGACAGATTTTTGGTGTTCATTTTACGTTTTGAACAGCGGTGTGCCTATGGGGACACTCCAGTGACCCCTGGCTATCGTGACCTCCAGAGCAAGGTTGCAGAGCTGGAGGCAAAGCTGAGAGGTGGGTATCTAGCGTACGCTGGGGAAGCCGAAGCTTCTTAGCTTTTTGTTTGCTAGAACGCTGGTGACAAGACGACCTGGTGTCATTTTGATGCATAGTTGTAACACCTAGAATAGAGCAGTGGAATGCCTGTGGCGATTTCAAAAGTCTCTTGTGACCACCGTAAGAAAGGCTAGTTCTGTAGGTTGTTTGACTGCTGTGTGTTGTTGCGCTGGCACATTTACAGAGAGGCAGGATGGCAACCAGCCAGCATCTGTGCCGAGCACCCCCGTGAGGGCACACTCTCTGGACCGCAGCAGCCACGAGATGGACCGCCTCAGGAACGACAATGTTCAGCTGCGGGGTCAGGTGGGTGGTCCTTTCCTAATAATCGAAAAAAAAAAATGTTATTATATATATCACATGCTATGCAAACTGCATGGTTTGTTGCTTGAGATGAAATATATGTTCGGCGAATGGTTGACTCTTGCTCTGAATGGCCCTGACTAATACCCCTGTCACACGACCAGTTTCAATCACCCTCGAGTCGAGGGTCTTCGAGATTCTCAATCGCCATCGAACTCGTCGCTGCTACACGGCAAATCTCAATGGCCATTGAAATGGTTCTCGTGTCTTACGCCACGGATGTGTGGCGCCTCAATCGCTACTTTGGATTTTGCAAAAATAACTAAAATATTTGATAAATGTATACTAAATGCTGAAATACACGCATACGCGAAAGTCGTTCAAAACCCTTTTAATTGCACGTACGCGACGGACATATGCATACACTGCTGTAGCCACACTAATACAAGACGAGCCAAAACCAAGCCAGTCCAACTGCGTTGGAGCGCAGCTTCGTCAGGCTTAAGACCTGGGAAATCGCTATATCTGAAAAACAAGAGCTATTTGTCTCTTGAAACTTTACGCGAGGGTAAGAATGGGCAAATCGAAGGCGAATACATCAGCTTAGAACACGATATTGCTTTGAGGCATTAGCGACGAAGCTGTTATCGCTGTGAAGCGGGCAGCACGGTGCTGCCATGTTGTCAACGTTAAGTACGCAAGCAACGCAAAGACTGCAACGCAAAATTAATGCGCTTAATGCACTTAAAACCAGCCTAATATAATTTTAGAATAATTTTACAGCCTGCTTGCATTAAATTTTATGCGAATAATGTTTGTTCATGTTTTTGTACCGTGAATGTGTCGTGTACGAAAGTGCGCTTGGCGCCGCTCGAAGCAACGCTAGCAACCTTGGGCAGCGCTCGAAGGCCCTCGAAATCTCGATGGAGTTCCGTGCTGCTCCGTTGACTCGATAGGCTATTGACTCGATCGCCTTTGAGTCGATAGACTATCGGTTCGAGGGCCCTCGAAATGCCCGTGTGACAGGGATATACCGTTCTTTTATAACGAAGGTAGTGACATCCTCCGTTTGCTGCCGGCTTCCTTCTAAAACCTCCATGCCCATCATTGCGTGAGAGCGTCGCTGAAGGGGCCAAAACTTGTTGGTACACTTGCAAAATTGCAAAGCTTTGCCGTTGTTTTGCCATGTATTGGCTGTGCAGGAGTTTCCCTCTTGAACTGTCTGCACCCATTGGTGGTTTCTGCCCGTCCTGCCTTAGCTGCACCATGTGATTGTGGTCTCTTCACCACCAGAAAATCGCTTCTTCAAATAGAATGTTTTCAGTGCTTTAGCTTCGACATAACTGCAGCGCGAAAAAAAGACTAACTCAATGGAAGGAAGACACTCATGGCCCGGACAATCGCTGCACTCACAACTGGATTTATTTTGCCAATGCATGGGAAATATAAACGTACCGCCGTGCCTGCGCTCACATAGTACAGAAGAAAAGGAGACGTGCCAACGACAATATAGCTCTTCTTAGCTCGTGCCTCAGTTCCAATACCATCGGCGTTGATGCCGTCTGTGGCGCAGGCCATGGCAATGTGCCAGGATGCTGCGCCAGTAACAGCATGGTGCCAGTAACAGCATTTTGACGAGAGCGCCAGCGGCAATGGCTCACTTTGCAAACTTGGCAGCGTGCCAGGACACTGCTGTGGCCGGCTGCCGACAGGGTATGTGTTGTAAGAAAGCCGGCGAAGCTGTGAAGAAGAGACATGGGGCATGAGGTAGCGTGTGTCACAGTACATGCACTCGAACACCGGAGGAGAACCTCCTAGTTTAGGCCAGAATATCACAAAAATTTTTTACTTCCGCACCACAGCTAACGCTAAAACCTTCGCAGTACACACGTGTAACTGTCCTGTGAGTTTTTTTATGTAGAATGTTGTCCCACTCATTTGTGTAACCTCTTCTGTGTGATTGGTCATGAATTCGGCTATGGTGCAGCTGTGTCTCGTGCATATCCTTTCCAAACCAAGAAAAAAACTGGTAGGGTTTTAACGTAGTTAAACCATGTAGACGTGCCAAAGTGTGCGTTTGGTCTGGTTGGCTCAAGGTTTTGCTTTGCTGGGTCATCAGCAAGTCCGGTGACTATATTAGACTTGTGTGCAAGGTTGATCTGATCTGTTTGCGCGCAGGTGGAAGTGGATGAAGGTGACGATGTGCAATGCACAGCGCTAGAATATGTTGCAGTTTAACACTGCAGATGAAGTTGATGAAGGTGATGATGTGCAATGCACAGCGCTTGAGTATGTTGCAGTTTATTAAGACTAGGAGTGATCAGCTGCTGCGATAGCATAGTGCTCTCATGCAGTGGCCAGTAAAGCTGATCTATTTGCGCCACCGTGTGTCCTAAACCTAGTTGCAGCAATATTTATTTTAGTTCTGCATGGGGTCTTGCTATGCTAGGTTTGACCAAGGTCACCCTCCCATTGGCTACAGCTGGCGCGACGCTCCTCCAAACTTACCGAGCGTCTTCCCATTGGCTGTAGCTTGTGCAGCGCTCCTCCGAACTAACCCGAGCTTAGTGCTTTCGCGCTAGAATCATCTTTAGCAGTGCGACCGATCACCTGGCTGCACTAGGCCACTCGCAGATGCAGATAAGGACAGTGGCAACATGAAAGAATGGCGCACTCTTCTCAGTAGAATAGCGGACCTTGGCACAGATGTATGTCTGTGTTTTGTCTCGCTACTCAACTGTTCGTGTACACGGCCCACTGCGCGTTTGCATACTTGGTGTGGATTATCTCGTCTTTTTCCCCTCCTCGCCATTGGCTGACAGGTGCAGGAACTGGAGCAGCGTGCTCAGAAGCTGAACAAGCAGATGGAGTGCCAGACACACAACAGTGAAGCTGCGCGCAAGGCTCTGGAGCAACGGTGCCGCGACAAGGAAGCCGAGCTCAAGGAAGAACTGCGGCTGCAAATGCAGGGTCAGTGTTGCGGCAGGTGTATTCTGGCGCAGAACATGCAACAAACTGGTTGTGCAGTGTAGCAGGTGGCAACAGGAGTACTCTGTGCACACTGACTCATGACGCTGGCACTATGCACAGGACTGTGCGCAGAAGTTTGCATTTTACCTGTGGACATTTTGTAGCATTATTGTGTTCATACATAGCCACTTCGGGTGTTCTACTGTGCTCTTTTATTATTGTTATTATTATTTTGGCTGATGTGTGCCAGTTGTAGGTGGTTTGGTGTGCTTTGATGGTACCGCTTGTTCCTCTTGAGGTGTCTCTTGCATGATGCCGTGGTGTCATGGCAGGCCTTTGATGTTTTTAGGCAGGGAGGCGCATGCCACTGCCGTGAAAGAGCTAGCTTGACATTTTCCTTGAACGCATGGAAAACTAAGCTTGAGCTAAGATGATCTACACACTGTGTTTGCTGACTCGAACAGTGCAGGGCTTTTTTGGGGCCTTTCAGATTGCAGAACACCAGCTGCATGTGTCTAAAGGCATGTGTGCTGTGTGCATGTGTCTTCTTTTCGATTGTCAATATCCTGGTCAGACTGCACATACATGTCAGTTTACATCTATTTTATTGCATTTTTAAAGAATGCATCAGGTCTGCAGCCAAAGTTTTATTGAAAATCAAAGACTGCTCACTGTGCTCCCACATACTTGCCTTTCAAGAATATTAGAGCAGTTTTCTAGCTCTGAACACCCTTCCAAGTTAGCTGGTTTGTCTCCACTCCTTGCTCCCAGCTGCCTAGAACCTCATCCATTTTTTATGCTTCACCATGAGACTTGACATTTTGGTTTAAATTTGTACTCTGCCAGGTATGTATTTTTGTAAATGTGCCTTCTAAACAGTTTTTGCATATTTTTGAAGACGTAGAGGCCTGTAGCACAGGGCGTGGAGAAAGGTCATAAAAAAAAAAAGAGCTGTTGGACTTAAAGCTGCAAAAGTTTGGTATGTCTATGGGATTGCCCAGACTTGAGAAATGAATTTTTAATAATGCTGAGAACTAAAATGTGCTTAGGTCTGAGTATGTTTTGTTTATTCAGTTAATTTGAGAAATAGTAGTGTTAGCCCATTAGATTTGCTCAGGGACTGACTAGCAGATAAGTAGACGCGAATGCCGACTGGTCAGCTTCCGAGACATATTTTTGAAACTTCCAGAGAGCGACCAGCTGCGGAAGGAGCTGAACACCACCCAAGCTCGTCTCCAGCAAGAGCTGACTGCTGCCACAAAGTTCCTCGATGCCACCAAGGCCCAGCTGGAACGCAGCGAGGCGAAGCTGTCGTGAGTGTCCCTCTGCATTTGACATTGAAGTAAATGTGCGGCAGATCGCACTCAACGGAACTTTGTATGTTGTTGCTCCTTTTTGCTCTCTCTTTCTTTTTTTTTCTTGAGAATAGTCGCCTTTGCTGAGATTAGTTGTAATTTTGATGCATTTGATGTCCCTGGTGACGTAATCGATTGTCTTATTACGACAACCATGTGGGAAGGAGGGCTAGCTGGGAGCGCACTGTCTTCACAAGCTAACCTTCTAAAGCAGGGATTCTCAATCTCTTAAGCCTCGGGGAACCCTTTCAGCTTTCAAGAGCAGCTGAGGAACCTCACGTGTCTTGGCTTCTGTCTCTTCCTTCCTGACATGCATGCAGAAAGAAGCATGCTGAAACGTGGCACATCGTGAAATGCGTAAATTCTATCGATTACGACTGGCTGCTCAGTGAAACAGTCTCCAGTGAACAACTACTGTGTGGTTAATCAGAAAATAAAGTTTGTAAAGGAAAGGTGGGGGTTAAGGCATGCAGAGATTGACGTACGCAAAGTAACCCTGAAGAAGGTTCTGGGGAACCCAGCTTCAGGACCCCTGTTCTACAGTGACAGCTGTACTACAGACTTTGTGTGTAGTAGAAATGTGATTGGCGCTGCTTTCACAGTATGTCGCAACCGAAAC
Organism: Amblyomma americanum; assembly: GCF_052857255.1. Taxonomy (NCBI): domain Eukaryota; kingdom Metazoa; phylum Arthropoda; class Arachnida; order Ixodida; family Ixodidae; genus Amblyomma; species Amblyomma americanum. The sequence goes on along the minus strand of NC_135503.1, from coordinate 33,183,903 downwards.
CTCCCACGTCCGCCTACCCCTGAAAGTCAGTGCTGCCCAGTGTTGACAGCGCTCGCTTCTGTTTGCGTCATTCTGTGGTCTACCCCTCTCAGTTTTCACGAGCCTCATTGCCCATGGAAACTAGCTTTTTGCTTTGCGTGGTACGTGCATTCGTTTGTAGCATGATCTCACGGCCGCGTTGCACTGTCTGGTATGGTGACACGAGGTGGTGCAGACATGACGAAAGCATGACCAGTCCGACAGTATAATACCGTATTTACTCGCGTAATGAACCCACTTTTCTGGAAAGAAAAGTGGGTTCAGTTTGGTGGGGAGGGTCAGTTTGGCGGGCAGGGTTCATTACGCAGGGAAAAAGTTTTCTACAGGTTTTTTTTTGGAAGGATCCAGATTTCGCTTATCTCTGTCCGTCCTTCCCTCATCAACAAACACACACGGTCAGACGCGTTAGTGCCGCTAGTGTTTAGCATCGTTCAATTTGACGTGATCCGCAGTCGGCCAATTTTGTGCTAGCCAGGGGCCGTGGCCAATAGCCGCGAAATAACAGAATGTGCTGAACACAGGCCCTGAAGGTCAGGTGCGCGTTTTTTACTGGGAGGTTAAAAACAGGACAGTGACCAGTGTCTAATGAGAATGTTTAAGCTTTAGCTTAGAGCGCAGAACGTCTTGGCGCTCTGCCAAGTTCGCAGAGCGTGCCCCTCCCCCCCTCTTTCCTTTCACCCCCCTGCGGGAGGTCTCCTCAAAATATAAAAAAAAAACAAATGATGTTATCGGTGGGCACCTTGCCCAGGTGCACTGCCAAGGTCCACTCCCCCCTCCCTCCCTCACTTCCTCCCACCCTTCTGGCTGGAGCTTTCCTCAAAAGATAACAAACAAGCTGTAAAGTCGGTGTCCGGCAGCATCTTGGCGCGCTACCAAGGTCTGAGCGAAAACTGAGTAACTCCCTAGGGTGGAAAACAAAAAAAAAAAAGTAATTTCTGGCGGACAAAAGTGAGGGGGGTTCATTATGGGTTCGTTACGCGAGTAATTCGGTACTATCTCTTGCAAGCTGAAAGTAAGGAGCAGCAAAGTCCGCAATTTTTAAAGCTGGCTTTTTGCAGAAAGATTATTTTGTTGAAGTTCACGGATTTTTTGGGCTCTTCGATTATTTGGACCGCGATGCAAGGCAGCTTTCCTTATCTTGTTGTTCCTTTTGCATTGTTTGTTTTGAACGACATGAGCAGTGAACAGGGTCCGTGAAACAAGCTGGCCTTCCTCTTCTCTTAGGAGCCAGGAAAGTCTTGTGGCCGACTTGCGGAAGCAGGTGTCCAACCTGGAGCAGCAGGAAAGGCAGTCGTCCATCCAGCTGGCTGACCTGAACCGTGCCCTCAAAAGCCAGGAGCAGGGCACAAAGGCCCTGGAAGCCAAGTAAATGTTTTCAAGTTCGCCTCGTGACTTCGCTCAGAACATGGTGGGGGGGAACAAAGAAATCTGCTCGTTTTTTTTTTTCTTGTTTGCCAAAATAACCAGTTTCTAGAATTTTTCAGAGTAACTCTAAAGCAACGGCCAATACTTGCTGTTTCTCACCAGTTCGTTCTTGTAACCTGTGCCTGCGGCTGCATCCAGCTGACACATCATTAAAGGGACACTGCGGAGAAGTTGAAGTTGACTTGTATTGATAGAATATCGTCTCCTAATTACCAAATGCCACTCTTGCATAAAGCAAAGCTCCGGTAAGGTAGAAAGAAGTAAAATGGAGGTATCGCCATCACAGGCCAATCTCACAAGTACAAGTGCGATGATAACATAAAAAAAATAATGCATTTCTGAGGCTGACAAGTGTGCATGAAGGTTACACGTCTGTATGTTTAAATAAGTTTTTCTTTTGCAAAAATGCTAGGGCATTTTTATCACGCAAGAAAGCACCGGAAGCTTTGCTTGCTGCCAACATTGACTCATAGACAGCCGCCTATTCTTTGTATCCAGTTAGTCCAGCTTGCTCAGCTCTCATAAGCATTGCACGGTCTGCGGGCCTTAGGTTACTTAAGTGCAGGATGGAGTTCTTTCAAAGATTCATAGGAAAGCTGGTGCAAATGATGGGATGGCTGATAAAAGATGCCTGCAACGCTCGGCTGGCATTGACGTTATTTTTTGAACTTACGTCAGTCCAGAGTTATCAGAGTGGTGAGAATAAGTTAAACTTCAGATTCAAATTTCTCAGTAGTAAAGGTTTCTCCTGCCACCGGAAAAAGCTTCAACAAAGCCACTGGTTTTATTGAGTGAATTCAGCATTTTGAGAGCGAACTTAGCATTCTATTTCAGCGGCGCTGTCACTCAAGTTGGGAATTTTTAAAATTTTTCGGAGCTCCTGTGTTGATTCCCCATGCATCATGGTGATGGGAAACCGCCAATGTGTACAGTCACTGAACTGTCTCGTGTTCTTGCAGAAACGCTAACATGGAAGTCAAGATTCGGGAATTGGAAGCAGCGAGTGACACCGCCAACCGAGAAGCTCGTCGGCTTGAGGCTGAGCTCCGGAAATCGGCACAGGATCTGGAACAACGCTCACAGGACCTGGCGCAGCTGCAAAACCGATTGGCCAACACGAAGGTCAGTGCAGTGTCACAACATTTTTGCAGAGCTTACGAAGCAACGTCAGCACATTGAAGTGCTGCTTGCCATTTCTGTCGACAAAAAAAAAATATTCAGCCAGATAATACAGTAAAGAATATACAGAAAGTGGCACACAGGACTTAGCACTACTCCTGTGGGCTGCTTTCTTGTGTTCGTCTTGGTTGCACTACAATTCTTTTGCTACAAAATGCACCATCTAGCCCAACAAAAAGTTCTTCTATAGTAAAACCTCATTGATACGTTTTTTTAATTGTGGGAAGAAATGTATTATCCGGGAAAACATATAATCCAAACCGCCTGATTTTGAAAAATGTAACTGTTAAATGAAGTTTGAAGACATTTATTGACAATTTCACTTCATAAAAATTTCGATGGGCATTTCTTGGCACAAGAGCTGAACAGATCATATTCCAGTGCTCGCTGAATTCAGTCCACGTTCGCGCTGTCTTTAAATTCGTAACAGAACCGGTCCGTTGGCGGCAGTGATGAAAGTAACCAAAATCTCTTCCTTGTCATTTTCGGATGCTTCGCCCCTTTCCACCCAAGTACTGTGGGAAAGCCACCGCAACGGCTGATTGTCGCAGTGTTTTTGCTTTTTAAGCTGTGCTTCCCAGACCCTGCTCATTCATATACAGGGTGTCCAGGCTAACTTTATCCAAGAGTAAGATATTTCAGGTAGGCCAGGGAAACCACATACATACGCCTACCAACTGGCATGCACATCATAGGCAATTTTTTCTTTTGCAATTAATTAATTAGCAATTAAGATAATTTTTCTAAATACGTAAATGGTGACTTTAGACAGCAAATGTGAATAGCAAAGTTGGAGAGCATCTTCAGAAACCCCCATCTGCATCGGTGTAGTTTGTAGAAAGTTCGCCTCTTGTCTCTTATGCGCCATGAAGAAACCTCAGCGTTTCTTCTCTTCAGCGTTTCTTCTCTTCATACCGCGTCCCCGCAGAAATGGCCATCGTAAACGCTAGCGCGCAGTTTTTATTTTTGTTCTTGGTGGAGATGATAATGATGTTGGTGCTTCACCTTGTAGCATCGAGGCACTACAGAGAAGCCATTACGGCAGGTGACTACTGGAAAAAAAACGTTGCGTGCCCTCTCGTTCGGCCCACTTGTATGTTTGCACAAGTGCGTTTGGTCAATACGCATATTATACGACCACAATTTGTTGAAATTTTAAATGTAGTAGCCGGGAAATCGTGTTTTCCGGGAACATATTAACTGGGAGAAATATATAGTAGCTCTATGGGACACTTTTAATGTCCGCGATTTTCAGTGTATGAACCGGGAAATCGTATGGACCGAGAATGTATCATTGAGGTTTTACTGTAATCTGTGGAAGCCTCAAAAAAGCAAATTAGATTCGCTATGCGAAACTTTTTTTTTTCTACAGGCATGTTAAACTTACATGTAAAGTATGTCAGTGGCTGCAAATTTTAACGTCAAAACAATTTATCAAATGAATGCTCAGAGGATCATAGAATCACATTTTTTTTTTCTAATATGCACATGATGCTAGAAATGCTGAAAAAGTTGTCTGTATGAGTATGTCAATTATGTTACCAAGCTGATTGTTCTGAAAAATATTATTTTCTGCGTTCACTGGCTAGCACACTCCCAGATGAAGCTTTTTGCAACAAGCTGGTCAAAAAATATGTGCCTGACCCTCACTGCATAGCCTACATTCAAGTTTTGTTCAAAACTACCATTTGGGACACTCGTTACAGTGATCACCTGAGAGAGTTGCTTGTAACAAAAGCCATTATGGATTTCATTGACATCAGCTGAAATGAATGTTATGCAGCTGTTTTGCAATGTTACATTCTCACTTCTGTGTGTCTTGTGTGCCTCACTTTATGCCATCGACGTGTCTTTTCCCTCGATGTAGACTCAGCTGCTTGCTGTGGAGAACCAGAAGCAGTGCCTGGAGAAGGAACGCTCTCAGAGCTGCGCCGAGCTGAAACGCGAATCTACTCGCTGCCAAGACCTTGAGTCTCAGTTGCAGAAGGCAAAGGAAAAGATGGACGAGCTGCAGCAGTCAATTGGCCAGAGTAGTGGAGCTACAGAACGGCTGCGGACAGAACTCGACAGATCACAGAAATACGTGACAGATTGCAACGTGAAGATTCAGAAGCTCGAGTCCAAATTGGAAGGCTGTGATCGACGCGAAAGGGAAGCAATTGAGAAAGTGTTGGCTCTGGAGTGTAATGTTCAAGACCTGCAGAAGGCGGCAGCGGAGAGCCATGTCCTTGCCAAAGCATTGCGTGAAAAAGAAGCAGAGGTATCCATGCTCGCAAAATCAAAGCAGGCCCTTGAAGAGACCGTGAAGCAGCTTTCGAGTGAGGTCGCAGCTTTATCGTTAGAGCTGTCGGATGAAAAAGCACGTGTTGCTCTTCTCGAAAAGGAAATTGCTGATGGTAAAGACCTTGTCTCCAGGGCGGAGAAACTGCAAAAAGATTATGAGGAAGCTGCACAGCATGTGGAAAAGATGAAAGCCTCGTTGCGAAACAGTGAGCAAGAAAAACAAGAACTTCAGGACGAACTGGCTGGTCGGGTAGTCGAATGTGAAAAGGTGCCTGGCCTGGAGAGTGCACTTCAAGAATGCAAAGCACAGCTTGCCAAGAGTGAGACACGAGTTCGAGAACTTGAAGGCTTGCTGTCTGAGAGGGAAAATGAGAAGATGAACCTGCTGAAAAGCCTGTCGGAGAAAGAAATGACCCTGAAAGATTTCGAAAGCAAGGCTGACACGCTGCAAAGAGACGCCGAGAAAGTTGACATTGAGCTCGGGTCAGTTAGAGATCGGCTCCTGAAGAGTGATGAAGCACTGAAGGGGCATGAATTAGCCCTCAAGGAACGAGAAGTGCTTCTCGAAGGGGTGAAGAAGGAGCTTGATGACGCTGTCCAAAAAGTACAGAACCTCCAACAGGCTGAGGCCGAGCAGCGGCAGCTCGCCCAAGAGAAAGAAGCCGAAATCACGGCCTTGAAGCAAGATATATCTGCAGAAAAAGAACTCTCCAAGTTGCTGGAGCAGCAGAGTCTGAGTATCCTTGAGATGGAATCTTCCAAGAGTGCCTTAGAGTTGGAGCTAGTACGCATGGAGGAAAGGTATGCAGCACTGCAGCAAGAGCATGAGAAGTGCCTTGAGCTTGTAGAATCGAAGGACACAGACGTCCTTACTTTGCGCAGCCTTGTTCAGGAAAAAGAAGCAGTGATGGAGAACCTTCAGGGCAGACTTGCAATTGCTGAAAAGAACGGATCTCGTCTAGCTGGGGAAATGTGCAGGGAGAAGCAAGCTCTTGAAGAGAAGTTGTCTCTGGCCATGAGCGACATCAGCAGCCTGAAGAAGGAGCTGAACGAGCAGGCTGAGCTGCAGCGGAAGGTTGCTGGTGAGGTCGAGGCCATGAGTGCAGAGCTTGCCGAGCAGCGTACTTCGAATGAGGTGCTTCTCGAAGAAAAGAAATTGCTGGTATTTGCACAGGTGGCCCTGGAAGAGGAGGTGGCTGCGAGCAAGAGGAGGATAGAAGAACTGCAGGAGACACGCGCCGCACTCGATAGCCAACTCTCGGCCAGAGGCGCCCAAGTCCAAGCCTTGCAAGAGGAAATAGACAGGCTTCTCCAGCATGAGGTGGCTCGTGTTCAAGGAGAACTTTGCCTGAAAAATGCAGAGATTGACGGGCTGAAGAGAGCAATAGAGGACCACTGCGAAAAGCAAAAGGAGTCGGAGATTTTGCGACAGCAGGTTGCTGCTGCTATGAACCAGTGCTCACTGTTTGAGCAAGAGTGCGAGGCCCTCAGGCAGAAGTGTGAGGTGGCAGCATCGAGGGAGAAAGAGCTGCTCAGTAAGCTGCAAGTCTTGTCCTGCCAGCGGGATGAAGAGAGTGCCGAGAGGGAGGCCTTGGAACATGATTTGGTGGAGCGAAATGCGGTAGGTGTGCTTTCTTGTTGCAGTGCTCGTTTCTGTTATTGCTTTCATCTGGCAGAATATGCTTGTCAACACATTAATATGTGGTTCTGGTGAGTTTGCCCTGGGGCGGGCATCTAAAATGCTACTTGTCCTCTTTTTTTGTGCACCCAGGAAGCACTGATTCGTCTCACTGCTACTGCCCATCTGAACTAACATGAACTAAACCTAAAAAATTCTGAGAGCACTTAGTCTGCTTTTGGTGGAGAAATGGGAAAGCATGTCTTTTGAGGAAAGGAAAGGGAGCAGTAGCTCTCCCATTTCTACATCTCGGTGGATACCTCAACAGTGCCTTAAAGCATGCAACTGAAGGTGCATACGTCACTGGTCCGAACCCCTGTCGCAAGCTAGCCTCCAGCTTGACTAAAACATGTAAGCTATATGCGAAGAGCAATGCTATGACACCACCCGTAATGCTGTACAACAAATGCTTGATCAAAATTTTGGTGTGAATGCAGTCAGGAAAGTTGCTACCTCATTGAGGTCAGCCAGTGATGCCATTACTGGGATTTCATCTCCGCTTTCATGGATTAGTGGGTGGGGTTGGGTACATTAACCGGCATCTAGCTTACTTTTCACAATGCCTGAACTCTTTGGAATCATCTGTCATGTGACTCATGACGTCCTATGATGCCGTTTTCTGCAGACACATTTTTTGCGGACATGACCTTAAAAGTGAGCCATATAATGCTTTTGCAATAAAAAGTCTAGTCCTGATTCTTTCCAATTTAGTGGCATGAAACATCTAGGTTGCAGCATGGATGCTCAAAAGCAGCTTAATGCTTTTGGTAGATGCAGAAACCAAAGGTTTATTTCAGGAAAATGATAGCAACTCCCAATTCAGATCGTATTCGCTGTTGGACGGTGAGACCTCTTCGCATGACGATGACTTAAGCAATGGAGATCTGGCAGCGCCGACCAAGCCTGTGTTTACTCAGACGCTGCAGCGGGGTTTGACCTTACCACATAGAAGCAGAACATAGCCATCAAGCACAATGCCATCAGATGCAAAATGTAAGGTTTTAGTGTTTGGTCACTGGGGCTAGGTGCAGAGAGTAGTTTTAGCCATCATTAAGTATGCATCAAGAGTGCAATTTTATGTGTGAACAGGTTGTACTTTTTATTTCATTTTTCTTGTAATAGTTTTTGCCATGTAAGGTACATTTCGTGTCAGTATACCATGTGTTCTTCGTTGCAACCGAGCACCATGTCCAGGCACGTTTGTGCTATTAAAAAGGAAGTGCTGTAGCCGTAATCAAGTGTGTAATAGTAAAAGGTCCCCATAGATTTGAACTCCCCATAATTCAAACCAAATCTCTCTCCTTCGAGTTCAAATTGTTCAGTCAGCTGTACTTGGCATTAATAATTGAAGTTTCAATGGGGGATACTGTATTTAGTCGCGTATAACCCGCACCAAAATTTGAAAAAATGCATTTAAAAAGTGGGGGTGCTGGTTATCTGCCAATTTTTTCTTTGGGGGTGGGATGTCGGCTTCATGGCAATGTGTGGCAGCCTCCCCCATCTTAAAGGGGCCCCGAAACACATTTTCTACGCATTGTTTTGCCTGTTGGTTGCATAGAATGAGTTATAGTGATGCTATTAGCATCGGTCATACCGCGTATACTGTGGTTTTTAATATTTTAATTAGCTCGCAAAATCAAATTCGTGGCGCTGACTGTATCACCATACAGTGGCGGTTTTTAGCAGCGGATATGACATCACGTTGTGCTAGCTTGATGATTGGACAAAGAGTAAATATACTGCGAATTGGGTTAATAACTAGAGACACGTTTTGTCAAGTTTTTGTGTTTTATATTACAGTAACAAAACCAGCTTGTTTGCCCTAGATAAAAGCACTGTAAATCAAGTAAAACAAAAACACGCCACCAGAAACACTGGATACTTTTTGCATCGAAAGACTTTGCGCCTCTCTGTAAACATCCTACGACCTAGCACTAAACACTTATGGCTACTCTCTATGTATCTGAGAGCGGCTTTGCGGAATCGATCCGATCGATCCATTGCACTCCATAAGCGTTCGTTTCGGTCCCATGGAAGGATGCGTTCGTTTCACATTTAGCAGGCAGTGCGCATCGTCAGTTTGTGGAGAATCACCGGGCGGTGGCGCCAGATGGCGCCACATTCCCGTCAACAGTGCGCGCTCCTTGCTCGCCGTGGCCAACCAGCGCGCTAGGAGCTTCTATAGAGCGACGGGCGATGGTTGGCGGTAAGCAGTAGTGGTGCGCGCTATGCTAAATGTGTCTGATATCTTGCGCAGGCTGTCACACCGTCGCAGTATCTCGCGCTCGATTTCGGATCCATAAGTAAAGGAACGTCACTGATCAGTGTTCCCTTCTGCGCCGTCGACATGACGGTGGAGCATCGCTGGGTCAGCTGGGCGTTCACATGGCTGTTGTAACCATGCAAACGGAGCTGCCAGCCTTGGCATGAACGAGTTACAGAGAACAGGCAACCATGGGGTGCAAACTTCCGCCACGTGCTAAGATAGGCTGTTTTGATTGGTCGCCCTGGGTGCCGTCATTGGGAGAGTGAAATGGGAATGGAAGGCTGCGCGAAAATAGAGTTGAGGGCAGCATTTTGTTTGCTTGTATTTTGAAATTTCTTCATTGAATTACTCCCGTTCCTGTGCATCGATTCTCGTAATTCTTTTTGAGTCAGCATCTGTGTGACATAAAGAATCCATCTGAAGCGTAACCGGCATCCGTTCAAGCGGTGTTTCACAGCCCCTTTAATCTACGCTTATCAAGCCGATGAGGGGCCAACGAAAGGCATAGCCAAATCCATATTCATAGTCTGTTTATTCTTCCCTAGGCCGTTGGCCACGTTTTCTTCAGTCAGCGTTGTTGACCCTAGTGTCAGGCGCCGCTTCGTGTACTACACCCAAGTTTGCACTGTTTGCCTGCTTTGTTTTGGCGCCATGAGTGCGACTCAGTGGCAGTGTTTCATAGCGAAAGAGAAGCTAATGATTATAGCCACTGCCGAAGAAATTGGCAACAAAGCTGCAGCTTGTACTGGATTTCTTCCGAGGCCACTGCACTGATGTGGCAAAGGCTCGCCGAGACCGGCACCGACCTTCTTATCATACCTGATGGCATAGCGCCCATGCTACAGCCACTCGACGTGTGCCTGAACAAGCTGTTCAAGGCACATGTGAAGCGGCTGTATGCTCAGTTGATGGCCGGTGGCCTTTACACCCTCCACTGACAGGACGCATGCAAAGGCCCGATATTCCATTGCTGTGCCAGTGGATCATGGATGCATGGAAAACTATACTGGCCGACTTGGTGCATAAAAGCTTTAAAAAATGTGCCATCAGTAATAGCTTGGATGGTTCCGAGGACGGCTACATCTTTGAGAGTAGCAATGAAGCCTCTGGTGTAGGTGATGAGAGTGGCGACAATTGAGAATCTCATAACCAGTGACGTGGTGGTAGTCGTTTGAACAAATGTTCTGAAAATGAAATGATCACTGAGTGTGCAGTTGTATCTTTCTAGCGCTCACTTTTTTTTTTTTTTTTACGGTAAACGTGCGGGTTATATGTGAGGTTTTTTTTCCTTTTTCGTGGAGTTCAAAGTTAGGGGTGCGGGTTATACGCTAGTAAATATGGTATGTTTTCTTAACTTCTGCATATCTCCACAAAGTGACCGTGGTTATGCATGGCTTGTTGTGCTAAGTACATGACTTGCTTTCCAAGAATTTTGAGCATTTATGGTTTTTGCATTGTGTGTGAAGATGATGAGCACTTATCGCAGCTCTTAAACTAGTGAATGAGCACAATGACCTCACTCGTTTTATGTTCCTCTTTTGCCTAGGAACGAGACGAAGGCCTGCTGCAGCTAGCATCAGCACAGAGCTACTTGGAGCAGGCACTTGTGGTTGGGACAGAAAAAGAGGCTCGCATCCATGAGCTCGAACGGCTTGCCACTGAGACGACGGCAGCACTGGATGCACAGAAAGAGGAGACAGCTTCACTCTCCGAAGCGCTTCGTGCTGCAGGTGACATGCTAAAAGAAGGCCAGGAGAGGCAGCTGCAACTCGAAAGGCAGCTAGAAAGCAGGGAAGCTACCATTGCAGCCTTAACCCAAGAGGCGACTCAGATGACGAATGCCGAGGCAGAGGCCATCGCAGCATTGAAAGAAAGGCTGGCAGCCTTTGAAGGTTTCCGAGAAGATGTGGAAGAACTGAGACAGCAGCTTGTCGAACGCAATGGGGAGAGGGACGACCTGTACATGGCACTGATGAGGGTTCAAAGCGAGACTGCAGTCAGGGAGCAGGAGCTTGGCCTGGCACTTGTGGAGGCCCTGGAAAGGGAAGCTGAGGGTCCAGTCAGACTGCTGCAGTACCTCAGGGACAACGGTGCAGCGCTGCAGCAAGCAGTTCCGTCCCATGCGCAAGGTCTTGCGAACCCGCTGCCACATGTTGTGTCTGCGCTGCTTGAAATGCATCGTACCGCCATCGGCCTTCTCGATGATTTGAGCAGTGCACTGCAGACCCGCCATGCATGCCTTCAGGAGGAATGTCAGCGGCTTGCTGCCCTGGACCCACGGCCCGAGGATAAAGTGGTATCCATTGATTCGGCACTGCAAAAGGTATTGGCCCAAAGGCAGGAAGTGACGGAGCGGATTGCCAGGGTGAAGGGCATGGCTGAAGCTGCAGTGCAGTGGGCGGAGTCATCATCCCTTGCTGAAAGAGTGGGGAGCTCACAGCAAGAAGAGGATCTTTCCTTACTGGACAGCTCTTCATTCACTGCACCAAAAGACAGCATTATGTTGGATGACACAGCCAGCCATCTTCCTGAAGAGTGAGTCGCATGTGTTGCTAACCTTCAAGGCTGTCTGGAGCAAGCTTTCCAGTTCACTTTCTACTTTAACTTGCTCAGCATGTTGCACTGAGCACACCCTAGAGAACACATGTACACTCGCTCAAAACCAGTTCAGTTGTGCTTGTAGATGTGATAGTTACACTGCTTTATTTATTTCATTATCAGTTTTTTTCTGCAGACCTATTTTATTCGATTGAATTTATGTGGAATCTCCCTAGGTGGAGTGAATTAGGTCTAAGGGAGCAATTACTCATTAGCATCCACCCAAGCACAGGCTTACGGCTACAAAGGAAAGGAAAGCTATACGGCTTTCACAGAAGCTTTTCTGTTGAAGAAAAGTTTGTCATGATTCGGGATTCGACCAGGATGAATTTTTCTTCAAATTTCCTCAACGCATGTGTCGCTCATTAAGCTAATGTGAGGATGCTGTATGCTTTCAGAATTAAGGCATTGTAGGCCATTGCGTAATGGTGTTGTTCATGGCTCTGCTTTCATGTTATTTGCCGTGATGCCACTGATTGTCAAAAACAGATGCCTGCAAAAGATGAATCTACCTTGAACTTGGATGCTGTGTGAGCTGCGTAATGATGATTGGAATGATGTAACTTTGTTTATGCAGCGTATCTAAAGAGCGCCATAGCTAACATGTTTATTCTACACTGGGGTGTAGCATTCATTTTTCTTCAGAGTAAACTGAGCACTAGGTCAAGGGAGAGCTTGTACCGATTGGAAAATTGGTGTGTGTTACGTTTACATACGTGTGGCAGGGCATCTTTTTACAATGAAAGCTTCAGTAGCTTCGTCAAAGAGCCAAACGTAGGGGAATAAAACAGTGTAGTCAATGTCAGACTACTTAGCATTACACATTACACTGTGGAAAGGAGGAAAGCCTGGCTTAAAGACAGTGTGAAGGTTTTTTGAGGAAACGAAAGGCATCAGCAACTATTTTTTTTCTCACTGTGTGGCTCTAGTATCCACCTACAGAGTGAACCAGTTATGCACCTTTCCCTTCCTCAAAATAATGTGTGAGACCATGAATAATGAGATTGGACAGTCTTGTTCCCAGTCTAGCCTTACTCGCTGTCTAGACCTGCCACTGGATTTCAGGAAAGGAAAGACACATAATTGGCTCACTTTGCCAAAGTGCACTGGTGGAGAATGAGAGAAAAGAGGGGGAAAAAAAAGACATGAATGGTGACTAAAAGCTTGTTTCCAGTTGGGGTTCATTCTTCCAGGGTGGGTCTGAGGTGTCCATGGACAAAGTGAGCCAGTTATGCGCCTTTTGCTTCCTCATATCCAGCTGGGGGTCTAGACCACTTCCAGCACCCTGGTCTAAACTGCGAATAAGGCTAGAACGGGAATTAGACTGTCTAATTTGCTGTGTGCAAATGTGCTCTGAACTGTGCCGGAAAGTAAGGATTGAAAGGGTCAGTTCATGATGCAGAACAACGCTATGAATCAGGTGTGTGTCCCTAGTCGTGCACAGCAGCTTCTAGTTGTGTCCTGCACCGCATGCAACGCTAGGTTAGTCCCGGCCGCGACAGCTGAGTTTTAAAGCAAAATGTGATCAAACTGACCCGCTTTAGTTCGTGTTGCTGGCTCTGCCATCATTATAGGTTGAGCACACCTTAGCCTTTACGACTTTTTTGTAGCTACTCCATCCAGCGCAAGACCCGGCATATAGGCCAGAATTATGCAAACAAATGAGTTCTCCTTGCATCTCTGTGTCTGCTACTAAATGTCAATGGGGCATCAAGAAAAAGATGCCGGGATGCCTGCAGGATATTCTAGGTGTTCAGATATGTACAAAGCATTTCCTGTTTGATGAGATCTGGAGCACCCATTTCAATGGCTCAGTGGGCCGGCTATGATATTTGGCTCCTGAGCCATGGTGTCTTTTCTAGAGATCTAGAGATTGAAGCCCAGCCATGCTGTCTACTCATCAGTGGAAGCGACATGCAAAAGTGCTCATTGTTGACTTTTCCTTACTGCACCTATCCAGTTTGATCAGTTTAAGTGGCAATGAAAAACTGCACAATTGCAGCCCTTCTTAGATGCCCAATGCCATCGTGTGCATCAGCTGAGAGACTAGAGTCTAGTTTAAAATTGTTTTCTTCTCCCAGAGAACTTTTTCTAACCTCTTCATGAAACCTCTGAGCCCTACTTGGTTGTATCGAGCAAGGATTCTTTATTTCTTGGCAGTGGCACTTTGAAACTGTGCTTGGCTTCAGATTCTATTGCATTGATTTTTGACTTATTTGATGAAAGTGAGAGTGACAGGTGTGAAGGCAATTCAGCAACTTCCCAACATTAGTCGAAGGCAGCAGCCTAAGTTTACGCATTGAAAAGAGCAAGCCTCATATAATGAAGTGTTTAAATAGCAAGCTTTGCTTTGGAAAGCACACAGTTGAACATGAAACTTTCTTTGCAATGCTTGTGAAGTGTGAATGTGCTGTGTAACCTTCAAGGACATTTTTGGAGGATGCGTCATGGCCACAGGTGCTGACTTTTTTTTTCTCTTGATCAGAATATTTTGGATGAGAGAGAGAGAGAATAAACATTTATTTGTAAAAAGGAGACCGGAGTGGATTGTGGGTGGGGTCCTCAGTCTAAGACTCCAGGGGCTTCCGCTGACGCTTTGGTGATGGCGACTAGCGCCTCCTGGTCTTCCAGGGTGCCTCTGGCCAGCGTCACCTCCCACTGCTCCAGCGCCGTGTTGTGCGGTTTTAAGTGGTTTAGCTGAGCATGTTCATGTAATGTGCGTGAATGTGGGAATTTCGCCACACCAAGGACATGTATCTGCGTATAATGCTGGGTGAATGCGGTGTAGGTGGTGGAGATTGGTGAAAGTAAGTGTTTGGTTGCATCTTAGGTGGTAGGAGTCTTCCGGGGAAAGTTTCTTATGTGGTGGGGGGTAGACACCTATTTAGGCGAAGGGTCTCTAGACTGGTTGAAAAATGGGTTGAGAGGGGGTAGAGAGTAGTCAGTGTGGCCCGCTCGGTTGATATAATCTCAAGCTAGGGCATCTGCCCTAATATTGCCATCGAGACCTGCATGTCCTGGGACCCAGGTGATGACATGATCATACTGGAGATGGCCGCCCAGTACACGGAGAGCCGTGTGTGGCTCTACAGATGGCTTGGTAGTCTGTAACAATGTGGGTGCCATGGTGTTGGGTGTCGCTCATTTTCATGGTGATGGCTATTGCAATGGCTATTGCAGCCGCCGGATCTGGTGCAGTGAAGGATGCTCCAAGATAAGTGGTGTTTGTGTGATTGACAGCAGCGCAAGCATATCTATGGGGCTGTGCATAGGAAGCCACCTCCACATACATAACCGAGGTGTCTCGGCCGTATTGCTTACGGAGGCTGCAAAGACGTGCCTGACGGCGCGGGGCCTGTGACTCGTGGCTCATATGGCGAGGGATAGGGTCCACGTAAAGGCTTGAGCATTTGGAAGAACTCCATTCAGGGCCATGATCCTGGTGGCTTGCAGGTCACCTATCCTTTTGCCACATTGCTGACATTCTGCCGGCGCCACCTGGTGGCCGAACCTGTCACCTAGCGCGTGGCCGAACGTCTTCTTTCTCTCGAATGTGCTTGGCTGTTCAGCAAGCCTCGGCCGAGTAAACGGTTGTGCTTCCCGCGTCCTCTACGTTTGTCGGTGACATTTGGTGGAGCCGTGCTGGGTAACATCCCATGTACGCTGACCCCGTCGAAATCCTTGATGCTTCTTCTCGACACGCGGACGCCACACCTGTCCACAAAACCAGCCGTCGCCTGTGAGGCCTGCAACCCGAGTTTGAGCCACTGAAAAGGCCTGTGCGAGCTATGACTTCCACCACTGGCAGCCAGACAGGACAGTACTCCGATAGTGCCCAGCCGTTCGTCCTTCTCGCACCTCGGTTGCCACCATCCTTCCACGGAGACCGGTTCGAAGATGTTGAAGATTGGTTGGCCAGTTTTGACCGTGTTGCTGCGTTCAGCCAATAAGACGACGAGCGAAAGCTGATGAATGTTTATTTCGCACTGCAAGACTCGGCGAAAACGTGGTTAGAGAACCACGAGGCATCCTTCTCTAACTGGCCAGCTTTTCGCCGTGAGCTGCTCGCCACGTTCAGCTCGAATGAGCGAAAGGAAAATGCTGAAATTGTCCTTTGCTCCAGGTCACAGCAGTCCGAGAGCGTGGCCATGTTTATTGAGGACATGAGCCGCCTCTTCAATCGGGCTGACCCAGCCATGCCCGAAGATACAAAGGTGCGGCACCTTATGCTTGGGGTAAAGGAGCGGCTTTTTGCTGGCCTCATGCGCGACCCTCCGAGAACCGTCGCTGCCTTCGCCAAGGAAGCTACGAGCATGGAACGTTCATTGCAGGAACGGAGTGCCCAATACGGCCGTCAGGCAAATGTAGCAGCCGCTCACTACTGCACGTCCTTGCCAGGCCCTGGGGATGAGGCACTGCGAGAGCTTGTGCGGAGCATTGGTCGCGAAGAGCTGCGACACCTCTACTTGGATGCTCCGTCGGCAAGCATACCTTCCACAGGCGATGTCCTCCGTGACGAAATTCGGCGAGCGGTGCAGCCACCACCAGCACCACTATCGGAGCCGCACGTGGTGTCCTACAGCGATGCCCTGCGCCAACCTGCCCCCGCGCTGCAAGCGTTTCGCCCCGTTGCTGAACCACGACCACCTCATCGTTACCTGCGTCCCGTCGAGCAACAGCGGGACATGTGCCCTCCTTTGAGCAAAGCTCACGTATGGCGAACATCCAACAATCACCCGCTCTGCTACCACTGCGGGGAGCCCGGCCATATTCTGCGGAATTGCCTGTATCGGCGGATAGGTTTGAGAGGATTCCCAGAGGATGCACCTCTACCGCACTATGGTGAAAGACCGCAGGACATAGAGGAGTACCTGGCCACTCAGGTGCTGCCCCGACCTCGCAGTGGCTCCAATCGCGATCGCCGTCCCCGAGGCGCTTTGCTTCGCCCAGTCGGCCCTCATCCCCTGGTCAGTTCAGAGGCACGTCCCTTCGCCGGGAAAACTGAAGACTGCGTCCTCCGGGGGTAGGGCCACTGCCACTGCACAGAGTCAGCAGCCTCCACCCGACAATTTGATGCGACGGCCCGAGCGGCGGCGACCCTATCCGACGTGCTGCGAACGATTAGTTGCTGCTGAAATTTTAGTAACCGCCGACAGTCATGAAGTGACCGCACTCGTCGATACCGGCGCTGATTTTTCTGTGATGAGCAGGCAGCTCGCCGCAACCCTCCGTAAGGTTCTGGCGCCTTGGTGTGGACCCGTGATCCGCACCGCCGGTGGTCATGTAGTGATGCCGATCGGCGTCTGCACCTGTCGCATCCAGATCCACGGTCTTACTTTCACTGACTCCTTTGCCGTATTACGTGACTGTTCGAAAGATCTCATTCTGGGCATGGATTTCCTTCAAGAATATGGTGCGGTCATCGACCTTCGGGAGCTTATGGTATCTTTTTCCGCCCAGCGAGTCGTTGATACCAACACCGAGCCCTGCAGAGTAATGTTGCGCTTATGTGACGACCACATAACAATCCCTCTGCGAGCCAGCAAGTTCATCACAATCGAGTGTAATGACAGCACCGGCACTGTTGGCATAGATGAGGCGAACGTGTCGCTGCTACTCACTCGGCGAGTTTGTGTCGCTCGAGGCCTAGTAGAACTTGCCAACGGTCGCACGGACATCTTAGTCACCAACTTTACCCGTGAACAACAGCATTTAACGAAGGCAGCGGTCATCGCTTATTTTGACGAGCTTGGAGAGTGTTCCAGACAGTGCTCTTTGTCCACCACGTCAGACATCGACGATGCAACGGCTACAGCCATTCCGACCGACGTAAACCCGCACCTCTTGGCCAGTCAGAAACGCTGCTTGGAAAAGCTCCTCTCTTCCTTCCGCGACTGTTTTGCATCAACTTCCAAGGTGCGACAGACGCCGCTTACCAAGCACCGAATTATCGTTGCTGACGACCAAAGACCACTATGCCAGTGCCCTTATCGCGTGTCTTCAAAAGAACGTGACACCATCCGCCATCAAGTTACACAAATGCTCCAGGACGATGTCATACAACCGTCCACAAGCCCCTGGGCATCGCCTGTTGTCCCCATCACGAAGAAAGATGGCAGCCTCAGGTTCTGCGTGGATTACAGATGCCTCAATAACGTCACGAAAAAGGATGTGTATCCTCTGCCACGCATTGATGACTTCCTAGACCGCCTGCGTCATGCCACCTAGTTTTCGTCCCTTGACCTCCGCAGTGGGTATTGGCAAATAGAGGTCGACGAATGCGACCGAGAGAAGACCGCCTTTATTACTCCTGACGGTTTGTGCGAGTTTAAGGTGCTCCCTTTTGGCTTGTGCTCGGCCCCTGCCACATTCCAACGAATGATGGGCACCGTGCTGTCTGGCCTGAAGTGGCAGTCATGCCTCGTATATCTCGACGATGTTGTGATCTTCTCTGACAGGTTCGACGAGCACCTGAAACGTTTGCGTGCTGTTTTCGAGGCCATACGTTCCGCTGGTCTCCCTCTCAAGCCAGAAAAATGTCACTTTGCGCTTCACGAGTTAAAGTTTCTTGGTCACATTGTCAGCGCGCGAGGTGTTAGTCCTGACCCCGAAAAGACAGCTGCCGTAGCTGCCTTCCCCAAGCCAACAGACAAACGGAGCCTGCATCGTTTCTTGGGCCTCCGCGCGTACTATCGCCAGTTTGTTCGCAATTTCTCCAAGCTAGCAGAGCCTCTGACCCGCCTGACGAAAGACGCTGAACCCTTCTTCTGGGGCGAGGACCAGGAAAGAGCCGTCACAGAACTCAAGTCCCGTCTCCAATGAGTGCCTGTGCTTGACCACTTCGACAAAGAGGCTGACACGGAACTGCACACTGATGCCAGTAACGTTGGTCTTGGTGCGGTCCTTGTTCAGCGGCAAGATGGTCTAGAATGCGTGATTGCTTACGCCAGTCGCACTTTATCCCATTCCGAAGTCAATTATTCCACCACGGAAAAGGAATGTCTGGCTGTGCTGTGGGCAGTAACGAAGTTTCGACCGTACTTGTATGGCCGCCCGTTTCGGGTCGTGAGCGACCATCATTCACTGTGTTGGCTGGCAAACCTGAAAGATCCCTCGGGGCGGCTTGCTCGATGGAGCCTTCGGTTACAAGAATTGGATGTCACCATCGTGCACAAGTCCGGCCAGAAACACAGTGATGCTGACTGTCTCTTTCGCGCTCCTATTCCCTGCCCTACGGACGAGTCCGACGACGATTCCGCTTTTCTCGGTGCTGTCACCACATTTACCCTTGCCCGCCAACAGAGGGACGACTCCGAACTGCTGCCCCTCATCGAGTACCTAGAAGGAACCGCTCCATCACCACCGCGACTCTTCAAGCGCGGACTTTCATCGTTTTGCTTGCGTGATGATGTCCTCTACAAAAAGAACTACGGCCCGAAGGACACTCTCTATCTGCTTGTAGTGCCTACAATGCTTTGGCACAAAGTTCTGCGTGCGTGCCACGACGACCTTCCCTCAGGCCACCTCGGGTTTTCCCGCATGTTAGCGCGCATGCGCCACAAGTACTACTGGCCCAGGCTTGCTGCAGTTGTCCACCGTTACGTGCAAACCTGTCGTGTCACGCCACCGACTAAACCAGCCGGGCTCCTGCAGCCTATCGATCCCCCGCGCCTCCCATTTCAACACGTCTGCATGGACTTACTCATCCCATTTCCGGCGTCTTTCATGGGTAACCGGTATATTGCTGTTGCCACTGACTATCTTAGCCGCTACTGTGAGACCAAGGCCCTTCCCCATGGCACCGCCGCCGAAGTTGCACATTTTTTCAAACCGCGTTTACGTCAGCACGTACGAGCGAGGTGTACTTCGACTCAGTGGCACCAGCCATCGCAAGACTACAGCTTACCATCTGCAAACAAACGGACTGACTGAGTGGCTTAATAAGTCAATTTTGCCGATATGCTTTCTATGTATGCCGACGTTGACCATGCGAATTGGGACCGGATACTGCCTTACATCACGTTCGCCTACAACACTGCGCTCCATGAAACGACGCACTTCATTTCGTTCCATTTGGTGCACGGTCGCGAAGCCTTGACCATGCTGGATGCCATGCTTCTTCCGGATCCTACTCCCTCTTCTGTCGTGGATGCTGAACAATTTGTTCGTGACGCTGAAGCCGCTCGCCAAGTTGCTCGACAGCGAATCCGGTGCCAACAACAACGCGACGCCGAGCGCTACAACCTCCGCCGCAGGGAGGTGATTTATACACCCGGTGACCGAGTCTGAGTGTGGAGTCCGATCCGTTTGCGAGGGCGGTCTGAGAAGCTTCTTCGCCGTTACTTTGGTCCATACCAGGTGTTACGCCGCCTCAGCGCGGTGACCTACGAGGTGCTCCCTCAAGGAACTGTCCGGTCGTCTCGACAACCGAAGTCCGAAGTAGTCCACGTGGCGTGAATGAAGCCGTATTACTCCCCTTAGCCCCTTTCTACAAAGACACTCGCGCTGCTACCTGGAAGCCTTACGTATGTTTTTTTCCCCCTCGCTTGCGGCATCAAGTCGATGCCTCTTGGAAGGGAGGGGGCAATGCCACATTGCTGACATTCTGCCGGCGCCACCTGGGGGCCGAACCTGTCACCCAGCGCATGGCCGAACGTCTTCTTTCTCTTGCGCGGCTGTTCGGCAAGCCTCGCCCGGATAAACGGTTGTGCTTCCCGCGTCCTCTACGTTTGTTGGTGACACTTGATCAGATGGCCCTACCCGCCAAAGTGGTGTGGAAACGAGTCTGTTGGGAGTTCAGCTAGAATAGCCTCCTGGGTTTCCGCAAATGTGTTGTGAATCCCGAGTGCAAGAAGTCTAGTGGTGGATGTACACATGGGAAGTCCCAGAGCTATTCTAAAGAGGGTAAGGATAAGGATATCAATCCTACTTTCGGTGGTGCGATCAATATTGTGGTATGGGACACCATACTGGATTCAACTCATGGCCAGGTATTGACGAGGCGGATGGTGTCATCCTCGCGCATGCCCTTGCGATGTCCAGCAATATGTCATACCATACATGCGATATTGAGCACAGATGTGCATAGAGCAGCAATGGTGTGGGTGGGCTTGCCTTCATGCTGGACCCAGAGGCTAAGCACTCGGGTAAGTGATTTTTCTTCTATAGGGTGGTTGTGAATTTCGAGCATGATTGGGCCGGGTGAGCGATAGCGGGGACCATGAATACGGATGATTTCCAATTTCTCCAATGCACAATTGCATACCGCTGGTCTGAACAAAATGCTCGACCACAGTGATGGCTGTTTGTAGGGCTTCTCTTTGGGAGTGAGGGATCCTCTGGTTGACCAGATGGTGATGTCATCTGCATACATGGTATATCCTATGTCGAAGAGTGTAGAGAGCTTGTGGGCGAGATGGGGCCATGGCTATATTGAATAGTAGTGGTGATAGGACAGCACCTTGTAGAGTGCCCTTGTGAGGTGTTTGGTAGGGAGACGGTCTAGTAGATCTAGTAGTAGTAGGCGCCCATAATGTCAGGTGCTAGAAGAAGGTGCTCTCCGCCAGGAGGTATCCCTGTGACGACTTCATGTTTGAGAAGAACAAAGGCGTCTTGAGTAGAAAGACCTGAAAGACCTTGTCGAAAGCTGAGCATAGAAGGGGGAAAGAGATTACGATCTTCAATATAGTTTTGCAGGCGTGTTTGGATGGTTCGCTCGTATAGCTTGCCAAAGCAGGAGGTTGTAACCAATCGTAACTGATTATCGTTATATCTCGACCTGCAAAACAAAAAGAACACACCGACTTATTCCCTCATGCATGTAGCCACTGCCACGGGCCCTCCGGTCCAGGGTGCACTAGGTCTTTGACCT
Source organism: Amblyomma americanum (assembly GCF_052857255.1). Classification (NCBI taxonomy): domain Eukaryota; kingdom Metazoa; phylum Arthropoda; class Arachnida; order Ixodida; family Ixodidae; genus Amblyomma; species Amblyomma americanum. The sequence continues at coordinate 33,162,564 of NC_135503.1, read as the reverse complement.
CTGCCAAGTTCGCAGAGGGAACCACCTACATCCCCTCTGGAGCTCCCATCAAAAGATAAACACGCCCCGATGTTATCGGCACACAGCATGTTGGCGCGCTGCCAAGGTTTATGCTGGGGACCGCGAAACAAATGAGGGAACCTGCCAAGAAAAGCTAACGCTTAAAAAAGAAAGTAAATTCTCAACCATCTCAACGACAGAGTGGGGAGGGTGGGGGTGGTCAGAGGTATCACCTTGCGCTTAGTCTGTGTCACTTTTTATCAAGTTCACGAATGCACAAACTAGCGGAAACTTCATTTATGCGAGACAGCATTACGCAATCAATGGTGGCCAGGCAAGCTTCTTTCTCCAGCGATGGTGGCAACGGTAGACGATAATGCTTGGTTCCTAATGCCGTAGGCAACTCTCCCTCACGGATTTCACCTCGCTGGTTCGTTTGCGGAGTTTTTACGTCATTTGCATCGAAGTTATTTATTTTTCATAATACTTCCAGACAAATTTTGCTGGTTAACACCTTCCTGGCGGCCAGAATCCTATCGTTGTATCTGTTATTTCGCCGATAATTGTCTTATTATATATACGATTTATTTTTACATAGCAGCAGAGAAAGAATTGATAAGTCCGATCATTATAAGTGATATATCGTTATATCTGGTATCATTATAAGTGTATTACCTTGTACAATTTGTAACCTTTCCTTATTTAACAATGTACAAAATAAGTGATTTAGAATCTTTCGCTCCATAAGGCCACTGTTGTTTTCAATGCCCAGTAAATTTTTTTGAGCACACCACTCCAAAACCGCCTTTTTTCCGTCTGTAATAAAGAAGTTAAAGAACTGCATGTGGTCAGAATATGTCTGGAGCCCTCCACGGTGGTGTGGTGACTCTCTCCAACATTCCTCTCCTCACAGTATGGTTCATGCATTTATTGTGAATGAGGCAGTTGCCACACCTTTCCTTTAACCACATTACCCCAATGCCATGTTATCAGTGTTATTGTATTCTCTCGGGTACTGCTGGAATTTGAACAGAGTAGAAAAAGAGAGCACTTTTTGATTATTATTATTTTCCTTTTCAGCTTGTCCCGTTGCCAGACTGAGGCTACTGTCGGCTACACTGACACGACAAACACGTCTACATGTGAGCTGACCTTGTCATCTAGTGATAGCAATGGTCATGAAGATGAGTTGGTTGATAAGATGGCCCATGTATGCAGCTTGCTGACTGCATTGCGTCAGTCACTGCATGGCTTGCTGAACCAGACTTCAGTGCCTCCTCATGCATTGCTCGGCACTCCTCTCCTGTCAGAGTACGCCCGACGTGTTGAGGAAGAATATGCTACACTGCAGCAGTCTGTTGGCATTCTCAAAGGAAGGCTGCCCAGTCATGGAGAACAGGAATCTTCATGCACTGTAAACGTGACGTCAGAGTTGCGCGTGCAGTGTGATGGCACTGTTGAAGCTGCCGCAACTGTCTTCTTCTCACCTGCACTTCCACAAGTGGAAGAAGAGGAGGAGGAGGAGGAAGAAGAATCGTTCGCTTCCTTTGACGACGAACCAAGTTCTTCCAACCCTCAGAGCAGCGAGCGAGAGCCTGGATCCCAGCCGGAATCCAAGACAAAGCAGACTGAAGCTTTGAGGGCAGCGTTTGCAGCGTTTGAGGCGAAGCTAAACGCCTTTTTGGGGGCACTTGCCGAGCTCAGCTGCAAGGAGGAGATGCGGGACGAAGTGAGCACGGAGGGTGACAAGCAAGGGGAAGTGTGTGGAAAACTCCTGGACCACATTGAGATGTGGGCTTCGCTGTTCAGAGAATTTTTCAAGCAAGTGAAGGAAGCCTCCACGCAAATTATGCAGATTTTGTGTGAAGGTGGGCATACCGCAGGACTTGAGGTTGAGCAGGAGAAGCCTTTCATGCAGAGTGAACTTGCTTTTCTTCGACAGCTGGTGCAGTCTGCTCTTCACCAAAGAGATGAGCATGAAAAGGACTTCAAAGTCCTCCAGCAGAGTCTTCTGGATGAACAATCCACTGCACAGGCAGTGCGACAAGCTTTGGAGGAACAAGAGCAAAAGACCTGTCAGTTGCAGCTACAGCTCTCAATCCTCCAGCAGCAGCAGCAGCTGGCAAATGGAGCCACAGAAGCTGAAGTACCAAGCTTGTCACAGAAAGTCGAAGCATATGAGCTGACAATTAAGCAACTGAACAGTGCTCTCGAGGAAGTTGAAGATGCACTTCAGTCCACTGTTGCTGAGAAGCAAAAGTATGAAGAGAGTGCAGCAGCTTTTCAAGATCAGTGTGCCAGAGCAGAAGAAGAACTGCAGAGAGTCCAGCTGGAGTTTATGGAAGTGAAGGAGGCTGCTGAAAAAGCACTGGCTAAGAAGAGCCAACTTCTCACTGAATTTATGGATGCCAAGGCGGTATCAGAAAGCGAGAGTCGACAGCTCTTGGCTCAGGTCGATGGGCTGATGAGAGATCTGTGTGAAGCAATGCAGAGCAAAAAAGAAATCGAAGACAAACTGGAGGACAAAAACAGGCAGCTTGCTGCGTTGAAGCTGAACGTTGAACATCTACTTGCGTCTAACAGTGCTTTCGAGAAATGTTCTGAAGCTCTGAAGGAAGAATTGAAAAGTTCCAGAGCAATGCAAGAAGCTCAAGTTGCCGAGATACGCAAAATGTGCCTAACTATGGATGTGTCTTTCTCTGAACTCTCTGCAGTTGGTGATGTGGAAGTGGACTTGGCAACTTTGAAAGATGCTTTCAGTCGACGACAGCAAGAATTCAGCGGCCAACTTCAACAACTGGCGGAAGAGAGAAATGCTGCCTTATCAGAAGTCACCGAGCTTCGTGAAAGATTCTCCCAGATTCAAGCTGAGCGGGAGAGGCTTGAAGAGGACAAGCGCACGCTGATGCTGCAGGCTGAAGAGCAAGAGGAAGAGCTGCTGAATACCGATTATCTTCTTGAGGAAAAGAGACTCCTGCAAGCGGACGTGGAGCGACTTGTGACAAAGCTTGACGAAATGGAAGAGCTGAGAGTCCGCGTTGTTTCCCTTGAAGAAGAGAAAAGTGCCAGAGAAGTGCACATAGAATCACTGCTGTTAGTCCAGTCTTCAGCGAGGCAGGTTCAGCAGCAGCTGACTGAGAGGGAGCAACAGCTGGCTGCGCTGGAAGAAGAGATCGTCCCTCTGAGGACCAAGGAAAGTGAACTTGAGGGAGCCCGGCAAGTTGTGTCCACACTGGAAGGCAATTTAGCGGACTTGAAATTGCAGTACGACGCCTCCCAAAAGGAACTGGAAGCCTTGTCCGGGGTACAGGCGAAACTGCAGTGTGTCGAAGCCTCGGAGGCTGAACTGAAGGGTCACGTTGACACATTGAAGGACCGCAATGAGCAGCAGACACAGGAACTGAAACAGCTGACACGTGAACTTGAGTGTCTGCAAGCTTCGGCGGAGGAGTCGAGCGGGGCTCTTCAGGCGTTGAGAGACCAGCTTGCAGCCAAAGAAGAGAAGGCAGCTGCTCTCACAACTGACGTCACCAGACTTGCCACAGAACTTGCCAAACACAAGCAGCTTCTTCAACTTTCTCAAGAAGAAGCAGATAGACAAGCTGCCGTACAGCTTTCCCTTGAGCATACCATTCAGCAGATGGGAGAAGAAAAGGACACTACGACGAAAAAGCTGCAGTCTTCTAAGGAGGAGAACGAATCACTGAAATCTCTTCTGAACCAAAAGAGCGAGCTTAGTGAGCGTCTTCGCGGTGAATTTGATGGTGCCTGCCAGCATCTCGAGCAGTTGAAAGCAGAGTTGACACACTTGGTTACGGAACAGAAAGAGCATGAGCAGCAGCTGGCGCAAGCGCATGGTGAGATTGGCATGCTGTCAACATCTAAGTCAATCCTTGAAGGTGAGGTTTCGGGATTGCTGCTGAAGTTAGATGTTGCAAATGAAGGGCGCTGTCAAGCTGAAAGTGAAGCTGAAAGTGCAAGACTTTTGCTAGAGGAAAAGACATCAGAAGTAGAACAGCTTCAAAGTGACCTCAGCAGGGCAAGTGGTCAGCTTGAAGAGTCTAGGGCCGAGGTAGTGCGTTTGGCCACAGAACAGCAAAAGCAGCAGCAAGAGCTTGAGGCTGCTCAGGATGAAATCAAGAAGCTGTTGGCCTCAAAATCAGCCTTGGAAAGTAAGGTATCCGAGTTGCTGCAAATGTTGGACACTGCACAGGAAAAGTGTGCCCGGGCAGGACATGAAGCACAATCAATGAAGCTACTTCTGGACGAGAAGTCATCAAACTTGGAATGCATGCAAAGTGATTTTGACTCAGTCAGACACGAGTTCGAGCAGGCAAAGGCTGAATTGGCACGTTCAGTCCTGGTACAGCAAGAGTGTGAGAGTCAGTTGAGCTTGGTGCATAACGAAATTGTCAAGCTGTCAGCTGCAAAGTCGACCCTAGAGGGTGAGGTGTCTACACTGACACAAGAACTGCACAGTGCAAGAGAAGGATGCACCCAGGCAGAAAGTGAACTGCTTACTGTGAAAACCTTGTTGGAAAAGAAAGCATCAGAAATAGAATGTCTGCAGAGTGATTTTGACATGGTGAGTCACCAGCTTCGCGAATCTCTGGCAACCTCGGCCGAGTATGCGAATAAACAGAAGCAGCTGGAAAGCCTTCTTACGAGCACTCAAAAGGAGGCCAGGCAACTTGCAGGCGTAAAGATGTCTCTCGAACAAAAGATGGAAGAACTGACAACTCAAGTGGTAGCGGCACAAAAAAGGCAACAGCATGCTGAAGACGAAATGCAGAGTCTCAAGGGGCTATTGCAGGAAAGAGATTCTGAAATTCAGCGTGTCCACTCTGACCTCAGCACTGCCCAGTGCCAGCTTGAAGAGCTTAACAAGGTTTATGCTGCCGAGGTGGAAAAAGCATCTCACACCCAGTCTTCGTTACAGGATGAAGTCAAGGTCATTGGGGAAAAGCTTCAGGAAAGTGCGAAGAAAAATGAAGAGCTCTTGAAAGCTAATAAGCAGTCAGATTCCCAGCTGCAAGCTTCTGAGAAAAGCAGACATGAGCTACAGGCATTGGTAAGCTTCACTTCAAAGTTTCACTACGTGTTTGCGCTATATTAGCCACTTATCCAGCTAACCGGCTCTCCTAATTTGGATACTCACACTAGTACTTTGGTTGGCCTGAACAGTTTGAGATTGCATTATATGACTCTTTTGAGGTTATTCTCCACCCTCGCTTTGTGTTAAAGTAGATGAGGTCAATTAGTTGTGTTCTCCTTGTTCTCTATTCCTACTGATGTCCACAACAACACTAGTATCAAAAAATGAGAATGTGGTTTCTAACACACAATTCTACTAAATAAAGATTAAATTCATGATTTTTTGTGGAATCGCTGGAAACGAAGGTTCTTAATTAATCAGGATTCACATGGGCAGGGGGGTGGGGCAGTTGTCTCCGGCCAGCAGAGGCCCCTGCCCTGCTCCCACGGTGGAATGGCACGGGTGCACCAATCTGATCCTCGCCGCTGCAGCTGCTTTCGATCGCCTAATCTATGCTATTTTCTCTGTTCACTTTTGCCAGTAGCAGCTGACTCCTTGTGGAGGCAGGGAGTGGTGCCAACCACCCGCTGGAGTAGTTGGCACCCTCAACACTCGACCTGCCAAGGCACCTAACAGCATAATGTTATTTGTAACGTGTGCACATTCTTCACACTCGAGAGGGACAGAATTCTTTCTCGTGTGAATGTCCCATTACCCATTCATGCCTCAACCCCTACCTTGCCTTTATTTTTGGACCGATGCGCTGTTACTGCTTATAGCAGATTATTTCACTGAGTGACCATCATCATTGTCATCATCATTCTGAATTCCGACTACTCTTACTGCAGGACAAAGGCCTCTCATTAACCCTGTCCTGTGCCAGCTGCGGCCACCTTATTCCTGCAAACTACTTGAAATTCAGTCTGTTACCCTTAATGTAGGTTATCTTGCCTTCGCATTTCGTGCCCTGCCCAAGCTCATTTCTTCTAGGATTTCATTAACTCTAATTTTTTTCCTAACCTACTCTGCTCTATTCGTGTCTTTTAACGTTGCATCCTTTCCGTAGCTTTCTGCATTGTCCTCAATAACAAATCAGCCTTTTTCGTTAACCTCCACCCCGTAAGTTAGCACAGGGGGGATACAGCTTATATACTTTTCTCTTGAGGGATACTGGTAAACTGCCATTTATGGTCTGAGAGTACCTGCCATATGCGTTCCGCTCTATTCTTATTCTTCTAGTTATTCCACTCTCGTGGTCCGGATCTGCGGTCAGTACTTGCCCTAGACGTACTCTTTTACATCTTCCAGTGCCTTGCTGCCAATTGTAAACTGTTGTGCATCCAATCAATAATATTAATTGATAATCGGCATTTCATTAGAGAGGGAGGGCTGGAAGCCATCACATTGGGGTTTCTTATCACCATTAGAAAGTTGTTGGGGTTTCCCAGAGATAGAGCTCTTGGTGTAGTTTTTACTGAGTAGTGCACTACTTGTGTTGACAGCTGTATTTACATGTACCATGCAGGTTGCCTCATTGCAGTCTCAGCTGTCGTCATCGAATAAAATGTACAAAGAGCTCGAGTGTAAGGCAGCCACTGCCAAGGCAACCATAAAACGCCAGGAGCGGGAGTGGCGAGTGCTGGCCGCCGAGACAGAGAAGCTCCGCAACAAGCTGGCACAGACTGAAGCAGAGCTGCAGCAGCAGTGTGGTGGTGCTCAGCGCGTACAGGTACTGCTTTCGTTGAAAATTTTAGCTTTGCAGTCCCTTGGAGAGGAGGTGGGCATATGTGTTGAAAATTGCATCGCTGAAAGAAGTGGTGAATGGAATGGTTTTTCTTAGCCAAACTGCAGTCTAGCTCAAGTTATAGGTGGAGATGGCATGTGTTTATTAGCAAGTTTGAGCATGGTGCCTGCTTTTTTCTTTGAAAAAAATCTCACTGTGCCATTGTCAACACCCGAAATTTGTTAAACGAATAGAATTTTGCGTCGAGAGGAGCACTACAGACACTTCTTGCTAAAAGGATGAAGTGGAAATAACTTCAGTTAGAGTTTCGTGCACGTAGTGACATTTACCGCCACCATTTTAATTCTGTTGCATTAAAGGGCAACTCCAGTGCTCTTTCCAACATTATGAGGTATCGATTGCATCACATTTCTTGGGGCCCCGTGTCTCTGGCATAACAAACTCTTCTTAAAAATACCAAGTAGAACTATTTTAAAAGAGCAAAAACAGCAAACTGAAACTGAAATGCTGTTCCGTGGCCAGAGACGATGCTCTGGTTGATGCAGCGATGATGTCACATACAGTATTCGAAAACCACTCGTAGTCTTGTTGAATGCCTTAAATAGCAACTGGTAATGATAACTCAGTGCATAAAATGCATAATACGACCTATACAAACATTATAATTTATCAACAAAGGTTACTGCACACAGAAACAAGGATGAAAGGGTGTACCCTTTTCATTCTTGTATGTGTGTGTGTGCGCAGTACTTTTTGTTGATTTTGAACTGACTTGCCTAACAAATGAACTCTCTTAAATCTTATAACTTGATCACTCGGGGAGTGGTTGATAAGGGTACGATTACTCTTTGCGACATCGCAAACTCCGTGTTTCCCACAGAAATCGCCTGAACTGAGACCACGAAAACAGGAAACATTACAATCTATTTGTGCAGGAATTAGTTGGTGCACAGCTCCCAAAATCTGTAGAAAGGATCAGGACAAAGAGGAAATTATGCAATATAAGTTTCATTAGAATATGTGCATCTTGAAAAAGCACTAAGTTTCCCTTTATGGCTGCTGTGGTGCAAAAAGTCCGGCGGCGGTTTTGTCGGCGCTGTCAGTGGCGCCGAGTGAGAAAGCAGGTGGTCAGCCCACCACCTACGTCATATGACCTTGTGGCTGCATCACAGCCTGTCCATTGGATTGTGAGGAAACTGTCTGCCTTGGCAGGTGGCAACTTGCCCATTGGATTGTGAGCAAACTGCCCACCATGGTAGGTGGCAGTTAAAGAAATGATTGGTCATGGGAGGTTACTTGAGAAGAGCAGCCTGGACTCGCAGTCCTCACCGGTGGCTGTGTCTGAAACAGCCGCCTGCCAGGGCAGTGCCGCATCGGTTAACCACTGCACCATGTTGCCAGGCGTGGTATGAGGACTTCCTGCAATCTATGAATGTAAAGTAGAGAATGATCATTTCTGCATATATGGGTATGTAGACAAAACCTATGTGACAGAGATGTACCTGCACGAGAAGGATCTGTAATGTTATTGCATTGCACTCTTTATGGTAGGTTAAGCGTTACATAATTGTGAAAGAACAGTATGCATGTCTGCGATGTGGTATGGCAAGAGGACCCCAGGACGTTCAAAGGACCCATTAATGTTATCGAGTCGTGCCCTGCAGGTGGAGCTTAAAGGAGTATAGAAATTTTTGGGTGTGCGTTTTCTTGTTTGTGATGATGCATAAGGCATTATAATAAACATGGACTGCCACTTGGCATTCTCCTACGACCACTAAATAGTTTATAACCGCATTTCTTTCTCGTGCTGTTTCAGTTTCGGTTTCAACAGCCGAATATGCACTGTGACGTCAGCATGTGCTTACAGGTCACGTGAGACATGAAAAAACTGCATTATAATCGCTGCTTCCACATTCGTTCTCATTCCGGCTCTTGAGGAAGGCTGGCTTCAGCACTGCAGTAAATTAAAACAATGAAGCAGCGATTATATGGACGCTTTCCATGCCTCACGTGACGCAAAAGTATTGTTTGACGTCACAGCCATTGTTCGGCTGTTGTAAACGAAACAGCATGACAGGAAAAATTTTATTATAAATTATTTAGTGGTTGTAGGCGAATACCACATGGTGATTCATGTGTAGTAGTGTCTTTCACATCATTGTGGATAAGAAAACATGTTTCGAGAATTAAGTGTCTATGCTCCTTTAAGTGTACCCTCACGTTTTTCTTCAAGAGAGTCCTACAGTCTTGGTCTGGCACCACGGTGGATGGCATCATACTTGCGTTTCTTTTGCAAAAAACAAACGAGTACTACTGCGCTCAAACTAGTCATTCACTCAAAGCCACCACCATTGGTGTGTCTGGGACCAACCTGTCCCTATGGTAAGACATTTTCCTTGCGCAAGCACAGTGGTGAAACAGGGTGAGCAGTAAAAGGGTCAAAATTACGAATGTGGAGCGATATTAATCTAACACAGCTTTTATTCATGGCCCCCTCCATCGTTACTGTTGGGAAAATTAGATTACTGTTATAATGAGCACCAGTAAAGAGCAGCAGAATTGTTGATTGAAGCTTAGAGCGCTGTCCAGCTAAGGAAATATGTGGAGGCTCCTGAAGTGATGAAAGGAGCCAGGAGAACGATGCGCGCTGTTTAGCTTGGAGAGGAGAAATGGGAGGAAGAAGCTCCTGTTCTGCAGTCCAAAGACCGAGCTAATACAGTTGGAGCAATTCTACCACCTATGAGCCGCCTCTGATGCGCTGAAAATGGATTTCAGACGTACATCTACTCTCGACAAGGGGGTAGGCTACAATATACGTAGTATGTTTTGTTTTTTTTAATCTAGGAAACCTGTGGTAGGGACTAGCCAGCCCAATGTTTAGGAAAATCCCCCTAGGTGTAGTAAATTTGTAATGAGGGAGTAGTTACTCTTGGCATTCACTCAAGTACAGCCATACAGCTACAAAGGAAAGCTTGCAGCGTTCACAGTAACTTCATAGTTAAAAGAAATTCTTTCTGATCGGCGGTTTGAACTTGGGACCATAGCCTGTCCAGCGCTGTCACCCAACTAAGCAACTTTCTTTAACTACAAAGCCATGGAATCACTGTATACAAACGCAACCAACCTGTTTTTTGTGTTATATTCCCTCTCAAAATGGTCTTTTTGCATTAAATTTCTCCTTTGTTTCGCAAATTTCCATTCGAGCTATCGGAAGTTAAAATTATATAAAGCTTGTATGTATATCGGAAGTTTAAATTATATAGAACTTGTATGTATATTTCAAAGCTATTTAATACCCGTATTTGGCACCTTTTCTGCACTAGCCTACTTAAGTTCATCCATGCACAGATAGCACTGAGGGACAGATTCACGCAAATTCACCGCATTAGAAATACCTAGCTTTGCTCAAAGAAAAAGTATCCTTTGTTCGCTGCTTGAAGGAAATGCATCCTTCTGGTGCAGATAGCATTTTTTGTTGCAGCCTATATGGATATAGATTAGTTCATATATGTATAGGCTGCAACAAGAAACAGCCTCTACAATGTGATCAGAATAAAGCTTTTCAGATTTTTAAAAATTACGCACTCAGTGGTGCGTTAAATCAGCCTATGCACACGCGGCCAGGGGGACAAAACGTGAGATAATAGTCACCGTTAGACACTTAAATAAGTAAAATATATTAATGATTTTACATACGTTAAGTAGCGTATTAATCCAAGAAAATGTTTTAGTTCATTTGTATCTGCGGCTCTAGTCGTGAATTCTTACAAGTTTTGCCGCAGACAGTACCTTCAAGTGGGTCAAGTCAAAACGTCTCGCATAAAACAGATAGTGTCCTTATTAGTTGGCATGCAGACATCACACAGAAAAGGAAACAACGTCAAAGGATTTAGCTAGAACATTCTTCTTCATTAAAACAATTTTTCAGCCCAAACCTGTATAAACCGGTTCAAACCGGTTCAAAGCGGATCTGACCCCAAAAAACCGAACCTGAACTGAAGCCAAAAAAATTCCTGTTCGACACCCTGCTTGTATTATCATCTCTCCGCTGGGTTTGTCAGTTGAAGATTGCGGATTATGGAGTAGCCACTTGGCACTAGCACTTCACACTAATTCTTCGTTTAAGCATTCGCGAGGGTGGTTTCACCATTTGTGTCCTCTATGTGTAGTTAAGTTTACAGGGAACACACTGCTGCCCCTCCATGGGCTCGCTCACCGCTATCAGTGGCAAGCCAAGGTTGTTGCATCACTCTTCCATTTTCACTTTGTCGAAGCCACTAAAACTGCTCCATCCTTGTGTGTGCATCACTTCCGTCAGGAATCCGACACGCAAAGTGCTAAGGTTATATTGATGTGCTAATGTCAGTGTCCAGTGTGTGAAATGGGGCAGTTAGTATTACACATCTGAGACGGTAAAAAATTGGGCATGACTGTTATTACAAACAAGCTGTACTTATTGCATTTCAGTTTTCTGTAGGATCGTGCCAGCAAGATAGGACCACACGTACAGTGAAATTCATGCCATTTAGATGCACCTTTCAAAGCCCGCCATATGACTCATTTTACAAGTTCGAGGTGTAATTGGTTGCAGGAACTGGAGACTGCACTCGAGGACCTGCGCCGAGAGTTGACGGAGACGCAAGAAAACTCTATAGATGCCTGGAACAGGGTCTCCTCTCTCCGGGCTGAGCTGGAAAAGAGCAAGGAGTCGGTTGCTTGGCTACGCACTCGAATGCGCATCTACAAGACACGCATTTCAGAGCTGTGAGGATGCTTGATTGGTTTGAATTGGACTAACTTTCTAGTGCGCTAACACTTATAGTGGCTTGTCCCTGCATTTAGCCATTGTGTGTATGCCTGTTTGGCTGAAGCTGGTTTTGAGGCAAGCTGCTTGCCTGCCCTCTGGTGGGCAACCTGCCCAGGGGGTGTGTGTGTGTGCGTGCGTGCGTGCGTGCGTGCGTGCGTGCGTGCGTGCGTGCGTGCGTGCGTGCGTGCGTGCGTGCGTGCGTGCGTGCGTGCGTGCGTGCGTGCGTGCGTGCGTGCGTGCGTGCGTGCGTGCGTGCGTGCGTGCGTGCGTGCGTGCGTGCGTGCGTGTGTGTGTGTGTGTGTGTGTGTGTGTGTGTGTTCAGCGAAAGTGAACCAAAATTTCTTAAAAATGCATGAAGGTGGGTTCTGCGGCACAATAATACCTGCGTTGGCGGACATCAGAAAACAAGTAAATATTGTTAACTAGTTAGCTGTTTAACTGATTTCTGATAATTAACTATAACATTTAGGCTACTTGTTGCAATTAGAAACTTGTAGCAGGTCGTTAGTAGTAGCCATATCAGTTTCTAGAATTTCTAAAATGTGATTACTCTTGGTGCTGTGGCTTGACAAAATTTGGCTTTTTCGACTTGTTACATGCACTAGAGGGGTTGCTTTGCCTGCATGGTTTCTAAAGCACATGTAATTTCGCATGATGCAGCCAAATTTTGTCCAGCCACAGCGGGGAGGGTAAGTGCATTTTCGAAATTCTAAAGATTGCTATGGGTATTACTAACAACTACTTACAAATCTCTGTTTGTAACCAGTAGCCTAACTGTTATAGTTAAAAAGCTAATTTTCAGAAATTAGTTATATGGGAAACTAGTTGACATTATTTATGCGTTTTCTGCTGTCTGCAAAGCAGCTATTATTGTGCCGCAAAAGCCACCTTCATAACTCAACAAAGCCTATTTATAAAAATTTTGGTTCACCTTCGCTGAAAAAACAGGTGTGTATATATATTTATATATAGCAACTGGCCCACCGTGTCAGGTGGCAGCTCATTTAATCATGAGGCTGATCAGGAAGAGCATTCTGGGTCGCAACCCAACCCAAGCAATCCAATTCTAACCGACAACAGCACCTGCCATAAAATGACAGTGGCGCATCACTTGATCACTGCACCATTGCACCAGGAGTGGTAGGAAGACTTCCAGGGATTTATGGAACCGAAAACGGAACGGAACCGAAAAGAAAACCAAAGTGCTAGCGCACTTAATTTGCATTTGGCCTAACTACACAAATCGACCATCATTTTTTTTTTTTTGTCCCGTCCTGCAGTAAGTTGAAATTACTGGTTGTTGCATGTTTAATGCAACTTGAGTACAGACTAGCTTGCACTCGTATTTCACTCCGCTAAATTGGCGTTTTGTAGTAGGCTTTATTTCATGCCTTGTTTGCTTTTGCAGTGCTGCATTTTCTGGTTTATTTTATTCCCCTCTTCATTTCAGAGGTGTTGCAATGAACAGGGGACTGTCCCAGAGATTCAGTGTATTACTGTAGAATCACGATGATACAAACATGGTTGATGCGAATTTCGACATTGTACGAATTCGTAAAACTCCCCAGCTGGAATGGATTGTGCACAATGTGCAGAATTTCAGATGTTCCGAACCATCTCCTGCGCCACTAAGGATGGTGCGAACTCTTGAGTTGCGACTGCACCCTCGAGCACCAAGCACTGCCCGTACATCGCCGACGCCGCTATCACTAGTTGTGCAGTACACACCGCGAGCAGTGAGTAGCGGCGCGCTGCCCACACATAGCGTGCTCCGCAGCCGTTAATCGTACTGTACTCTCAGGGAGCAGTGAGCTGCGGTGCATGCATTGCCGACGTTGTGACCTACAGTCACTCTGTACGCACCACAAGTAGAGTTGTGACTATGCCGCCATAAACCCCATCAGCTGTGAACAGATCTGTATAAATGCATTACCCATGCTTCTACATATGACTTTTGTTCGCTTTGGATGATACGAATTTTTTCATAACCCCTGGAGATTTTTATCATTGAGATTCTACTGTATGCTGTTGTGAAAAGAATTATAGCCATAGCACGTGCTACTGACATATCGTTTGTTATACCTGTGCTTGTTATGCAAACATTTGATCCTTCACTAACCGAGACAGCTTCTTTCTGGCCTGGCCTGTTTGCACTGAGTAACCTTCACTTACAGTGGGGCGTTTAAAGGTGCAGTAAAGAGGAATCTGAACTCATCTTTTTAACGTGGGAACTCGATCTACACGTTCCGAGCATTCTTAGAAACTTCGAATTATTGTCCTGTGCGATCGATTTCTCTAAGTGAAATCGGATTAAACGTCCTGGCTCCTGCCTTTTCTTAACTCAGAGCTGAAGGTAGGAGGAGTCAACCAACGCGTGGAGTACCTTTCAGCCAATCCCTTGGTGTCTTTCCACTCTGCAGAGTGGTATGTAAATCAGAGTCCATGCGTAATTTTATTTCCGTGGGCCTAATTTGCGGCTATGTTCTCTGCTACTCAAACTTTTTGTTCACAGAAACCTAAAAAACAAAATAAAAGCAAAAGCGATGCCATTGCAGGACTGGCTGAAAGGCACTCCACACGTTTGTTGACTCTTCCTATCTTCACCATTGAGTCCAAAAAAATGCGGGGGCCGGGACGTTTAATTCGATTTAAATTAGGGAAATTGGCTGCACAGGAAAATAATTAGAAGTTTCTAAGAATGCTCGGAACATGTAGATCGAGTTCCCGTGGCAAAAAAAAAAACTTCAGATTCCTCTTTAGTGCACCTTTAAGTTTGACGAACTGGAATAAGTGTCAGGGTTTTAATTTAATTATCTGCGGCTGCCGATAACGGCTGACAGTATCTTGCATGCGGTTGACTTTGAGGCGGTATTGCTTCAAGGCGTTTCGCACGTCCTACTTGTTTTAACTACGTTAAAACCTAACATTTTTTGAGAGTGCTCTTTGTAGGTCGAATGCCACTATCATTCCATGCAAGCCAGCTTCAGTTCGTCCTCAGTGTCCCTTTGACATTGCCACTTACAAGGCTTTCTGTTGACTTGCACAAGCATAGCAGCTCTTGTATAGCCAAGTCACCAGCAGAAGTTTTTGCTTCCACAACCGATAGGTCCTCATCAATATCAGCAACATTCTTCAGAATAGATTTCTGGTTTTTCTTTATTTAGTTTATGAGGCTAATTGATTGTGACTGCTCTTTTTCTATTTTAGCAGTGTGTGAATTAGAGCTCTTTCTAAGAGGGCAACATATCACTGGCCTTTCTGCAGCGAATTTTCAGTAATCTGTCTTTGGACCACATTAATCTCAGTATTCGATTTCATACATAGCAGTTAAAGCTGCAGAGGCTGTGGAAGTAGTGCATCCGTGAAACCACATTACTCTGCCACATATCGTTCGTTCTTGAAACTTTGGTGGGTGTGTGAGCAATAACAAAGAGTGGTATAAAATTAAGTGGTAGCATTGAAAATCACAGTTGAAGCTGTGAGGCGCTCAGTCTTCGAGCACTCTGGCTTTAATTTTCACTGAGTGTGCACTACTGCGCTGAGTGTGCACGATTTGCCCAACCAGTCGCCTTACGTAAATCTTCCTTTTTGAAGTCTCGACAAGTCACAGGACGAAATTGTGGCAAGAGGTAAAACGAAGTTCAGGGGGTGCCAACCGTGGCACTTAAGGTTTGTTGCATTGAAATATGCTTGTGTTCACTTTCGTTGTACGGCGAACTACTTTTTGGGTGTGGACTTAGCTTGTGAAAATAGGCATTCTAGCCTTGGCAGTGTTGCCTGCTATATATGAAATATAGTACAGGTCTCCTGACAGTAAAAGCAACTGGCCAAGAACATCAACGCACTGAACAAGTTAAAATCAGCAGCACTGCTGGGTGTGAGAACAGCAGTAGGCATGCGTTTCTCGATATCTTAGTGAACATAAGAATATAATCACTTACCTGCAGAGGCAAGCGCATTCTGTGAAGAAATCGTGCGATAAAACTGCTCCCATGCCTGCTTGAAGGCACAGACTACTGACATGTGTTTTATCCAACATGATTGATGATATCGGCGATGTGCAGCCCTTGTGCAACGGGGCGGTGGTTCAGCAGGATGACCAGAACAGTGCAAACGCTGTGCTGCCCAGCTTGTCCGTCATCAAGCACAAGCACCGCCAGAATACTACTAGTCAGATGTAACTCATGAACGAAGCAGCATACGCCCCTCAAAGGAGGCCCTCCAGCCACAGGCATCGACCGATTGTCGTTATGTTGGGGTCTATACCCTTGCATCTGCTACTGTGACATCACAGAAGGGTGGCAGATGAAACGGGATATACCGTGGATTAATCAGATTAACCAAAGCCATCATGATAATTAGTCCACACCCTTGGCTGAAGGGCCTCTTTTTAGGGGCATCTGCAGCTTCATTGTTGAGTTGTATTGGACTATAGTTGGAGCCATTGGTCGCTTGCTGAGATGAAGGCATGCTGCTTTAAAAGAGTCACATGACAATGCCATGCCCACACCGATTGCAAGAATTAAATGCCATGCGGCAAAATTTAGCACTGCCCGAGGTGCACCATGTGTACAAAACTGCTTAAGTGCTTCTGGTCACTAGATTGTGTCGGCACCTGTACGACTCTAATCTGCTTGTAATGCTTGTGAAGCATTATTCTGCTTGCCCAAGGAGGGGAGTTTTCCTCCTGTCTATACATGCTACATCATCACAAAGCTTGGATAGACTATGCTGGGATCTGCCAGCCTCCAGCTTTAAATCTTATGGACTCCACCTTAAAATGCAGGGAGAAGCCTGGCCCCGCAACAAACAACAAGGATGAGTGTGAAGGTGTTAGTGACATTGCTACCCCAGCGACGCCTTCAAAGTCTGGAGTGCCGTTGCACACACCAGTTGTCACGCAGCTGAGCGTCCACGCCCAAAGCCCAAACAGGGCGGAGTTTTGCATGACTGTGTCAGCGTGCAGGGATGGCAAATCTGCTTCGGGCACTCCTGCTGCGAAGCTGTTCAAGAGGACACTGTCGAAGCCACCGTCGGCTACGAAGTGTCCTGAAGATCGTCTGGCCTCTGCCGCTTCGAGGACAGCAACAGTGGCAACAAAGAGGTCACTCTTTTCGCAGACGAGGTGAGAACGTCCTGCTGGTCTGTTTTTCTGCCGAGACTTTGTCTAAAGTATGAAATATCTTCTGTCTGGTTTTGGCAATCTGTCCACGGTGTGAGGTGTTTCCTAGAATGCGTGCCTTACCTGCCACTACCTTTGGGCCGATCGCGGGGTTCCGTAATCTTTTGTCTTGGGGGATGCCAAAGGCTTTAAGAAAGCGCTGAGCAACCCCACATTTCTTGGCTTCTGTCCTTTTTTTCCAAAAATGCGTGATAAAAAGTGTGTGCAAATGCGCGGCCTCTCATAAAAGGCCCAATTCTACAAATGATCTGCTGCAAGCAATTAGTGATTTGTCCCAAAGTACAGTTGGCAAAGTGACGGGGGGGGGGGGGGTGATTTGGGCACAGAAAAAAAAACTGATATCTTTGAAGCTCTGCAAAGAAGGCCACCCACTAGTCAAACTTTCTTTTCCTTTTTGAATTTTTTTTTCCCTCCTGCCCTGGTTTAAGGCCTAGGCTTTCATGAAAAAAGAGCTACGGAAGTAGGTGTGAATGACTGGACATCAAGGAATTATTTGCAGCTGTAAATCATAAGAGGGCAAAACAAAGGGAACTAGTGAGTTTTGTCCGGAGCAAAGCCTTAAATCTTTAGGGCCAGTGGGCTACATATTTGAGACCTGAGATAAATAGGCGGCTTGTTATTTTTGTGAAGCCTTGAAGAGAACTGGAAAGGTATCGGTAACATCAATGCTTTTAATTCTTCAATTTTTGCGTCTTCTGCTGTTGTGATAATGCTGCTCCCGGGTTCATTATCTGGCAGTGTTCCATCAGAAGTTTGCGTGCAATTTGCAGCCGTGCCCAGCCTCCCAAGCCACAGGAGGCCCAGGCATCATCGAGCAGGGGTGCGCCTTCGTCAGCTTCCACGTCGGGAGTGATGACAAGAAACCGCCGCGCTACTGCTTCCTCCTCCCGGATTGGCCTGGTTCAAGAACAAGCGGCTGGCGCCAAAACAGCAACGCCAACGCAACAGCGTGGAGTTCCACATTGTGAGTATTAAGAGGTGACATTTTGGAGCTTTTTATCGCGAGTAGGTTTTTACCTAATGAAAAAAAACTTACTTGCAGTGAAGCTTAAATGCCGCCAAAATTGCCCTGGAATAAATGTTTGGAGCAGAGATCTTAATCATCTTCACATGCGAGCTGCATTGACAAGCTTTCTACAGGCATTGGCGAAAAAGCGAACTGCTTGAAAGCTTGCGACAGTGTTGTTGAACCAGCAGCAAAAATGGGATATGGGTGTGTTGGATAGACAGGCTTGGGCTTTGTACAACATCATTATTTCCTAGTTGCGTAATAAAAACTGGGAATGAGTTAGAGCAGCTAGGCATCTGAAAAAAGAAATCCGATTAAGAATTGTCACTGTGTGTGAGCAGGGCTTTACTCTTCGAACACTTCTTAATGTTTCTCCTCAGGTTTGTGAGCATAATGAACTTGCGACCTTGCCACTTTACACTAAAACCTTGTTCATACGTTCCCGGTTCATAGAATTTTCCTGTTCTTAAGCTCAAAATCACAGGCAGTGAAAACGTCCCACAGAGTTGCACCATTCTTCTTGTGGTTATTACATTCCCGGTTAACAAGATTTCCCGGCTGCTGCATTCAAAATTTCAACAAATTGCAGTCGTATAATATGATTAGTGAGCGAACGAACATGTGCAAACTGTGCAAATACGGTGGGAGACAAAGCCTCTCGCCCCGCCCGCACTCCCACTCCGCGGATACAGCGTTCCCGCTCGCTAACCGCAGATGAGGTTCGTGCTCGAGGGACAAAGGGAAGGGATGACACAGCGTGAACACTCATATGCTATTTATTACACTTGCAATTAACACAGAGCAGGCCAGCTAGCTACAAAACATCAACGAGGCATTCCTCGGAAATAGAAGGCTACGTAAGAAGGACTTCCGGCTTACCTGCTGGGGCAGGGGCGCGACTTCGGAGGTATCGGCGGCGAATGTTTGTATGCGCCGATAATGGAGGCCGGGTTTTCCCGTGCGCGCCGCATTCTTGGGGCAAAGCCATTCCCTAGCATTTGCTGGGGAAGGCGGTCAGAGCGCGCGTTTGCTGCGCTCGCTTCGCTGCCTGGAACCAGAAGTCCAGCGGCAAGGCACAACGGATCCCCGTGCGCCTGCCGCGGAAGGTGGCGGGAGCGTGCGACTCCAACTGCTCACGACGCAGGCCGGATCCCGAAGAGACTCTCTCCGATTCCGCAGAATTCCGCGTAACCTACGAGGTGGCGCTCCCGTCGCCGTTTCCTTTCCCTCATGAGGGAGTCTTCCCTCCTCGCCCAGCCGGGGGCTGTCCCGAAGCACACCGATGGAGATGGTCGGCCGCATCGAAATGGAGGGGGAAAACAGGTTTCTACAAAACATGTGAGTAGGCCCATCCTGGGTGCACTAGACATGAAGAGCCAGAATGCAGTGGCATTCCCCTGTCATGGTAGTCTCCTTGCAGTGAATACGTGCGAAGGGGAAAAGTAGTATTCACAAAATAAACTGTGCTAATATACGAGCGGGCCATTCCAGAGGGGATGCGACATGAAAAGGAGGAACACAGTCACATACTTCGCAGCACCTAAAGGTGCACTAAAGAGGAATCTTAACTTGCCTTTTTATCGCGGGAACTCTATCTACACGTTCTGGGCATTCTTAGAAACTTCTAATTATTGTCCTGTGCTACCGATTGCCCTAATTAAATCAAACTAAACGTCCCGGCTCCCGCATTTTTTTTTTTTTTTTAACTCAACGTGGTACCTAGGAGTCAACCAACGCGTTAGTCAGTCCCGCGGCGGCATGTCGCTCTGCCATCGGCGGAGTGATATATAAATAAAAGAGTCCACATGCATTTTTATTTCTGTGGGCCTAATTTGCGGCTATATTGTCTGTGACTGAAACTGTTTATTCACAGAAATCTAAAAAACAAAATAAAAGCGAAAGCGAAGCCGCCATTGGACTGGCTGAAAGGCACTCAACGCGTTGGTTGACTCGCCTGCCTACTGCGTTCTGTTCAAAAAAAGGCTGGAGCCAGGACATTTAATCCAATATAACTAGGGCAATCGGCCGCACAAGATAATTCAGTTTCAAAGAATGCCCGGAACTTGTAGATAGAGTTCCCGTGGTAAAAATACGAGTTCAGATTCCTCTTTAGTGCACCTTTAAGGGCTAGGGGGCGAAGCATCGGAAAACTGCAGTGATGCGATTGCATTTGAGTGGGCAGGGTATGGGGAATGCAGCATGAAGAGCAAAAACGCTGCAACAGTCAGCTGCCGCGGTGGCTTTTCTGCTCAGTGCATCAGTGCGACGAGGCGAAGCAACAACAACAAAAAGAAACTGAGAAGAGATCTTGGAGAACAAAAACTGCAAAAATTAGGACTACACTTGGGAAATTCTAAAGCCTGTTCGGCGGAAGCCTGTGACCACTCCACTGCCTATTTCCATGACTTTGTGCACGGCGCCCACAGTCGAATGGCCAGGCCTCTCTCGCCTTAGTCCCAGGAGAAGCCTTGAGGTGCCGTTGACACGTTCGTTCATTGATCTTCCGCCGTTTGGTGTTGGGGAAATCTGCCTTCCTGCGCTTGTCCGAACCACTTGGTGCGGAATCACTGGTCCGCTTGGGAGCCATCCGACTCACTCACTCTACTGCAACAACACGTCTGGCGAAGGAGCGTCATCGCAGCACGTACTCGCTCTGCCTGCCGGTGTAGGTGACGTCACTGCTGCTATGTGCGCATGCACTTGCACTTTAGTGCCGCCACCTCTCGCCGAGGGGCAAGGAACGTGTGCGCCGGTGTGGGGGAGGGTGTTCCAGGATGTAACAGACGGACAGGATCTCTGCCAGGAGTACGAGCCATTAAAGGCATTCTCCTTGAAAAGGGCCTGGACATAGGCAGGTAACAACACAGGGTCGTACTAACAGCTGAATATTTATTGAAGGAGCACTGTGTCTTATATAAATCAGTCGCACGTGTAATGTAACAAACAAGCGCAAAGTGGGGATGAAGACATTGAAAACCATTTGCCGGCAAAAACGACAACATTCAGTATGTGGAAGGCATGAAAAGAAGTCCGGGCAAAGATGATGCAATCAGCATGCACAAAGAAAAAGGAAAAAAAACAGCCCAGAGTCATGCTGGTATTAACAATAATTATTTTTGGAAAACGGACACTGAAGGCGTGAATGCTTATACATTCATCCGGCTGTAATTGCTGGATTACAGGTGGAATTCAAGGTGGATTGAATTTTGCGAGTGCTAGAAAAGGAGCGGTTCCTTCCTTTTTCCAAGAAATCTGATTGACATTTTTTATGATGTGAAAGTGTCAGTTGAAAAGTATACTTCATTCAACAGTTATATTTTTAAAACTAGGCAGTTGAGATCATGCAGTTTCCTGGATAATACGTTTTTCTCACATTTTTTTTTTAAACGTATAAACGAGGTTTTACTGCACTTGGTGTGGCTTAGCCTTTGCTGCATGAAGTGCCCTTTGCGTCGTGATACATGTTGCCTCTTCTGGTGGGCCCAGCTTCTTCAGCACAGGCATCTATCGCGGACAAAGAGAACATCGTTGAAGGCCGGCGGGCGGAGGTGACTTTGAAGCGTAAGCAGCTGGAGTCGCCCCAGATGCGCCCAAACACGAGACGCTCCAAGCAGTCTGCCATCGGAATGTCTCCCTTCGGCAGGGGTCTGTTATTTTTCCCCCCGCAAAACAAATCCATCTTCTGGGTTGGCTCTTGCTGCTTCGCCAATATTTCATGCCACTGCACCATGGCACTGCTCCGTGCTGGCTTGCCTGTAGCACGGTGGTGTTTGGGCTCGTCTTGGGAATGCTGCATTCTTGCTTGCTCTTGTCTGATGTTTATTTTTCTGTTTACCAGGGATGTAATGCCACACATACCTTGGTTCTGCATTCTGCAAAGAGTGTTATGAGCAGAACTCTCTGTAAGCCTATATCGTGTTACAACCTGACAAGCTCAGAGCAACCCAAACGACTGAACAGTTCTGCCACACAACAGAGAAAAAAGTGCTGTATTTATCAACAGCTTGTCACTGTTCTATATCATTTTGCTATTGTGGAACCATCTGATGGGCATCACATTGTATACCTGCCTGTTGCCATAAGTATTCTTATGGCCTGTTTACATGTTTTTTAATGGGCTTTATATTTGCAGAGGGAGCAGAAACATTACAAATCAGCTTAGTTTGTCAGAATTGCACTTGAGACGTGTGACAGCTTTTGTCGAGCATTTTTAAAGTGTACTGCCTTTTTATTTTTGTGTTTGTAATCGCTTTAAGGCTTCACTTTACTGTGCTTGTTTAGGAAAGCCAGAACAATCTGCGGTGCATTGAGATTTGTGGGCATATCATGCATTTCAGAAAACCAACATTATGCATCTCCTTGCACTTACTACTGTTGCACCCTTGCAGACGCTGTTGCATAGTGCTATTGCATACAACATTGCACCCAATGGGAAAAAGCACCTTGCCGTTTGCATGCATCCTCCAGTGCCACACGACTGCCAATTTGCGGTGCTGTATACTTGCTTGCCTTATGAACAGTTTAACTGAATACATATGTCTATGGTCGTGTACTGAAGCATCGCTATGGCTGTTATGGTAGTCGTGCTTGTGTGTATGTGGAGGCATGACTAGCGTCTGGTGACGGGTTTGCTACTCCTCGTTCATGCCTTGCCTCTTGCATGAAGCTTTTATATTGTGATGTGGAATGTTTTGCTTCCTACATCAAAGTATCCAATGTGCAGTTGCCTATGGAAGTTTTTGGAACGGAAATGTAGCAGTAAACGCGAATTTTCTGTCTGCCTGGAGGCGTTGCCTGACACTGATGTGCACTGTTGAGGCTGCACTGCAGGGCATGCCCTTGACTTCATGGCTGCATGCTTGACTGCTGAGAAATTAAGCTTTTTCGTGGTTTCCACGTTCCAGAAACTTCTATCAGCAGCCAGTACATTGTACTGGAAGATAGCCTTGGTGTCTTGATGAATGTATATGGTCAATTTGAACTTCCAGTTTATTCGAAGTAATGTCCAGTCAACGTCAAGGACTGTGTGTGTGCGTGCGTGCGTGCGTCCTTAACTTCCTATAACCTTTGCATGTGTTGCAAGCTTCTGGCAAGAGTAGGAACAGCCAAGGCTCTCCCTAATTAGAAGAGTGCATAGCTTGAACAAATTTTCTTTTTTTTTTTAAATTCAAATTATTGAGAGAGGACTGTATTGAAATGAGCGAGCTCAGGTGAGTCTGTGGCAAGCTGGTAGCAAAACCAGCATTGTTTGTGATAAGTCTTGTAATTGTAAAACGAGTGTTGTACATTATTTAATTATTCCAAGCTTTGCAGAACACTTTGACCTAAACAGAATTCTAATACTCTTGTCAAATGGGCTAATTTTGCATCATTTTTAGTGGTTCTAATGAATGCCACTCAAGTACAGTATCTGTATTAAACTGTGCATATTTTGAATGCAGGAATACTGTGTTTACTCTAATCTAATGCGCCCCCGATTGTAACACATACCCGTTTTTCATGGTCAGAAAGAAGTGCAATGCCTTCGTTACAACATGCACCAGATTTCCATGCTTCGATAAAGAAATGAATTTTCTGCTCACTTCGAACAACCAACCTTTATTGAGTGCCGCCGCGGTGGCTAAGTGGTTATGGCGCTCGGCTGCTCACCCGAAAGACGCGGGTTCGATCCCGGCCGCGTTGGTCGAATTTCGATGGAGGCGAAATTCCAGAGGCCCATGTACTGTGCGATGTCAGTGCACGTCAAAGGGACTATGCAATGAATAAAAAGTCGCTTGTAAATGTTTTCATTTTGCTTAGAAATGATCCTAAGAAGCACTCACACCAGGTATGAGTCTTCGGAACTGAGCCAGCAATTTATTATCAATTTTTAAAAACCGTGTTCTTAAAAGTTGTGGGCCGATTGGTGTGCTCGTAGTGACCGATTTTGAAACTGAAATCGTAAAAAAGACGTCACCATACCCATGATGTCACCAGGCCACCACACGCTGTCATTCGCTGGAGCCACGGCAGCCACGACGTCACGGGCACACTTCCGGTAGCCGTGAAAATCATCTGCTCGTGCCGCCGCGCGACCCTCTTGAGCAAGCATGAGCTAGAGCATTGCCTTCACGCATATTGTTTCAATTTTCTTCTGCCACCTCCTTCTGTCGGGAGTTCCGGAGTCAACTCGCAGTGGCTCGCCGATACGGCTATTGTGAACGCATAGGGCACGATGCCCATCGCGCCGTAAGAGCGAGCAGTCGCACCTCGAGGTCCGGGTTTATTACTGCTAACTACAACAGACAAGCAAAGAAACCCGACGTGCGCTGCAATCACTCCGCCGACGCTGCTGCTGGGGTGCTAGGAGCAACAACCAGAAGTTGCAAAAGGAACGTCAGCGGATGACGCGTTCATAGGCGGTGCCCAGTCCCAGAGCTGTTTTCTTTATTTTTGTTTGGTGCCCTGCGTGTACAAGTTGGGGGGGGGGGGGGGGGGGGGGGGGTAATTTTTAATTGTCTATATCTTCGTTGTTATTGATGCTAGCTATAAAATTCTTACGTTGGGGTGACGAGTGATGAAATGCCCTCTCTCGTCTGCTTATGTAATCTCAATTTATTGCATAGACCCTTTAAAGATCCCCAGGTGGTCGAAATTTCCGGAGCCCTTCACTAAGGCGTCCCTTATGGCCCGAGTCGCTTTGGACGTTAAACCCCCATAAACAAACAGACAAACCGACCCTTATTGAAACTGATCTGATGTCATGATGATGCAAATGGCAGTTCCACCTCACTCGCCTTTCTCCTTCTGGTCAGAAAAGTTGTCTTCACTCATCGTTGCAGTTGGAACCTTCTTGTTGTTCTTAACAGCCAAATCATTTCATCCTCAGTGCTGTCTGTCACATTTGAAATTCTGCATTTCTTGGTGGTTTTGTTAACAATGGCAGAGCGTGCAAAAGCTGCAGTGAGGCACACTTCGTCTTGCTGCTTGGTGCTTCTGGAAACCGGCCCTTCTACAGTCAGTTAAAACCCTTAATCGGCTTGCTGGTGAAAATCCTGTTGCTCTGCTTCCATAAATCATGCGTACAATTTCAGGAACACCAAAGGTGTGTTTCTTGGCCCATTACCACTTTCCTCCACACACAAGAGTACTTTTTTTTTTTAACCCGGTGTCGTAGGGAACTGATGTGTCCTCACAACAGACTTTTTCATCTTGGCTCAAGTCAAGTTGGATCCTTCTGACAGGTCACTTCAGATGCTTGCGAGGCCTACCGGTATCCACGACTGCGGTAGCCGATATGGTGATATCAACACACAAGAAATACTACAGGCTGGCAGAATGCATCTTGCTGATAGTGCCCTATGTTTTGTCTGATGGGGACATAAATTTTATATATTGAAGTCTCTTAGAGGCAAAATTTTGATGTCATCAATCATTATAAAATTCTAATTCTAAACTTTAATCAAGTCGGTGTGGTGGTCATACAGTTCGTGTTTTTATGCTCTTTGTATGCTTAGATACGCATACCTGCTACCCCTCCTGATTCGCCCGGGAGACTCCCACCGGGTACTCCTGAGGTACGCGTGTTATATTTGGAACACAACTTTTTATTTTTTTCTGGCCAGCGAGGGATGCTAGATTGGGGCCACGTCTACATATACAGTATATGTTGCGCGTTATGACCACTGTAGCGTTTTATAGGTCGTGTTCAGAAATACGGCCTTAATTTAAAGAAAATAAGTGCGCAAATTATGTGAGTATGGTATTTGCGCAAGTTTTTGGGATCTTATACTTCTTAATTTGACATTTAAAAAAAGGTGAACATTCCCCCCCTCGCTTTCTTTGGCGCAAATAAAAAAATCTTCCATTTTTGATCTCTCCAGGTTGTCAGGTATGGTTACGATAGCATTTTTCATGAAGCTTTTAATTTTGTAATTGGTCTTGGCTCTTTATGCCTTTTTTCTTTTTTCTGTTCCTGGTGGCATGCTGTTGTGTGATTGTGAAGGAATGGATGAGGTAAATGGCACCATCGCCCCGCTTTCCTTTTAAAATAATTTGATTTAGAAAAAGAAAAATTTGTTTCTAATTATGCGCACTTCTAATTAAATAGAGCCTTTAGAACCCTTGACGTTGACTGGCAGTAGTTTAATGCAAGGCATTGCTGGAGCCTCTAAACATTGGCTAAGCACTGGCTCTGGGGATGCTGGAAACGCTGTTGCTACATTTTAAATTGCTGCCGCCATCACCATCTGATTTCATTAGCTGCTCTCATTTTCATCTTTGTTGCAAGCAACAGTAGCATGCATGCTACTGCAGATGTGCATAGCATTTAGCACCGCTTCCTGTGCATATGTACTATCGGGGACAAAAGTCTTCAGGACGCGTGAGCAGCTATCAAAGCCGGTAGCTCCGTTATCAGCTGGCGGCTTAAGACCATACTTGTGTAGGTGAAAGTCAGGAAGTCAGGATATGTATTCTAATAACTGATAGTCAAATGCGTGACCCTTGCTAGACATAGTACTTATCCATCATGAGCGCTTCTCGCACATCGTGGAGACTTTTGTCCCCAGTGGTACAATAGTCATAGGCATTTCTGAAGTTTGCTGGGTTTATTTCTTGTCTCTAGATTCATCGAACATCCGGACCAGGACAGGTTCAGGTGTAGATACGCGAAAGGTGAGCTTGCATGATTCAGCACAAGTTTAATATGCTCATTTTGTTTCTACTACAAAAGTTTTTCATCTTGTGGACACATTTAGTCATCTGTCAGCCCTTTTTTGCAGCATGATATTGCACTTTATTATGCAGGTTCTTTTTGTTGCTAATGAAATGTGGGACTTCCAAGGAAAGCTTTGGTATAGAAAACAAAGTGCCTAACAAATGTTTTGTTTCATTTGGCCATATGTTAAAAAGGAATTGTTCCTGGCGAGCTGTAAACCTGGCACTGCAAGTGCTTGAGTATCGCTATTGTTTTTTCTGAAAGATGCGTCCTTTTGCATAATGTGCGATTACTTTGTGCTCTCATTTAAAATGTTTTCTGCACAAGCGCAACAGCACCGACAGTTCGTTTATTGATATACCCTCTGGCCCAGAAGAATTGCAGAAGGAAGTGGTTACAACTTGGAACAAAAGAAAAATTCACTTGAACGTGGTGCAGACAATAACATTCTTTGATTGTAGTACAGTGGTAGCTAAAGAATCGCAAATAGTTAGGGTTCGTCAGTGAACACAGCTTCACTTGAAAATGGTTCCATTCAAGACACTGAAGAAGAAACTTATTACAATTGAGACAAACTTTACAGACTTTGTGAATGTGTCTACTAGTGTGTCCTACTAGTCTGTCTTTGCTGTCACAGTGAGCTATCTAACCATCAGTGTCCACATCCTCTACCCACTCTCTTGCACAAACAGCGGCTGCAGCGACACCAACAACAGGAGCAGCAGCCACAAGCCGAGAAGGCAGTGCCAGTACAAAGCGCCTCCACTGCTGCTGCACCACCTTGTGCGAAGAAAGCACCAGCCAGCAGTGCTGCACCACCTTGTGCGAAGAAGGCGCCAGCCGGCAGTGCTGCACCACCTTGTGCGAAGAAGGCACCAGCCAGCAGTGCTGCACCCAAAGCAGCTGGCGGCGTCATGACCAGGTCACGAGCCAGCGCCGGTGCTGACAAACCAAAACCAGAAAGCGAGGAAGCAGAGGCCGATTGCAATTTGCAGTAGTGCACTTGCCCCTCTCACTTTCGCATTCCTTTTCCTTGTTTTATCAGCTGTAGTCCCCGGTTTTATGTTCATTGTGTCAGATTATTGCAGCTGGTGCTGTAATGTTTTTAAACTGCTTCACACTTTTTTTTTCGTGTTCTTGAGCATGTTATTGATCTCAGCAGACCTTTCATTCAGCTGCTACCTGAATGAAATGTAGCTATCTGTATGTGCAGATTATGATGGCTAAAAACAGGCATTGTAAATTAAGACATCTTTTCGTACATCCATCTTCATGTGTCTTCAACTCTGTTCTATTCCTGGGTGGTTTTGGTATACCTTAGAAATGGGACGGTCAGAAAGAATGCTAAAGAGATTGTAACATTAATCATCTGACTGAAGAGCAGGCAGGTTGACGTGCATTTGTAACTCTGCTTCATTAGCCCTACCTTTCTATGGTCTCGTACTTCAGTGTCTTCATTGGTTTTGCTTAATCTTATTGCCTTTGATTCATTGTGAATAACCATCACGTTCTTAGGCTGTTTATTTTATTTATCTGAACATACTATATTTCACTTACTCATTTTATCATTTGTTCAATTTCTCGAAAGCTCTGTGGCCATATTCATTTTATATTTTTGATACACGAACTGTATGTGTGTCACATATTCTTCCCACAGCTTGCCAGTATTTTAATGATACTTTTATCTTTGCAGTGGCCACCTATTATTATTTGGCCAAAGCTGTTTATTTGCAAATAAATGAGTAATTTTTAAAAAGATTTTTGTATCATAGTTCAATTTTTTCGTGTCACTTCTTACTTCCATATTTTGTTCTTAAAGGGCTCTGAAAAGGCGCTCAATAAAGTTGGGGATGTTAATGGACACTGCTTCGGGAATATTCTTCGGGCAAGAATTTTGTAAATTTGTTTTGTAGAAGCTGAGTTACCGTAAAAACCGGACTATGGGTCGAACCCCAACTAACCAATTCTAAAAATGAAAAAAATCTTTTTCAGTGGAAAAAGTACAGAAAGACACCCTTACGTTGAAACAAATGCGACTCGGCAGGTTGCACAATGGTGACAGAATGCTGCTCGTATGTACACCCGGCCAATTTTTTAACCGTATCGCATGCCATCGACTCGGGTGTTTGTTTCTGGCACACAGAAGTATGGCACCGTAGGGCAAAGACCTTCCTCTTCATGAATCGCCGAATATTCTTCAGGCAAGAATTTGTAAATGCATTTTGGAGAAGCTGAGTTAACGTAAAAACCAGACAATGGGTCGAACCCCAACTATAACCAATTCTAAAAATGAAAAAAATCTTTTTCAGTGGAAAAAGTACCGAAAGACACCTTACCTTGAAACAAATGCGACTCGAGCAGGTTGCACAATGGTGACAGAATGCTGCTCGTATTTACACCCGGCCAATTTTTTAACCGTATCGCGTGCCCATCGACTCGGGTGTTTGTTTCTGGCACACAGAAGTATGGCACCATAGAGCAAAGACCTTCCTCTTCATGAATCGCCACACCCAGGATGGCAAGCCCTTGAATTGCGCCCTCGTGAGTCTAGAGGCACGCGCTATCTCTACCGCTTTCACGCAGATGCATTCTTCAGTAACAGCCAGCGATCTTGCACGCAACACGACCTTTCTTCCAATTCTGGATACCCTGTGGTCTGCATCTCTACCGCTTTCATGCGGATGCATTTGGCAGTCACAAGCAGCGATCTTGCACGCAGCGCAACCTTTCCTTCCAATTCTAGATACCCTGTTGTCTGCCCACGAAATGATGTTTTCTTCTGGTTGCTGCAAGTTGTAATACGCAGCTTCTGCCTCCGCCTGTACAGAATGCTCTTTTCGATACTCCAAATTCGCGCTGTGCCGCAGGTTGCCGTGAGCTTCCGCGTACTCAGTCGCGTTTTTCTTGAAGGCGACGGTGAATTGCTGACGGCTTCTGCTCATTTGATACAAAATGTGAAAAAGCAGCCTCTAACCAAGATAGCTTTGCAACTACAGAAACGCAAAATGGCGGCACTGCTGCTGATGGTGATGGAGGACGCTGTTGAGTTCAGCCACTCATTGTTGCAAGACTTCTGTAGTTTCTCCGCTAATGACCAGTATATAAGACGGGGGTTGACTTTTCACCATGGTTTCTTGCAAAAAGTTCGACCTAAATTCCGGTTTTTACGGTATCTGTAAAAATTCGAAATTCAGCATCTTTGTGTCTTTCTTCTCTCCTCTTGTCACTTTTCGCACGATCAAAGGTATGCGCTTTTGAACGAAGCTTCACGAAGCTGGCCCACTGTAAACTAAGGAATAATTGGGAGTCTGCATGGATTTATACAGTAAATAAGCTTCACCTGCTAAAGAAAACCTTAGGAGAATGGAAGTCATGCACACATCAGAAATGTTCCTTGAGGTGTTTGTTGTCCTTGCATTGGACATGCACACCTAACAAAAAGCTTTATTCTCGCAAACCAAGAGAAACTGATATGCGAGCCATACAGAAAAATAGTTGCTACAAAGCGCATCTTATTTTTATGTCCAAAATTCGACAAATTAAAGAAAAGGCATTTAGGATTTTACTACCAACACATCCCATAGGATACGTGCAGCCTCCTGGGTTTATACAATCCTAAAGGAATGAAAGCTCCTAAACAAGTTATGACGTTTTAAAAACTTTTCCTTTCTCTTCCACAAAACCAACACCTAACCTTGCATTAGGCTCGTCAGTTGCTGATGCGCCATTCAACACAATCGCAACCTAAACATAGAAGGTATGGAAGTGATTGAAAAAAATAAAGCAACCATTAGTGTCATTGCACATCAAACCCATACATGGTGGGTAAATTTCTGGCATTTTGTTTTACATTGCAAATTATTCCTCTGTGATGCAAAATGAATTCATCTATTGAACTGCACATTATTTGCTTCCACTCAAGAAAAAGAAATCACAGGTAGTTTAGCTTGAGGCTAATTGTGAATTATTGTGCACTAGCACGGTTACGCCTGGTTTTGCACTATTTGACTTTTTATGGTATTGCTTGATTTCAACTGTCTTACCTTTGTTAATATATCATATGATGTAAGTTTCCCCGCAGGGGTCGTCTGCAGCTTACAGGCGTTGGTGAGTGGCGGCCCTACGGGTTCCCGAGCATCCGCAGGGACATCCCCGCAGGGGGATGATGGTGAACAGTGCATCACCACGGACCCGAGCACCCACGCTTCGCCGTGCGTGGCATCGCCGTGTCCGGGGAAAACGGGATCCTGGTGGTTGAGCCAATGCCAAGCGGTTGGACCTTTAAGCCCCCTCGGCGGAGGCAACACACCACTTTAGCCCTAGCTTCCTGTAGACGGCACCTCCGGCCTGACTCGACTGGGGGAAATCGGCGGTCGCCTTTTCCTATCCTCCCCTTAATCTTTCACTTTCCTACCCCTTTCTGATAACTCTCCGGTCTCCTACTCGCTTCTAGTTTCTTCCTTTTTTCCTGGCGGCGAGGGTTAACCTTGTGTGGCCAACCACCCTGAGTTGTGTCATATTGGGTTAGAGTTTGGGTGTACAGCTAGTGTGAGCAGGACTTGCTTGCAAGTTCTTGCCCTGTCCCGATGTTGGGCTCCATGGTGGGTGGCTGGCACCGTAGCCGAAAAACACACCTACTATATGGCTAACCTTCTCTTAGCGAGGGCAGACCGATGTCACTAGGCAGTTTCTGCAAAAAAAAAAAAAGCCCTTCCCCAGATACCACGTCGTACACAGTGAGGTACCTGAAAAGCAAGCCAGAATCATCTCCCCTTTTCTAGTTTCAAAATCTCACGGAATCTTTAGGCCTTGGCTACAGGGTGTCGAAGCTGGCCAGTGGCGGTCTACTCCTCCAGAACAGGGACAAAGCACAGCATTCCAAGG
The DNA here is from genome assembly GCF_052857255.1 of Amblyomma americanum. Taxonomy (NCBI): domain Eukaryota; kingdom Metazoa; phylum Arthropoda; class Arachnida; order Ixodida; family Ixodidae; genus Amblyomma; species Amblyomma americanum. The sequence continues at coordinate 33,131,205 of NC_135503.1, read as the reverse complement.
TCTCAAGCATAGCAGCCTTTGGAGAAATATCTTTCTATTAGTGCACATAGATCCCTCAACACTGTCAAAGGGGTGATTTCAGAACAAGACTTCTCACTCTGAGAGAAGCAGAAATGCTAGACGGTCTCAAGGACCAGAATGTCACTGCAGTACAGCGCATAAAAATAAGAAAAGACAAGGAAATTCCAACAAAGCACCTAGTTCTGACTTTTGCCTCCAGCCAACTCCCTGATACCATAGAAGTAGGTTACATGAAAATAGCAGTCCGACCACACATCCCAAATCCTCGCCGGTGTTTCAAGTGCCAAAGGTTTGGCCATGGATCGCAGCGTTGTCGTGGCCACCAAACTTGTGCCAAATGTGCATCTAATGAACACGAATCCAATGTCTGCAACACAGCGCCAAAGTGCGCTGACTGTGAAGGGGACCGCCCCACATATTCTAGGTCTTGCCCATCCTGGAAGAAAGAAAAGGAAATTATTACTATGAAAACTAAAGAAAACATTACATTCCAGGAGGCATGGAAAACATTTACACAAACTCGGGGAACTTTCTTGCTGACGGCAAAAACAAATTTCGCCGATGGGGTGCGATGGGCCGGGGCACTACACCAGGCTTCGGCATGTGCCTAGGCCACACACAGTGAGCCGGAGGCAGTGCCATCCGCGCCCCAGGCAGACGCATCGAAGGCTGGCTGCCCTGCCACCCTCGAAAAAGGGCCCGGTGGCCTCTGGGTCAGCCGCCCGCAAGGCTTCTAGTCGGGAGAGGCCTACAAACAGTACAACCGTGGGCTCTCAGCAGCGTGCCAGTACCTAGCGATGCGAGGGACGTAGCACCGAGCTCACCTCCGCTGCAGCCGCGGTGGAGCTCTCTTGACAGAAAAAAAGCAGAAATGCTAATAACTGGTCCCAAAGAAATAGGAACCTAATTTTTCAAAATACTCCCCCAGAAAATCAAAATGGCATTTCTAATACACTGGAATTGTAGGGGAATATTTAATAACTTAAGCGATATAAGAGACATCTTAGCCACATTCGCACCTGTGGCCTTATGTATTCAAGAAACAAACTTAGGTCCCAAGAGCATAAATGTACTCAAGAAACAAAGTATTTCGCAGCGACCGAGAGAACGCAAGCCGGCTCTCGTGGCGTTGCTATCATAGTGAAAAATGATGTCCCGGCTCGTAAGCTTAAACTAAAGACTAAATTTGAAGCTGTTGCAGCTACTCTGCTCACGTACAAAACACTAGCATTGTGTTGTATTTATCTTGACCCCTATCTCATAGTAACAATATATGAATTAGATCTTTTAGAGCAGCTGCCAGAGCCCCATCTGGTAGTTGGCGATTTTAACGCACATTCCTCATTCTGTGGGAGTGAAAAAACGGACACCCAAGGACATTATAGAGGATTTTATTCTGAGCAATGATATTGGTCTGCTGAACTCCAGTAAAACCACTTACTGCTCTCCAGCCTCAGGGAAAATGAGCTGTTTAGATCTGTCATTTAGTTCACCGTCTGTTTTTAATGGTTGTAAATGGGATGTCATAAACAACCCATATGGCAGTGGTCACGTCCCCGTAATAATCAGTCTAACATCTGCGCCTGAAAAAACCGCGACGCTGGAAGCACCCTTTAGCAGACTGGGAACTTTTTAGATCAGAAGCCAGTTAAGAAAAAATAGTGTTAGAAAATATTGACATCGATGAAATAAATGAAAAGTTCGCTGATTGTATCTTAACTGCCGCACACTTGGCTATTCCAATGTCTTCGGGAATGGTACAGCAAAATCACAGTTTGATGGACACAAGATTGGAAGGATGCAAAAAAACGACAAACTAGAGCTTGGGGTATTTTTCGCCAGTACCCCACACACAGGAACCTAGTAAATTTTAAAAAGGCAAGAACTAAAGCTTGGTACATCCGTTGTAGTGCCGAGAAAGTGCCATGGCAGAGCTATGTGTAATCCATAAATAGTCAAATCACACAAAAATTGTGGGAACAGGTAAGAAAATTAAATGGCAGCTTCTCACCGTTAACAGTGCCGCTTTTGTCAACGCCTGGTCTAAAAACAAATATAAGGAAACAGGGAGATGTACTTGGTGAGCACTTCGGTACAGTTTCTAGCTCGTCACATTACACCCAGTCATTTCTAATACAAAAACATGGCCGAAAAACAGACTCCCAACGAGTGGAGGTGCTAATGAATTATACATTAGTTACCCTTCAGGAAATCAATAGAGTACTATCTGCTGGTAAAAACACAGCTCCAGGACCCGACCAATTACACTATGAAATGCTGGCCCATCTTTCCCAGTCTGTCGTACAGGCTCTTCTAAGATTCTACAACTAAATTTGGGTATCAGGGAAACTACCCACAGCCTGAAAAAAGCTCATATTGTACCATTTCTTAAACCCGGGAAAGATCCAACCACCCCCAGCAGTTATAGACCCATAGCTCTTACCAGTTGCGTTGCCAAATCTTTTGAAAGTGTCCTGAATATGAGATTAACTTTTGTCCTTCAATTTTGTGAACTCGTCTATATCAATCAGTGTGGTTTTAAAAAGGGATGCTCCACTACAGATCACTTACTTCGTCTAGAAAATACTGTCTGAGATGCTTTTATGCACAAACAACACTGTCTTGCAGTTTTTTTTTTTTACTTATAAAAGACATGACACAACCTGGAGGTTCGGGATTCTTCAAGATCTTGCCGAGCTTGGCATCCGAGGCAGATTGTTGAATTGCTTAAAAGACTTCTTATCCAAATGTTCATATTATGTGCGCCTAGGCTCAACCCTTTCAAAGAATTTTATTCCGGAGAATGGAGTACCTCAAGGATGTATTTTAAGTACAACACTCTTCGTCGTAAAAATTAATTCTATTAGGAAAATAATCCCGAGGTCCATTTATTCTGTCTATGTTGACGATCTTCAGATAGCATGCACATCCTCCAACATATCTACATGCGAAAGACAAAAACAGCTTACAATAAATAAACTGGCAACATGGGCAGACAAGAATGGTTTCCAGTTCTCTCCACAGAAAGCAGTGGCCTTGCTTTTTTCACTCAAACGAGGCTTACAGACAGATCCCTTCCGCAGAGTTATTGCTCTGTAGTACGTTCCATTTTAGGCTATGGTTGCATAGCGTATGGTTCAGCAAGGTCATCGTACTCGTACTCATGAACGACTCGACCCAGTGCAAAACTTAGGTTTACGTCTTTCAATTGGTGCTTACAGGACGTCGCCCATAAATAGTGTTAATGTTCAAACTAACGTGTGCTGCACATTCAGACAAGAAACAGTGCTGTACTTAAGGTAGTCATTGGTGAGCTGTAGAATTAAAAGTGATTTGGAAAATTATAAATAACGGAGGAATCTAATAGTGTTAAATAGCCAGCCTCTTGCGCTATGCTTTTGCAAGCGTTTTCTTCATCTGCTTTCATTCGTGTGCGATACAGTCCAAACGCGCTAACTTGCATTTGCCAGCACAAGTTCGAACATATGTTCGATTTGAACCCTACACTTGATGGAACTTTCACGCTAAATCCAACTTGAGATATCATTTCAGCTAATTGGACAGTATCGTAAATGTTTTTAAAAAATTTGAAAACATGGCAATCAGTCTTCGTCCGGGCGCTTTAAAGTGACACTGAGGATAACTTTATAAATTTTTTTTTGTCAGCAAAATCTGATAGTTGGCGTTTTGTGGCTTTGTTGTAGCTGTCCAACAAGGAATATATGTGTTGGGAATCAGTGTCGCAGCGGAGTGCCAGTAAAATAGAACCAGCGTGGCAGGCATTCGGAAGTGCGCACAGCCGCCAAGCACCAAAACAACCCAGCTGCCTGATGCACTGCCAAGTATAGGTTTTCTTTTCTTTCCAACATTCCGGTTGTGTTTTTTCAGTCTTCATGTTTAAAAGTGCGCTGGTGGTTTCAAAATTAAACTTTCTTTAATATTCAAGCGCGTAACCTTTATGCGCATTTGTCAGCCTCAGAGATCCGGCATGTTTTTCGGGTATTTCGTCATCGTGCTTGTGCTTGCGGTATTTGGCTATGGCGGCAATACCGGCATTTTAGTTCTTGCTCTTTTGTACCTTACATGACCTTTTGTCGCTTTAACCGGCCAGTCTCGCACTGTGGCACTAGTTGGCGCAGCTGCACACAGCGGCCGCCACATATTCCTGGCGCACGGCCTACTTTGCATGATTACAGTAAGAGGGCGTCACGACCCAACGTGCACACGAAATCGAAGCCAGTTTTCTAATGCATTGCCTTTTGCATCGATCGCAATCATCGCCCGTGAATTGTCGGCGACTTATGCATTCCCGACGGCGTTTTAAGAGTTAGATGTTACTCAAGAAGAAAATACCAGCCAAAAAAAGACGAACACACCAGGAGAGAACAACACAGGACAACGGCTGGGACAACCAGCCGTTGTCCTGTGTTGTTCTCTCCTGGTGTGTTCGTCTTTTTTTTTTTGGCTGGTATTTTCTTTAACATACCATACCAACAGGCCCACCATTCTGCCCTGCTTTAGATGTTACTGATCACGTTTCGAGATTTCGTGGGGTATGCTACCGGATGGATGGATGGATGGATGGATGGATGGATACGGCTGAACCCTTTACATCGGGCGGTGGCTCAAGCCACCTGAGATCACAGCGCCATCTGTGGTGCCAACTACACAACAGCACATCTCGCATTGAGACTTGTAGCGTCATCTACAATAGCATTGTAAAAACAACCACCTTTCGCGTGCCACTGATGACGTCACGGACCAATATGGTGGATAGAGGTGGAACTATGAGTATGACGTCAGGGGGATGAAATGGTGGCATAGTTTGTTTCTCAAATTCAAGATGGGAGCCATTAAAAACTGGTTGTGCCCTCCCATCCCTTACCTCCCCCCCCCCCTGCCAACATGATATCAGGGGACGAAATGGCGGCGGCATAGTTTGGGTTTCTTGAATCCAAGATGGCAGCCATTGAAAGTGTGCTTTCCCATCCATTTCCTCCGGTATGACGTCAGGGGACGAAATGGCGGCATAGTTTCGGTTCATCGAATCCAAGATGACAAGCTGCTTTGGTAAGGATGTAAAACAATTGAACTTGTGCGGTTATCATGACTTGTCGGCTGCGCTCCAGCACAAGCATCATGAGTGTGGTAGGCCTGCTTTAGAATTGCGCGTAATTCTCTGCAAACCCGCCGCGGTGGCTCAGTGGTTCCAAGATGGCAAGCTGCTTTGGTAAGGATGTAAAACAATTGAACTTGTGCGGTTATCATGACTTGTCGGCTGCGCTCCAGCACAAGCATCATGAGTGTGGTAGGCCTGCTTTAGAATTGCGCGTAATTCTCTGCAAACCCGCCGCGGTGGCTCAGTGGTTAGGGCGCTCGGCTACTGATCCGGAGTTCCCGGGTTTGAACCCGACCGCGGCGGCTGCGTTTTTATAGAGGCAAAACGCTAAGGCGCCCGTGTGCTGTGCGATGTCAGTGCACCTTTAAAGATCCCCAGGTGGTCGCAATTATTCCGGAGCCCTCCACTACGGCACCTCTTCTTTCACTCCTTCCTTTATCCCTTCCCTTACGGCACGGTTTTGGTGTCCAACGATATATGAGACAGATACTGCGCCATTTCCTTTCCCCAAAAACCAATTATTTATTCCTGTGCACTACGCAGAGCTCGGGCTAGCATTTTCCGATGGAAAGCACGTTTGGAGCGTCCGCTTTCCGCACCTATCCACCGCATGTAGCGCGACTTGTTCGCCCCGAAACATCTGCTTGTGACGGACATGGTGACAGCTGCCACTAGTTATAGCAAGCCCAGCCGTGCCGTCATCGCTGCAGAATAATCGCTGTGTGAGTGTAGGCCAGCAGCTTCGGGGCGAACTCTGTCTATCTTCGCGAATCGCAGCTCGCGAAGCTGTTTTAGCGGCGCATGTCTTCTGCGGAAAATAGTGGAATGATACTAGTGAACATACCATCGGGGGCAAAAGTGACAGACCCCCGCGTCTCAATAAGCAGTTCACTCGGGATGTATGGTGTGCGTTGTCCAATCAGAAAGAGGCAAAACAAAAGGTATGGCTGTGTGGTCTCGATGAATTTTTCACGCCTTGCTCCGTAAGTGGAACGAATTCCTGAGCAGAGTTTTCCGCTAATCATATATGGAATGCACTATCAGGACGGAATGAAGCGCTAACACGGGACCGCGTCGCTCTTCGTACAGTCCACGCTGTCTAGCAGCGCCAGCGATAAGCTGCTGACGTGTGCGCAAGGCCCCTGGCCTCGTCCCAGTCGTCCTAAGCGCGGCCCTGGCTCGATGCATTACAGTATCGGGATGCCCGTCTAGCCGCCTCGCGGTCATTCCGACGCATGTGTCCTTGTGAGGGGATCGGGATGGCGCTAGCGTTTTTTTTTCCCCCTCTCTTTTGCGAACTGCGTTATCTCTGGATGCGATGATGAAGCTTCGACTGCCGAATGAACTGTGAGTCATGAAGGTTCAACCAATGGCCGCTTCGGCGTGGTGTCAGCGACTGGCCGATCTTTCGTCTCCATGTGCGCGAAACAAATAACGTAGTTTACTAAAGGAGCGAAAGTACCAGTGTCATCCCGCTCGCCGTGTCCGCGGAAATATACCCGGGTGCGTTAACTGCTGCTCTGGTGCGGAGGAAAGATATGCCCGCTACCGTGCTACTAACGTCGGCGCGACGTGAGAACTTGGTGGTAATACAGTGCCCGACAGCGCCGGCATCCGCCCGTCCCCTTCGACTATAGCGCAACTCGCCAGGAATCTTGGATCGACGAATTACCGAAATGTGAGTTATTACGGGCATGCCCCGTTTATGTATGTTGTGTGCACTCGTAAGCGTGCTCAGACCTCTCCTTAAGGGCGGGCCAATGCTCAAAATAACGCCCGCTTATGTCATTCTAGGTAGCAGAGAACAGTGGAGGGTCAAATTTTACGCCGCCCTGGCCTGTGCTTATTAGGCGGGGCCATTGCCTCCTTGCTCCCTGTCTGCGCATTCCTGTGTCTGTACTGCTTGTGGCTTCTAAACCAACCTGGTTATTTGTCAACCATTCTACGAGGTGCAAATGTGAAGTTTTCGTCCCTTTTCCGAGGGCCGAATAATTATGCCTTTTATGGTGTTGGCATTCGCGAAACTTGCGAGCGTATTTCTGCCCCCGTCAGGCCGAAACGAGTGAACGAAGTTAAGGCTGTTTCCTTAAGGACCATATTATGAAGGAATAAAAGAAAAATTATCATAATGGCCGCATTGTGCGAGGTAATGTATGCACACTGAGAAAGTAAATTTAAAAATTTCTTTGACCCGCCGCGGTGGCTCAGTGGTGAGGGCGCTCGGCTACAGATCCGGAGTACCCGGTTTCGAACCCGACCGCGGCGGCCGCATTTCGATGGAGGCGAAACGCAAAGGCGTCCGTGTGCTGTGCGATGTCAGTTCACGTTTAAAGATCCCCATGTGGTCGAAATTATTCCGGAGCCCTCCACTTCGGCACCTCTTTCTTCCTTTCTTCTTTCACTCCCTCCTTTATCCCTTCCCTTACGGCGCGGTTCAGGTGTCCTCCGAGATGTGAGACGACAGGTACTGCGTCATTTGCTTTCCCCAACAACCAATTCGGTTTGGTTTATGGAGTTTAACGTCCCAAAGCGACTCGGGTTGTGAGGGACGCCGTAGGGGAGGGCTCCGGTAATTTCGACCACCCTGGGTTCTTTAACGTGCTCTGGCATCGCACAGTGCACAAGCAAGGCTGAATGGTGGGCCAGTTGGTAAGATACGTCGAAGAATAATTTTTACCAGCCGAAAAAAGACGAGAGGCACGAGGAGAACCTACACAGGACAAGGCTGGACCAGCCTTGTCCTGTGTAGGTTCTCATCTTGTCTTTTTTCGGCTGGTAAAAATTATTCGACGCACAGTACACGGGTCGCTAGCATTTCGCCTCCATCGAAATTGATCGCCGCGGCCGGGATCGAACCCGCGTCTTTCGGGTCAGCAGCCAAACGTCATAACCACTCAGACACCGCGGCGACTAGAGCGAAGAAGGAGAGTAGAAGTACACATTTGTTTCGATTCACTTAACAACACTGTCAGTCTAATGGGAAAAGACGCGGGACAAACGCAAACGGAGAGCGACGAATGCTTGTGGGTGTGGCTGCGTGCATTTCTCTGTCGCGGATTACCTTTGCATCAGAACGGAGTGAGAACACGGAGCCGAACCTAGACGAACTTAGGCGAAACATTCCGTCTGCCCCCTGGTGCGTATACGCACTGCGCTGCCGCCGGAGCAGTGCATGCGTCAACAGCGTCAACCTAGCTCCTCGGTGGGCGAAGCCAACGCGCGGCCTGAACGGTGCACGCGCAGTTCTGGTGACACTTGATGAGCGAGGGTACAGCGCCGCGTGGGTGGATGGCAGGAAAAAAACTTTATTTCTGACAGATTTAAAGTGTTCGTGGCCCTTACGGGTCACTGGGAGCCATGGTCAATCCGTAGTCCAGAATGCCGCATTTGACTGCTGCCATCGTGGCTCGGCGTAAGAGAAATCGTTGCGTTTCCTCGTCTTGGCTGGCTAGAAAGTGCTCTCTCTGCGTCACATCGGGGGGTCTATTCTAGGCTGTAAGTCTTCCTTAGGGCAGGTCCATGTGACATGCTCTAATGTAGGTTTACCCTGGCACCACGGACATTCGTCTGCGTATTGTGTAGGGAAAATCTTGTGTAGTTTGTGCGGGTGCTGGTAGGTACCAGTTTGTAGTCTGCGCCAGTCTACCGCCTCCTCTTTGGTTAGGCTTTTGTGTGGGGCTGTGTAGCGCCGCGCGAGTTGCCGTCATTACGTAATGCGAGAAACAAGTCGAGAACTCTAGAGCACAGGTCCCGTGGCGCCATCCACCAGCACGACCAGTATGCTTTAAATTGCCACGGCCAGACTGGAGACACCAATGTGGCCTTGAATTTGTTGGCACCGCTTGGCGGTGACACTGGCCCCTAGCTGTGCACGCTGACGCAACGGACACATTAAAACGAGGTTCAGTTGGCTTAGTAAGCTTTCAGGCCTGTGTCGAGTCATGGGCGCATACGCTTCTGCATCGTTCATTTCAGTAAGGTCACCGCCAGAAATGCTTAAGCCGAGCAATGAAGCTAGATGACCGGAAAGCTAGGGAGCGTCGTTGTGGAAAGAGGTCGCTATGCAACTTAAGGGCACAGGGTAAGCCCTATACTTCCCATGCATTTTAGGCCATGTTGAGGTACGTTTCTCACTAATAACAGTAGCGTAATAATACATATATCATTGTTTGCCAAATTTTGTGCTCTTTTTACTGAACTAGAATATTTGAAATGTGCTGAAAATTCGATTTTTAATAAAATTTTTTCCGGTAGTACACAAATCTGGCCTTTCTTTGCGCATTTCAAAATTCATAACAGAATAACTGCTCAGTGAAATTGCTTAATTCTAGTTCAGTAGTTGGCAACACTTATGTAGATGATTGCAAAAAGAAAAATCAGCCGTCTGTCTTGAAAGGCATTGGAAATGATGGTACCTTTGTAAGAAAAAACACTGTTTTGAGATAATAGAGCGTAAAGAGAAAAAAGATGTGAAAAAACATTTTTTATTCGCAGAAACGCCTCCATAGTAATTGGTTTAATAGCCCCCTGCTTCGTAGTCACTGTCGCCGTCATTTTTTCGCTTTTCGGCTTGTCGTTTTGACTGTCCGGCCTCTTTTGTAAGCTGTCGTGTTGCTCGGTCCGCAAAGTACATGCGCTTATGGTCAGCTTCCCTCAGCCACTTGATGGTGTTGCTCCCTGGGTTCAATCCACACGCCTTCAAAACGTTGGCCCGTGCGATGCTACCATCATTAAATGAAAGAACAGCATCCAGTGTTGCCATCCGTAGGGTCCGAAGCCTAACAAACACATTCTTTGGCGGACACTGTAAACGCTTGCAACACCTACCCGTTTTGTCACAATTTCGATGAGCTCAACACTTCCACCGCACTCTCTGCACACAAAAATCTGTGTAATTGCGGCACAAATGCCGTCCATGTCCATTAAGGCATATTGGCTGCTGCTCTGTAGCACATCCTCTTCCTGGAAGCACAGAGAAAATCTTGAAAGCTTCGATGTCGAGGAGCTGGCGCGTTCGGCGTTCGGGATCTCATTCGGTCGTGGACATCCTTTTGCTTTTTCACGATGAGCGTAGCGGTTGCCGTGAAATTCACGCCTGACGAAGGCCTTCTTTGCCCTGGGCATCTCAACTTATCAGCAGCAACCAACACCGGCACAATTTACAATACTGATCGAAAGGGATAGCACTCGGACGCAGCTGCATGAAGGTTGCAGAAATGTGGAAAAAACGTGCAAAGCGTCTCAGGATTGTCTTGGCTAAAAAAGAGGAGTTGTACAATAGCTGCCAGACAATTTTTTATATGTAGCTGATTTTAGACAAGTTTTGAAATCAGGTGGTGGACTTTTTGGTTGAAAAAATTGACGTTAATCCTGAAAGGGGGCGTGGCCGCTCACTACTTGGTTTCGGAAAAAGCGTTTTTCAGCCGTAAATATGGCTTTCTGAGGAAAGTGCGATCATGGAACATGTGTAGAAAGAATTGAACTTCTAAAATTCCAAAAGAAAAAAAAACTATTTTTTTCTAATTTTGCCTTACCCTGTGCCCTTAAACGACTGAGCAGAAGACCACTCGCCAGCATTATTCGGTCGCCCATGAAGGTGGAAAGGCTACCGGGGAAGGCGAGGGCTTGGTTATAGGGCCGCAGAAAAGCAGGATTTCGCTTTGGCGCGGTAAGCAGAAAAAAAAAGCCATTTCTTGTTTGACCCGCAGAGGGAGCGAGAATTCGCGGCGACGGGAAGAATCGTGTTTCCTGAATTCTAAAAACAAATGGGGCACTTACTACCCAGGTAGCACCTAAGCGTTGCGACAATGTTCAGAGTTCCCTAACATAATAATGGGGATGCGTTACGATCCATGTGGCAGACATATTTTTTGCAAAGAACTGCTAATTTATTTATTTATTTATTTACATTACCCATCAGGGCCAGTGGCATTACAGAGGGGCGGTGGTAAATATACAAAAAAAGAGAGAAACTACAGTTGGTTACAAGAATGTTAAATAACATCTGAATATACAATGTTTGCTAGTGCTACTCGGAACTGCTCATAATTTACAATGCCAGCAACTTTTGCGGGAAGGTTGTTCCAGTCACGTGAGGTTCATGGCAGGAATGACTGCGAGGAGCTTTTCGTGTTGCATGACACAATTCCGACTTTGTGATTATGATCAATGCGGCGAGATACATAAATTGGCTGGGGGATGAGGTGATCGCGTAGAGCGGGATGATGATACACTGCAGATTCTAGAACAGGGCGATAAGAAACACTTTTCTACGCTATATGTCAGTGTTGGGAGGCAGAGATTAGACTTCATAGCAGTTATCCTCGCTATGCGGTTGTAGTTAGCAAGGGTTAAATGTACAGAGTTGTTTTGCACCATCTCAAGATCATTAAGTTGTCATGAGCAGGCTCCCATACAGGTGTTGCATACTCGAGTCGAGATCGTATTAGTGTCTTATAAAGCAATTGTAATTTGTAATTGAAGAACATCTTTACATGGATAAACATTTCTTGGACAATGCTTGAAAAATATTTTTAATGTTTTATGGTTATGCGTTAAACATTATAACAACATTTATAACAAAAAATAGAACACTTAGTTTGAAAGTTACAGTAATGTTTACATTACAAAATATAACTTCATTTGTTAATTTCTAACACTGTAACATTTAGAACACAGAATTAGCATAATGTTCACTTTAAATGTTCAGCTAATGTTTGAGATACAACATATATCGTTGTTTGTTAACATGTAATATTAAAATAATGTGACATGTAACTTTACTGCAACTGAAATAGCAATTTTATACCATTTATTTAATGTTCAGTGCTGCCTGAGTAATGACCAGCTACAGATGTGGTCTCACTGAGGCGGCTATTTGTATAGTATAGTCGTAATGTTTCATAGCGTTCGCTATTGCAAAGCCTACAGTCCAATAGATAACCTTTTTAGTTAGAAATTTGTAGTTTTGAATATCAGTAAGGTTTGTTTGCTGAAAGACCCAACATACTGAGATGCTTGACCACTAAAGTACTGTACTGGCTGGAGAAGTAAATAGCCCACTCTAGCTTGTAGCGGCTGTGCAGCGACGCGACATCTGCCGGCGTCAGGGGGTAAATCATGCTCAGGAAGTTGTGCCATTCCACTCGCACCGGAATACTCGATCAGAAAAGATCTTAATGACTCACTGCTTCAACAACTATTTAAATCTGCTTGAAACATAATTGTTTACTTCAAAGGCGGACACAAAGAGAGAATAATTGTCGTCGTCAACCTAGCTCTTAACTAAAATTACTTCATAAACATTTAACCCAATACAGCTATAGCGTGCATGTTTATATTGGAAACTTAGAGGCGGTTGCATTTCTACTACTTTTGGGAGAATTGCGGCGGCTGCGTTTTTATGTAGGAAAAACGCTAAGGCGCCCGTGTACTGTGCGATGTCAGTGCACGTTAACGATCCCCAGGTGGCCGAAATTATTCTGGAGCCCTCCACTACGGCACCTCTTCTTTCATTCCCTCCTTTATCCCTTCCCTTACGGCGTGGTTCAGGTGTCCAATGATATATGAGACAGACACTGCGCCATTTCCTTTCCGCAAAAAAAAACAATTATTATTATTAATTGTCCTAGCACGCGCATGTTCACAATTACGAATCGACACAATTACGCTTGCAGGGCAGTGGCAGTCAACGCGAAACTCTTCCCTAATGTAACGCAACTGTTGCGTCAAACGTTTCGTTCATTGCGATAGCCGAAACGGAAATCGTTATCATCTTCACTGCTTGCTTTAGAAATGCAATCTCCTCAGAGTTTCTAAACATGCGCGCTAGGTGCTGTGTTCAAAATAATTCATTTTAGTTAAGAAGTTGGCGGTGTCAGTTGTTCTCCTTTGTATCCGCCTGGTCGCATAAACTGCGTGAGAAAACGGCTTTCGTGTGCTGCTCATCATTTGTCTTTTAAAAAATCCGGATCTAATTTTGGTCACAGTGGGAAACTTTTATTCACTGTTATTTTAGAAGCCGTGAAAGATACGTCTGTATGGTCTGTGAACATGGATTACACAGCAAAACGGACATTGAAGACGTGATAGAGTTATAAGATGATTGTTTAACTGGAATCAACTTTTTAGGTTTTACGTTCAGGTTTATGAGAGTTTAACGTCCCAAAGCAATTCAGGCTATAAGTGACGCCGTTGTGGAGGGCTCCGGAAATTTCGACCACCTGCGACCGTCAGGACGTCCAACTTGGGCTAATCCGGTGACAGCTGGCAGCGGCATCCAGCGGAGCCCTGGACTAGGGGCAGACGACCATTTCTAAGAAGACGGACGACACACCTGACTCCGCCAAATTGCTCACCTACTCTCTAGAGCTCAATAAACGTTTTCCTTCCTTCCTTCGACCACCTGCGGTTCTTTAACGTGCACTGACATCGCACAGTACACGGGCCTCTAGCATTTCGCCTCCATCGAAATGCGACCGCCGCGGCCGGGATCGAACTCGCGTCTTTCGGGCCGGCAGCCGAGCGCCGTAACCACTCAGCCACCGCGGAGGCTCTTAATCAGCTTTTTTATTTTTGTCTTAAGGATGCAAGATTATATGCGAAGATGAAGGCCGTCGACACTGAAGGCGCTCCCTGTTTTCAAATTTTCTGAATCGGCGTTATGGGTCGCCCGCGTTTTTATGGAGGCAAAACGCTAAGGCGCCCGTGTGCTGTACGATGTCAGTGCTCGTTAACGATCTCCAGGCGGTCGAAATTATTCCGGAGCCCTCCACTACGGCACCCCTTTCTTCTTTTATTTCCCCCTTTTATCTCTTCCCTTACGGCGCGGTTCAGGTGTCCGCCGATATGAGACAGATACTGCGCCATTTCCTTTCCCCAAAAAACAATTATTGTTGTTGTTGTGGGTCGAAATATCGGGGTTCAAATCCATCTTGACCATCGATGAAAGCTCGTTGAGCTGGCTTTCCCGCGTTGCACATTGAAAAAATAGCGTCAGCCGGATTTATAATGCAGAAACACGACTCAGTTTGTGCATTTTCATGATGTAGAAGTAGTTAACCTGATTTCGGCTATGGTACCACGTTTTTTTTTTATATATATAAATAGGCAACGCGAGAAAGCCAACTTAACCATGTTTCAAAAGCTTCGACGATCGGTATTTTTGACCAAAAGGCCGATTCTGAAATTTAAAACAGGCTTGCTTTCGACGTTACCAGCCTTCAATTGCACAAAATAATCTTGCGCCTTAAAGCTAAAAATAAAAAAATTATTTCAGTACCAATCGCCTTTTCATTGAACTCTTGTCACGTTGTCGCGAATTGGTAGCGCGTCCCCAACTTTCCGAAGGGGAACGCTATCGCGTGCAGGTTCGAACAAGAGAACAAAGACATCAAGCAAGACAAAACGAAGCCGTATTTATGATTTAAAGGAAAGGGGGCCAAATAGGAACGAAAACAAGAAAAACACACACTCAACACGCGTACAACACTGCAGAATAAAGGGGAGTTCACCAGGTACTGAATGTCCCAGGTGAAGCGGCGATGCCTTGCAGACAGGATGGAACGCGGGTTGATGAACTGCGACGTGTCGCTGGTGTTGCGTCGAAGGAAGCGGCGACAAAGAACCAGGTGGTAGTAGGAGCGGAGACGAACACAGGTAGACGCCACTGGTCTCCCGTCAACAGCCCGAAGAACTTGGCAGCCGCAGGAAAAACCTAGCCAGGTCCCGTCGACGGCGTCACGAAACGCCAGAGGCTTAAAGCAGGCTATCCAAGGGTGCCTTGAGGCAGCACGGACCCTCAGTCCATCGGCTGCAAACTCCACACTTGCAAAGAACGCGGGAGGCTTAGGTCGGTGATCCAAGGGAGGTCACGGCAGCACGGACCCAACGTCCGACGGCTGCCACCTCCACGCCTGAATGACACGATCTCCGCTGCCCTGTCTTGTTGTTGCCTTGGTCGCATGGCACATACCCACGACGGGGGATTGGCCAGGGTTCGGTGGGGATACCCCATCGCCCTGTCTCCCTTCACACCTCGGTTTTCTCGCACGTCAGCTCTCCTCTCCTCGTGCTCGCCGCGCTCTTCGTCGCCTCGCACACGCCATTCGCACGAGCCACACGTGCAACGCTGGGCTGGCACGCGTAGCGCTCCGCTGTCCGACGCACCACTGTCGACGCACCGTGTTCAAAAATCCCCGATGCATAACGTCCGTATTGCTATGCCATCCACTTGTATAGATCATACCGATGTTTCTCTTATCGGTTGTAAAAAATAAATAAATATATATATCTTTGCTTCCTGTAAGTGCAGGAAGCAAACTTTATTTATTCGCTCGGCCAGAGCATCACAGTGCATCAAGAGCACGCAGCGCAAAGAACTTTGTGGTTTTCGTCTCGCTCCGGCCACGAGTTGATTGCATTGGAATACTGGGTGTTAAAGGGGCCCCGAAACCCATAATCAGTGCATTGTTTTACCTGTTGGTTGCGTATAATGAGTTATAGAGATGCTATTAGCATCGGTCGTGCCTCGTATACCCCGGTTTTTAATATTTTAATTAGCTCGCGAAAACAAATTCGTGGCGCTGCCGGTGTCAACATGCAGTGGCAGCTTTTAGCAGTGGATATGACAGACAGTAAACATACTGCAAATTGGGTTAATAAATAGAGATGTTTTGTCAAGTTTTTGCGTTTTATATTACATCAACAAAACCAACTTTTTTGCCTTAGATAAAAGCGCTGTAAAGCAAGTAAAACAAAAATACACCACCCGAGGCTCTGGCTACTTTTTGCATCGAAGGACTTTGCGCCTCTCTGTACACATCCTACGACTTAACAGCACTAATGGCTACTCTCTGTGCATCTCAGAATGGCTTTGCGGATTCGATGCGATCGAGCCATTGCACTGTACAAGCGTTCGTTTCGCCCCAAGGAAGGATGTAAAGAAAAAAGTCATTCCTTTCATATTTAGTAGTGCGCGTCGTCAGCTTGTGAAGTATCACCGGGCGGCGGCAGATGGCGCCACGTTCCCATCAACGGCGCGCGCGTCTTGCTTGCCGTGACTAATCAGCGTGTTCATAGCGGCGGGTCACGGTAGGCGGTAAGCAGTAGGGATATACGCGCTATGCTAAATGCATCTAGTATCTTGCGCAGGCCGTCAATCCGTCGCAGTATCTCGCGCTCGAGTTCGGTTCCAGTTGGGATCGCGCTGAGATCTGTAATTCAGGGAACGTCACTGATCAGTGTTCCCTTCTGCGCCGTCGACGTGACGAAGCATCGCTGGGTCAACTGGGCATTCACGTGGTTGTTGTAACCATGAAAACGGCGCTACCAGCCTTAGCAAGAACGAGTTACAGCGATTAGACAACCGTAGTGTGCAAACTTCCGCGACGTGCTCAGATAAGCTGTTTTGATTGGTCCCGTCCCGTGTCGTCATTGGGAGAGTGAAATGGGAATGGGAAGCCGCGCGAAAATCAAGTTGAGGGCAGTATTTTATTTGCTTGTATTTTGAAATTTCCTCATGAATAACTCCCGTTCCTAGGCATCGATTCCTGTAATTCTTTTTCAGTCAGCATTCGTGTGACATAAAGAATCCATCTGAAGAATAGCCGGCATCCGTTCAAGCAGTGTTTTGCAGCCCCTTTAAACATTATTTAGAAAACGACGAGCTTAAAGGGGTTGAATGTGTGAAACTTGCAGATAAAAACCGCGAGGTCCCTTCGGTCTAGCATTTGGAATGGTGACGTATTAGCCAATTGAAATCGAGACGGTCATCAAGCTTCTCCACAGCACACAGCTCCAAGTGGGGGGCGCATCATGACGTCATCGAAGGTTCCAGTATACATAAATGCTTGGTTACAAGGAAGAAAAAAAAACGCCACTGAAGGAAAAAGCGTCTGAGCGTTCTTTGGCGGCATCCAACTAGGCACGGCGGGGTGTGGTTGGCGACACCGCAAATTTGGGATCCTACCATCCATAAAAACGCAGCCGCCGCGGTCGGGTTCGAACCCGGGAGTTCCCGGGTTCGAACCCAACCGCGGCGGCTGCGTTTTTATGGAGGAAAAACGCTAAGGCGCCCGTGTGCTGTGCGATGTCAGTGCACGTTAAAGATCCCCAGGGGGTCGAAATTATTCCGGAGCCCTCCACTACGGCACCTATTCTTCCTTTCTTTCACTCCCTCCTTTATCCCTTCCCTTACGGCGCGGTTCAGGTGTCCAAAGATATATGAGACAGATACTGCGCCATTTCCTTTCCCCCAAAACCAATTATTATTATTATTATTACCTTCCGTGACGTCGCTCCGAACTTCTCCGCACACCTCCGGTGCTGTGAGGAGAAGCCTAAAATTAAATGTCGATTACGTGCACTATTTTAAATGCTAGCTCAAAAGCACTTGGCATGCTTTACCTGCAGCCTTTATGGATTTTAATCCTTGAATAGAGCGGAATTCTAAAAAAGTGGCGCAGTCGCCCTTTAAGCAGTCCCTCAGCGCGGCAGTAGAGTCGTAATCTGGTGAAACAATCGAGCTTTCCTGTGCACAAAACTCCTCCTATCCCTTACGCTCAACCTCAGACGCTGACTCATCACGGTCACGCACACTATACCGCCACAGTTTCTACATCAGTGGCTACAGCGCATACAGAGCCGTCGTCGACCTCGTTGAAAAATCTTTGAGCACTTCGCTCCATTATTGATTGATTAACAAACTTCATTGACTGAAATGGGCGTTAGGGGTACGAAAGTGAGGGAGCAGTGGTCGGCATTCCTTGGTTCAGGAGTCCGTTGGCCTCAGCTGCTGTTCTGGCTCGCTCTACCAGCGTGTCGCTCCTTGCGAAAAAAGGTATTTTTGCTAAGGGCTAAGCACGCCTCGTGCTTCATGAGCATCAGCGCTGGCGTTGTTACTCTCCGAGATCACGGAATTTCTCACAAAACCAGCTTTCTCGGAGCTTTTCTGTGTTTATGATCTCGGCTGCGGCGGCCGGCTGCGGCGGCCGCATTTCGATGAAGGCGAAATGCAAAACCGCCCATTTTCTCTTCGTTGCCAGGGCACGTTTAAAAGCTCCAGGTGGTTGAAAGCTCCAGGTGGTTGAAATTATTCCGGAGCCTTACACCGCGGCGTCTTTGGACGTTAGACCTCACATAAACGCAACATAATGTTACATGACATAACACATCATAACATAGCGCACATAATATAACATAACGTAACATGACATGACATAACATTACATAGCGTAACACAGCATAACGTAACATGACATAAAATGAAAATTAGTTTCTGGGGAAAGGAAATGGCGCAGTATCTGTCTCACATATCGGCCGACTCCCGAACCGGGCCGTAAGGGAAGGGACAAAGGAGGGAGTGAAAGAAAAAAGGACAAGAGAGGTGCCGTAGTGGAGGGCTCCGGAATAATTTCGACCACCTGAGGATCTTTAACGTGCACTGACATCGCAGAGCACACGGGCGCCGTAGCGTTTCGCCTGCATCGAAACGCAGCTGACGCGGTCGGGTTAGAACCACGAAATAGCACTTTTTGGTCGTTTCCGCTTTTTTCTCCCGTCAAGGCGCCGAATTCGTATGGAAGGTAGGCCTCAAATGCACATTAACCATCTTTTGGGTGCAAATTAAGCATTACGCGTTCGCCCATGTGCCTGTGGTAGTGTGATTTTACCGTAGCGAGAGCGCCATAAAGAATTATGTCGTCTCCTGACTCGCTGAGGAGTGAACGCAGCAGAGCAGAGGTGTGGGCTGTATAGGTGGTTGGTGAATATTCATGGTGAAAAACAAAAACAGCGCAAGCTGCACGTGATACACAGGGGAATGAAGACGCCACACGCGCTGTGGTGTATTCCTTCTCTTGTGCGTCCAATCCAGTTTGCACTTTTTGTAGCGGACGCTACACTAGGCTACCAGTCGAGCATTTCACGGTACAGGCGAGACGCCAGTTGTGCGCATGCGCCGTTACCATGGCAACCGGGGAGGAGGAGTGGGTGCGCCGCGCGCTTTGTCGTTTCCCTCTCTCCTTTATCCTTTACGGTGCGGTTCGGGTGTCTACCGAGATATGTGAGCATGGTACATGCGGGAGGCCAGTTGTGCGCATGCGCCGTTACCGTGGCAACCGGGGAGGAGTGGGTGCGCGGCGCGCTCGTCGTTTCCCTTCCGCCTTTATCCTTTGCTTTACGACGTGGTTCGGGTGTCCACCGAGATATGTGAGATGGTTACTGTGCTTTGCGCTCTCGCGGCGCCATCTGGCATGCCGTCACACCGCGCGGCTCGCCGCCGCCGCCCTTTGGTATGACGTCACACCACGTTCATCACCCGAACCGCGCGTCGTTGCATGGGTAGCATTGCGTATAAAAAGCGGATATGTAATCGGCGGCTGTATCGCAATGCCAGTCGCTGCTAAAGGGCGGTATAGACAAGAGAACATTAACCCTTCCGATCCTGAGGTTGTGGCCTGGCAGTTGGCTGCTCAACAGAGAGAATGAGCGTCAGAAGGCGAAGAGAACAGCGGAGACGCCCGAACAGAGAGAGGAACGCCTTGCCAAACGGAGACACCAGACTGCCGAGCATAATAGACGCCGCATAGCCGCCGAGATGGAGCTTATGGAAGGCGTCAGTCAATGGCAACCAACCGAAGAGGATGTGAAGGCCCGTCGTGTGACTGATCACACCATTCGAGTTTCCGAAAGTGCATCTGCGACCCGGAGATTTCAAGCGGATATGTCTCTCATTGCTAAACATACAGTGCCAACAACAAGCTCAGCCAGGGAAACGTACCTCCCGCTACGTACATCCAGGCATAGCGGAGCTAAGCCACTGCCAATTTTTTTTGCACCGTGAGTGGACTCTACGGTAACTTAGTTGGGAGCAGTTGAGACGTTTATTTTCCCGTAACTACCAGCAGCGGGATCACAAAATGCGACTTTTATCAGCACGCGGCGAAACGTTACTCGGTCAGCCCTAACAACATGCAGCGCGTCGCTCGCTTCTCAGTTGACCATGAACCAGAAGGGCGCACATAGCGGTAGCTTTTCTTGGCAATGAAGGGAAGGCTACAGGGGCCAAATAGTTCGGTCGTACGATGGTGCGACTGGTCACCTGGCGCCTCGCTCTATCCGTGGTAACTTCTCTCCGTCGCTGGTGTCACTGGCACCAGTTATGAAATCGTCTTGTAGCTAGACGTGCCTAGCAAATTTGTTGTATAAAAGAAAATTTCTTTTCCTTTAATTTAAACGTTGAAAGTTGGCAGTTGTGTTCGAAATATATTCCCTAAACAACGATTATTGGCAATACACTATGTTTTAAGAGAAAACTGATAACTGCAGGCGGGGTCTATATTCCGCTGCGTACGAGGAGGGCGTGTGTTGTGGCTCCGCAGTTACTTCTTCGTTGCCAGAAAAAAGTTGTCGCGGAGCATGCGTGTAAACAGCGCATGCCGGAGTTTTCTTGTTTAGTCCAATCAGTGTAGCCATGGCGGGCATGGCAAAGAAAGGAAAGTTCCCGCGTTGGGACTATTTCTGTCACATTTAGGCTTTGAGCCACGCACCCGGACCCATTCTCTTCGTACTTCCTTTTCCTTCTGCAGTCAGCGGAGCGCAAGCTCGCCACTGCATGCAGCCAATACGCGGGCTTTCAAGAAGCCGTTCAGAATGTAAGGGCGGTCTCTATAGAAACGTGCGGCTACACCTTAAGCGGCATGCCAATACATTGATCTCTATGGGAAGTAAATCGGCGGGAGGGGAGGGGGAGCAATGCAGCATTATATGCTGTCAGAAGCGTGGTTACGTTATAAATGGTCTGAGCTGTACTGGGAAACCAAGACGTAGCGGTAATTAAACAACACGATAGATTAATGACGCGCTAATAGTTGTGGCTCATTTGAACCTGATCCGTGTTGCTCATAAGGGCACGGAGTGGGAAGCGGTAATGGTTACAGCGCAGGTTAGTGCGCGGAAAGAAAGGCATGAATATTTCACTGCAGATCATAATTGGCTGTTCACTGAGCGAAATGGTGGAAGGCCTTTTCGCGCGTCTGTTTAACACATATTCCTTGCCCCTGCGTTGCGAATGTTTAGCGTTTGAGCAATATATCTACGTTACGTTCGCAGCTGCATTTACACTTTGTTCCTTAGTTCGAAATTTAACAATAGCTGTGAGGTCCATGTTCTACCCTTTATAATGAAGCCAATGAGACTCAGGATCATCCACTATTAGAACGAATACGCAAGCGCATGTCCACGTGCCGCGGGGTGCCAGAGCATCCGGTCCGGCTGCACGCCGAAACAAAGTGGCACAGGCGCAGATGGACCATGTAGGAGGTGCACGGGCTTCGAGTCGTCTGCTACTTCGCTTCGATACGCGGCCGGGTCGGACGCGCTGGGGCTCTACAGGGCTCGGCCGCGTGCTCGCATGTTCACCTTAAAAGTGGACGACACTGTACACTTCCAATGCAACCTTACTGCAACGTATGTGCATATTGGATTGAAAATTCTAGCAATTATTACAAATACTTCTGTTGCGTCAGTCAGTATGAGGCCTACACGATGAAGGAAATGGTTGATTTACTGGCGAAGTGTTAGAACGTATGATGGCGTGCAGTCGAACGGCGCGTGACGCCGGCACGGGGAAGGAGCTCAATTGGCTGCACTTCGACGTCATCATCTTCGGCGGCTGGTGCTGCTCCTGCTGCGTGAGGCCGCTGCTGCTGCTGCTACACTTCTTTAGACAATTCATGTAGTCCGTTGACAAGTGGCGATTCATTATTTTTTTTTTAATGACGCTGTCGCTTTGTTCTGGCGCCCTTTCTTACGAGTGGAATAGACGAGTTACGGTATCCGACACTGACGACAATATTTCCTTCATGGTCTCCTATATGCTATAGATTCGAACGATAGCAACATAAAGCGAAAAGCTCCGCGCACTGATTCGACAGGAGTATACATCCAGCCCCCCCCCCCCCCCCCTCCCCCTCCCCCAGGGACGCCAGTTCGAGAAGACCATTTTCGAGCGGCCGTGTTAAATGAGAGCCCCGCACAAAAAGCAAGGCCGCTCACGCAGGCTCGTATATCGGGTTGCTGGCCGGCCGATGTTGCGTCTTCATGAGCACTGCCTCCTCCTCCTCCTCCTGTGCGTTTTGTGCGCGGGGGAAAGGAACAGGCCGCACGAAGAAGCGAACAACAACGGCGAGCTCACGACGACCTGAAGCGGGAGAGGTGAAGGTGGAGGAGGAAAGGCGAGGAACGCGGCAGGGCAGAGCGAAGTGGAAGGGAGCCGCCGAGGCAACTCCGCCGGAGTACCCAGTGCCCCGCGGCTCATTAGGAGAGCAAAACAAGCGCCTTTTACGCCTCTAATTAATCTCTCGCGCGCGGCAGCGCGCAACAAAAGAAATGAGCTCCGTGGCTGGCGGCGGTGCACGCGGGGCCGCCGCCTCGCTGCAAAAAGGCGAGCCTCCGCCGCCAAGACGTCCTTAATCTCTCGCGGCTCTTTCGCGAGGCGGCAGCACCATCGGCGGCTGTTGTGGGGGCCGCCGTCGCTGGCCCGGCGTTTGAAAGGCACACAAATGGCCGCCGGACACGCCCCTCCCGGACCCGGGAGGTGTTGCTGCGAGCCGACATTAATCACCGTTAATTCCCCCCTGCGCCGCCGCGCCGCGCGCGATGTGTTACGTGTGTGTGCAACTCTTCGCCCGCCGCCGCCGCCTGCCACGCCACCTAGCGATCGGCGGCCCTCGGCGGCGAGCAACGCCACGACGTGCCTCTTGGAAGCCGTCCTCTTCTGTGGCGAGGCGCACGAGGTGTCGACGCCGCGCCGGCAACGTTCCGGAGTCCGAAGCCGTGCAAGGAGAACCGCTATGGTGGCGGCAAGGGGGGGGTTCGCTGTGCAAACGCATCCGCCTCGCCGATTGGCTGGTGGTCCGCGGACAGGCAGGCAGGCCCGCGATGGTGTCCGATAAGATTCATCATTGTTTCTGAGCTGCGCGCGGCGGGGCCTGGCGGTGGTGGTGGGGGGAAGCTGGCGCGAGAGATAAATCACGCCGAGTGCCCCGCCCCGGCAGTGCGCGCGCGGCGTGCATTAGGGGCCTGCAGGGAGGTGCCAACAGCGCCCAAAACAAAGATATCTTTGCCCCCGCCGGGGCTCATGCACGGCCGCAATTACTACAACGTGTCAAAGATGGACGCCGATAGGGGGCGCCCGTATCGCCGCCATGCGATCTACCCATTAACTGTGTTGAAAGAAGGACCCCCTCTCGGCGGTTGGGCACAGCGAGACAACTGTGCGCCGCCTCGTGCCTGCGACGACAGGAGCGGGCGGTCGTGAGTACCAGGCGTGAGACGTGGGTCCGCCACGCCGAAAGTCATATGTACTGCCGAAGGAAAATTGCTTTTCTCCTGCAGTGTCCGCGCCGCGCCGTTCGCTAGTTCCGCGCTAGTCATTTGCAGTACAGTGGGTTGAATACGATGACAGGTGTAAGTGGTCGACACCCTGCTGTAGAAGAATGAAGAAAGCGCTTAGACCAGATATGGCACCCTTTGATGTTTATGAAGGAAAAGGTCTTCGATTTCTTTCCTCAAAGGGACACTAAAAGCAAATAGTAACGGAAACAACGAACTACGCCAGACTGATAGATTACGCTTCTGGAGCATTATCAGCGCTTCTTTATTTTTTCTTTGATGTGCGAAAAGGTAGCTACGCTCCGGCGGTAATCGCTAAAGTCCCGCGTTTTCTCCCCCTTTTACACCCCCCCCCCCCCCCCCCACAGCACGAGTGGTGTTACGTCATTCCGATGACGTGTAACCGTTCGACCTCTTGGCGAGTCAGATAAACACGAACGAAAACGACTCGGCCCGCTGATCAGGCCAACGTTCTTATTCTAGGAACATCGGGTCAGAGCGGCCTGTTGTTACAGTATCTGTCATGAGATGGCGCCACCGTACTGTTTACCACATGTCATGCTATTAGCCGTTCTCAAACAAACGTTGCTCAAGACGTGGCCACGTGGCGGCACTCGTTGCTGTGCTTTCTTTCGTTTCAACGTTACTTAACTGCTTGCCGAGAGAGCGTTGTACGTGAAAACGTACGTTGTACGTGATACTGACCGGCGAAGAATTCACTGGCTTCACCACTTGGTCGGGCGTCGTTACCGGAATTGTCGAGGCGTATCGCGTATGCTTTGTTCGTTGTTTTTTTATTTATTTGAAATACCTGCAGCGCTCTAAGACATTATTGCATAAAGGGGGAGGGGGTGTGTGAAAATAACATTTTTTGCAGTCTTGGGTAAATTGCAGCTTTCTGGATCTAGCTAGGCTTAGCATACAAACAATAGGTGGTGTGCATTCTTCGTCGTAACGCGCGCAAAATCGATTCCATTGTTCCTTCTTCTGTTCTATCTCTAACTCTTTTTATTAATGTGTTATGGCGCCGTTGACATTGCTGTTCTTCCAACCACGGTTCCAACCACGGTTTAAGATTTCCGTTAAACAATTTCCTGGCGTCATCTTCTACTCGGTTTCTTCAATGGATTTGACGCAGGTTTTCAGCTCTATTTTTCCCCGATAAGGGTGAAAAAAAAAAAGCGTCTAGCCAAAGGTCTAGGAGAACGTTACTGCGGGCTAGTTGTGTTTCATTTCATTGCCATTTGTCCTTGTCATTTTGAGCAACATTTCCTTTCTTCAGCCAAATATCGTTACTGTTCTTCACCGTGCTGCAAGTGCGCATGAAGGCCCCGTCAGGCGTCCTTTTATTTTCGGCACCTCAGCAGATATTACAATAGTGAAAATTTTCTTGCGTACACTCTAAACAGAAAGGAGCAGAAAAGGGAGTAGGTTTCCCTTCTATTAAATTAAGGGAATGCGCTAGAGGAGAACAATTACTCCCTTTTTTACTCCCATATAGGCGTATTAATGCTTTGAGTGTATGTATGGTAATTCTACTGGAAAAAGAAGCTTCTTATTCTAAATCGTGCTCGCTCAGCAGTCGAACGCCCCGGCGGCTAATCAGCGCATTTTTCCAGGCGCGTTTGTTGCTATGGCGTGCAGTTGTTTCCATCACAATTTTTTTTTAGCGCTTGCTTTCCCGCATCAGCACACAGCTAGTGGCACAGAGGCGACGCAGCTGGTGTATATGCTGCTCTGCCTCTCCAGCCTCGCGGTTTTTATGAGGCCCTTGAATGGTCCCGTTTTGGCTCGAGAGCATACGGTACTTGCGCACAGGCCGAAAACAGGCTGATGCTTTCAAGTTTGTGTCCACTCTTCTGAAGAAGGAGGTGGGCTTTTTTTCTATTACAACGCCCAAAGACGCCGAAAGTGTATTCGTGGTCCCGCACTCTGGTTCCCTATCGTTTTTTTTTTTTCGTTTCTTGAAAGCAAAGCAGAGCAGAGCGCTCGGTCAGTCTTGAAGTCGGAACGAAGAGGGCAAACACGCTCGCCAGGTGGCTGCGTGTGTCAACTCGTGGATGGCACTCTAAACACTGCCCTGAAGTGTGCAGGTGCTTGTGAGCTTTTTTTTTTTAAGCGGTGACGAGGTGTTTGTATACTTAAGAAAAACTAGCTCCTCCCCTCTCACCAGTGTTCCGGCAAACGTAGGCCGTAGCAGAAGGGGGGGGGGGGGGGGGGGGGAAGAGGCAGTGAGAAGAAACAGAACAGGTGCTGCTGCTCAGGACGCACTAGTGCGATCAGTGAGGTCGAGGAAAACTCCGAGTGGGCGTGTATTATAACGGTAGCTTCTCGGGAGGTTCGCCTGACTTGCCATCCTTCCAGCGTCTAAAAATGTAAAAAGCATGGCAGAGTGCCGCGTCTTAAGTTTCGCGTGCTTTCCACACACGCTCGTCTCTTCGTGTTCCGCAAATGCACAACGCGTTCCACTGAAGGCGAAGCTCCGGCATGCGTGCTGACAGCGGCACAGTTGCCTGGGCGGGGGGGTGACTAACAAAAGGCGCCCAACTAAAAGGGCACACGTTACTCCCTAGACCTTCCCTCAGATGCGGAGACGTCTCGTTTGTACTCGTGTTACGCGGTGATACATTTGCCTCACTCAACTGTGACACAGAACGAAGCAAGACCCTCAGCGAAAAGGCGGAGACGAGATAAAAGAGAGGCAGGAAAGCACTAGGAGTGTCTTACGTGGCTTCTGTTCCCCACTCGTGCATGTGTCGAGGTCCTGTGCACTTAGAGGTATCGTCTTACCCGAAAAGCTCGCCGCGCGCGCACCACAGTCAGTCGTTGCGAGCTGAGGCGCAGTGGCCAGAGCATGCAGTGTTTGGGCGCTTCTTCGAATTTTGTGGGCGGCACACAAGCACACATGTCGGCGTAGAAATAGCCTTTATGCGACTCGTGTAATGCACCACTCCACTGAAAGAATTTCTTGATTTTTTTTTGTATTTTCATCGAACGTTATACTGCCGGGAAAGCTTACTGGGACATAAAATATGCTGCGGTACCCATGCGGTGGCTGACAAATGACAGGTGCGCTAGCGGCTGACTTCGCAGCACTTATCGCCGCCATGATAATTACTACTATAACCGCTCTAGTAGCCGCACCTATGTTTCCTAGTGTGATAAGCTAATTTTTTTAAGCTCGGATGGCGGAAACTAGAGCGCAGATGGCGTACGCGGACGAGGGAGTGACGTATATGATAACTTCATGGAGAGGTGGCACCATTCCCCATGGAGCCTTCCTGATGGCCCGATGCACGTAATGCTCGGACATCATTTATCTGCTCGCCTAGTAACGTTATCACCACTAATGAGGCCCGACGCGTCACCTCCTAAGACAGAGCCGAAGCCATCAAGGGCCACAATTAAGTGTGCTTCTTCTTCTCGCTACGTCACCGTCGCGATCACGTTGAGGCAACAAAAAAACCACACACGCGCCAGCGCACGGAAAGCTGAACAGAAATGACGCCACTAATAGAAAAGTACCCGGAAAGTTCAAACCGATTCAATATGGCGCCCGGGTTTAAGTGACACGAAGAGAAGCTAGGAGGCGCGCAAACTCCGCACTGCGTGAGATAAGCAACGCACGAGGACCCCCCCCCCAAACCCCCCCCCCCCCCCCCCGACACCAGGGGGCGCGGAACGAGATGGGGAAGGGGGTGAGGGGAAGGGAGGGCCGTTCGGACTCGTTTATCGGGACATCCCAGGTTATAAATGATCCCGCTATAATTTATCAGCGCCGAGAGAAAAGACGGGTTAACGATATAACTGACGTGTGGGTAAATCGGCGCGAAAAGAAAAACAAGCCCGACCATGCCATGCACGGGCCCTGCAGTAATGACTGCAGCGAGCTGCTGCTATGGCTGCTGCTCATTTCCGTCCCGGCGCTCGCCCGCCTCTGCCTTGCTGTACAGTATATGTAGTACGTGTACGCTAGCTATAGGCCCGGTTTTCGAGCGTTTGTTTTTTTCTCATTGGTGTGGATGGATAGCTGGGTAGCGCGTGGATGGATGGATGCGGTTTGCCCCCTTGAATCCGGGTGGCGTTCTTCTGCCTCACTTGGCTGATGCGTGTGGCCGTCAATACGAGGTTGCTTTCTTGATTTTTTTTAGCAAGCCAGCGTTGTGTTCAACAAGCCTGTGATGATATGGAACGTCTTCAGAATGGTTGGTATACAAACAAGATATATGATGCTCATTGTTGCTTTTTGTGCAGCTTGAAGTCCCTCTTTCTTTCTTTCTTTCTTTCTTTCTTTCTTTCTTTCTTTCTTTCTTTCTTTCTTTCTTTCTTTCTTTCTTTCTTTCTTTCTTTATTTATTTCCTTCTTTCTTTCTTCCTTTCTTTCTTTCTTTCTTTCTTTCCTTCCTTCCTTCTTTCTTTCTTTCTTTGAGTATTAGGCCTTATTCGTGAGTTTACTTGTTCACTTGCTGCGTAATTTATCGATGGAAATCCGGGGCATGGGTATATAGTACTTGTATGTGTATGCGGGAAAATGATTAATTCGCTGCTATATACGGGCAGGATCACTTGCGACGAAGGTTCGACGGACAGACCCAAATTTAAACGTTGCGTTTTGTGTTGTTTACGGCCTTCTCTCTTTTCGCAAATTGCTTAATTTGAAACCTCTTGATAATTACACTAGCAATGTGCAACGAAACAGGTGGAGAACAACTAACTACCTTCGGGGGCCGAGCCGTCGATAAGCTGGGACATCGATAAGCTTGACAACATGCGGCCGCAATAGTGTTTTCTCGGTATTTAAGAAAACTGTACACCGAACGAAGGGCGGCACTATATATATATATATATATATATATATATATATATATATATATATATATATATATATATATATATATATATATATATATATATATATATAACGAGTAACGCATTCGTGTGGTTACACATGAAAATATGAGACATTGAGAGACAAACGGTACAGTCATTTTTCTTCGGGCATGTTTTTTAGGGACCCTTGCGTACTCGTTGTGCCTGTATAATTTGTCGCTGGGCGGGACCGCGTCGGACAGTTTGGCTCACACCGTAATTGCCTCGAGCTGCCTCAGGTGCCTCACGTATTCCACAACAGAATTAAAAACAACGATGACGAAAACGACAAGACCACACACGAAATTGTGTGGGTGCCGGGACACACGGGGGTGGCAGGGAACCAAGAGGCCGCCAGGATAGCTCGATAATTCACTACTTTCCGGTCACCCGACGAGACCGCGGAACTCGTGCCAGCATCCAAGGAATACTCGGCCATACTACAAAACTATGCAGGCAGAAGAATCCGATATCCCCTGCCGCACACATGTCTCAACAGAGAGGAAGCTGTCACTTGGAGTCAATTACAGACAGGTTCTTACCCAAACCTACACATACTAAACAAAATGCACCCTGCGATATACGCGGACAATGTCGCTGGTGCGACGAAAAACCCACACTATATCACATCACATGGGCCTGTCAAAACATAGACGTGGTCCCCAAAATACAAAACCCGAGTTCGGAGCAATGGGAGAGACTGCTGTCCAGCGACCGCTATGAAGACCAAAAAGGTCTGGTCAACGCCAGGAGGCGTTGGTCTGGTACAGCGAGCTTAACGGGCGGCAGTGGCCAGCGGAGCCCTGGACTGAGGGCAGCCGACCATTGAGTAAAAGTGGACGAGCTCGACAGAGAAGACTCCAAGACTCCCGGACATACAGCCAAGGAGCGAACATCTCCGAAGATGCCCCAAAACCGCAGAGTACAATAAAGTTTTCTCCTCCTCCACAACAGAGGAGGAGAAGCGCAGACGGCGGCGCTGTTTTCACTTTCGAGTCGGCCCGGGGAACCAGAAGCATCCGCTCTGCCGGACACAAGACGGGGCACGCGCGCGGAGTATGTAACAGCGCATGCACACACAGGTGCGTCGGCAGCAGTCGCGCTGGATCGGAGGGCGGCCGGAGTAGGCGGACCTCGTCACCCGCTGATGGGTGGGTACCCTCACAGAGGGGCAAGAAATAGATCCTGCTTCCATGCGCGAGTAGGTGCGCGACTAGCTCACTGCGCCCTCTATAGCTCTTCGGAAGCCAGCGACGCACTGCCCGATTCAACTGCCGCCGACAGACCGTCCGGGTCCGTCGGCAGTCTTCGGACTCCGCCCTTTCAAAGAGCTTTTCGGCGGATGTATACTCTAGTTCGTGGGTTCGATCCCTGCCACTCGCGGCAGCCGCAATTTTACGGAGACGATATTTAAAAGGCGCCCGTGTACGGATACTTCAGCGCACATTAAAGAACCGTTTGGGAACGAAATTACTTCAAAGTTGCCCGCCATGCCGCGTCTCTATTTTCACCCTTCTCTCTCACTCTCTTTTCTATCTGCTCTGATTTCTCCAAGAGGGGGAGGGCGAGTGGCTGCGTTTTGATGGCGGAGAAACG
The DNA here is from genome assembly GCF_052857255.1 of Amblyomma americanum. Lineage (NCBI taxonomy): Eukaryota > Metazoa > Arthropoda > Arachnida > Ixodida > Ixodidae > Amblyomma > Amblyomma americanum. The sequence continues at coordinate 33,101,208 of NC_135503.1, read as the reverse complement.
CAAAAGGCGCCCTTGTTAAAGGTCTCCGGGCGGTCAAAATTATTCCGGAGCCCTACAGATCAGCAACTCTTTCTCATTTTCTTCTTTCACTCCGACCTTCGTCCCGTCACTTACGGCTCGGTTGAAGCGTCCATCGAGAAGTGAGAGTTACTGCGTCATTTCCTTTCTTTAAAAACCACCAATAGCGTACAGTAGCCGACCACTAAACGATGCCTGGAGTCCGTTACCTACGTTGGCCTGTAAATAAAACGCCCGTCTTTTCTGCCCGGGAATTAGCGGCTGTTAAACAGCTATCCTGGTTATCTGTGGCTGCGATGTAAACATAAGAACGAGGTGGACATGAAGTGGATGTCAAAGTGTAAGTTGTTGAGGAAAACCTATTAATGGTAATATAAATTAATGAGAAGTGGTTCCCCCTGGCGTATCCGACGCCCCGCGCTTTTGTTTTGGTTGTTTTAGTAACAAAATGCATTAATTTTACATACTCAGTTATTGACATACATCGCCCTTTTCAAACGTTCACCGGACCTCAGGCTTGCTTTTGGCCCGTGTGGCATAACTTTGGTAAGAATGCTAGCATTGAAAAGCCCGTAAGAAGTGAGGAGGGAAGTTGTCTTCGCATTTGAATTGTTTCGAGAGTTGGAGAAGCCATATGAACTGCACTCCGTACGGTCTAGCAAAAAGGTCGGGACCTGGCAACTTCTAAAAAGGACGCTATGTCTACAAAGCATTTCTTTTTTCTTGCCATTAACTGCACTGTGTAATGAAATAAACTTACGCATCGAAGACATAGACGCAAGTTACCCAGAGCGTTGTTCGGACGCAGCCTGTGACTTCCAAGCTGCATGGGCTCTGAAATTCGAGCTTGAAACTTAATGAGCGTTGTATCAGTTGATATGCCTGCCAATAAATGCAGTGAAAATGATTTGGGAAGCACGCACCTTGGTCTTTCGTTTGTAGCTGGATGCACTCATTTAAGAAGGTGTACCCTAGAGAGGAGGAGGAAATACTTTATTAAAAATAAAAACATTCGAGCTTATGGTTGGGGTCCTTATTCCAGGGCTCCACTGGCTTGAGCTGCCTTGCGGATAAATTCGTTCTCTAAGGCTGCAGTTGTGCCGGGGGTGCTTCTTCATGTTTGTTTCTGTTCTCTACTTCCTTTTCCCTTCATACACTGTTACATAAGCGCCCGATGGTCACTGAAATTTCCTTGGATGTCATGGGGACGTGTGGGACGTCCACGGAACGTCCACTGAACGTCCAGAGGAGTTTTAGGGCTCGTAAATGGCACTTAGATGAGAGAAATAAAGCATGCTTCAAGAAAAACAGCGAAAAAGAACGAAAAACTTCGAGGAGCCTCCGTGACACCGAGTGCAGTTTTTATTCTGTGTAGACTTAGTTCTGTAAGTGACCTCTTTTATAGAAAAGCACATGGAAGGTACTCGTCGCCAGTAATATCAATATTCCTTCAGGTCACACCCGGCACTCTTTCCTGTTCCCTCCGCGAGGATCACACCAAAGGGCCATGCCTCGTCCAAGCAGTCGCACCGCAACCGGGCTGTAATACCAGGTTCCGCAGCGCTACGTCGCCACGCCGATTCGAGCAGCGAATTTCCGGGACTGCACTTACCAAGGGCGCACTCCCGGCTGCCAACACGGATGCGACGCCGCCGGCTGCCCGAGATGCGTCTCGCACGCATCTTCTTTCCTCCAACAGGGGGCAGCACCCGTGCACCCGCGCTCAAACGGCAGCCTTTCGCAAGGGGGCGCGTGACACGTTACGCAAAAAGACGCCGCCCGGCGCTCCTCGTCTCGCACTGGCGTTGGGTGCCGTCGGTGCCGTCTGTTCACACGTAAAACGCGCACTATGATGGGACATGAGACTGCTGTAACGCTGTTGCCGCCTGGACGTTGCTGGGAGCACTTAGTCTCGTGAAAACATGGCTTCGGAGACAAGTTACTGAGGGGTCCATGCGCACGTGCATGTTTGTGTGGCGGAACTTTGAGTTCTTTATCACGTGACCAGGGCTGTAGCGGATGTTTGCGGCGAGGGCAGTTTTTTTTTTTCAGTTTTCTCGGGGAACTTTTCAAAACATTTGCCAACAGCAAGAGCAGATACAGTCCTTCAAGAAGCGAGACACAGTGGCGTGGATTAAGCACATGGGGAGCGAATCGTGACTATACCCTTGCTCCTACGTGTGGCTTCATCAAGCATCCAAGAAGTGAAGAAGACTAGATGAGATAATACATTGTAACCGAGCACATTTGCACATTGCGTTTACCTTGCTGATATATTAAAAAAAATTCAAAGGGGCAACTGATTACCTTATTTGTTGGCAATGCGTTAGCATTAGAAGCTGTTGTCGTCTTTACCGGAAGTAACGTTAGTTCTCTCCGGCCAATGGGAGAATATTATGACGGACGGCACACTATCCGGATAAACCTTTCGCATTAAGTTCCCCCGCTGCAACCGTTCGCTTGGCTGTCGTTTGGCTGGTGGTGTAAAACATTTTGCTTTAAATTCAGTATTGGCTCAGACCCATTTCTTTTATATCATAATCAGCTATACATTGCGGTCAGTGCTGAGGCAACATTCCTTTTCGTTCCTTTCAAGGCTTCACCGTATACTTCTGTTCTGTCGGGAGCTGGCGCCTGGTCAGGACAGCTTTCAGAAGTCGATTTCAGTTTTTGGGCCCTGAGTATCGTCTTGTAGATTTTAAGAGGTCAAAGATTCGACGAAAGTACGTTCCAGCAGGCTTCGTGTCACAGAACAGCAGCCGCCGGCTAAGTCTAGCAAAAATGGAACGATTCAGAACTTTCACAGGACCCTATGTTCATTATGCTTTACCATCACGGAACGTCAACGCGTGTACTAGCAAACTTAGGCTGTTCTCACCCTCTTGGGACTGTGATTCACAAACTGGCCCCACAACAGCTCCCGGTAACCTCAGTAACAAGTCTCATTACTGGGGTTTTTACAGTGTCTTTGCAAAGTATGCATTCTGTCCAAGGCTATAGGCATTCCCGCGCATCTCTGCTTCGTCAGTATATATAGACTATTGGAGTACCGCGCCAAGGAGGTGTCGACCACGCGAGGTGACAAGATGTGTCAGGTCAACAGTGGTGTCACCAAGAAGCACAATAATGAAAATATGTTGGCAAAGACCGGTCATACAGAGGACCAGCCTTTGCCAACACATTTCCATTATTGGGCAGTTGCCCTGTGCTACTAGCTGCTGTACGAGATTGCTTAGTCTATAGCATATATACATAACATGGAGCCCAACAACAAGCTTGGTCCTCTGCGCGAATGAATGCGGTACCTGGCCACAAACCACAGGCGCTAATGGAACGGTGGCACCGGATTCACCTTTCCTGCCACCCCCCCCCCCCCCCTTTCCCAAAGTTGGGCCCCTTCGACGCGCAGTTGGAAAAGTGGCTCCTCTTATTGAAAGCGTGGAAAAGCACTGAGAATGGAAACAAACATAACGTAGGAAGATGGCACGAGTCGCGAAGGGGCCTCGTCGGTCGTGCCTGGAAAATGATACACCTCTGACCGGCATTTTCTTCGCGAGAGGCCATTTTGCGATGTGCCACATCATTTGAAACGCTGGATTCCCTCCCTTTTCTTTGGACCTGTTCAATAAAGTCCGGATTCGGTGGTGCCTAAGTATGTTTGCGGAGTTCGATTTCGAGGAATCTTGTGAAAGCAGAAATGAAGAAAGAGTTCAGCATGGTTAACAAATGCCTATTAAATGACGCTGAGAACGAATTGAAGTTGTTCTGTGTAGGTACATTACATCGTTTTACTGAAGAAGATGCTAATTTCACTAACAGAGCTTTTAAAGATAGGGGGCATTCACGTGACTTCATGGGTGCCATTTTGTTGTTCAGCTCGTAGCCTCAGCAGTGTCGGCCGGAGAGGAGGAGATAATTCTTTTAGACACGTCAGCAGCCTTTCGCACTGCTCCACAAACAAAATGGCAGCCACTGCGACGTGAGTGAAAACTCCGTGCACTGAAGAAGCTAAGATGGAACCATGTGTTTTGCCGGCACAAGCGGCTTTCACGAGCAAAACGCGATGTCAAGAACTTTGTCTTGTAACGGATCTTTGAGATTAGACTACACTGCCATGCGCTTTCTAGCAGCGATCACGGATTCCATATCTCGAGATCATCTTCAGCTTCACGAACTTGAATTTTGTGGCGAGAAAAAATGTTCCGTTTCTAGCTTGAAAGTTCTCAGCAATAAATTTGTCTTTCGGTGCCGAACAAACGTCAAGAAATCCGAGAAACGTCAAATAATTGAATTTTACTGAGAACCGAAACTAGATGCGGAGTTGTTCTGTGCTCCTTTGATGACAGTTTAGCTGAAATTCATGGGCCGAGTGGACTTGGGCAGTGCGTTACTGGAGGTGGCAGAGGGCAGACGTGGGAGATTAAATGAGAAAATGGGCTCTGAGAGGGTGACCGCTGCCGACAAGAAACTGGAAAAATTAAAGATAATTTTAACAGTAGTCTTTATATTGGGGCAGAACTGTAAAGTTTGTCCTGCGCGAGAAGGCTCAAGGCAGTTTCCAGCTTGACGAGGCCATCTCACCTTTGACAGAAGTGGAAACTTCTTACAGAGTTCATCGAAAACACTTGTAATGCAATACATTGGACGAAATTTCATAACTAGATTGCAGATCTTATACATACGAAACATGCAGGTAAAGTACAGTTACGGTAATATACAAAAACAGAGTGAATGAAAATACCAAGATAATTCTATATATGCATGCTCATACACATTATAGAAAAAGCAGACCCATAAAGTAAATAATAATTGGAAATGCCTTTAAATGCAGTTTTACAAGTACAAAGTATTATTTGTTTATGTACAAAAAGAACGCATACCACATACACAAGAACATGTTTCACGTATTACTCCTTAAGGTACACTTTTCAGTGTTTTCTTTATTCTGTGTTGTGATGGGTTGGCCGACAGTACTTAAAAAAATGACTGGATATTGATTCAATAGGCTCAGTATTCGTGCATAACCTAGATTTTATCGCCATAGTTAGCACGTGATCTGGGCATTAGTACTGCATCTTATCTAAGTTCATATAGGATGTACTGTTTTTACTGTATTCATCGTCAAGTAGTGAGCGGTCTAACATGTACTGACGGTTCATTTCGAGGGATAACTTATATTTGAATAGCTTACTAATATCCAGCATGACCATACAACGAAGCAATATGTTAACCGTTAATAGAAGAGAGCTCAGAATATTTGTCGTTTTACGGACATTGGTAAGTTGTATATCTCGATCTATTTACCATACCAACAACGCGAGAAAGTTAAAACAAAGATGATCTATGTGCTGATCCAAAAGTAAGTTTTCGTGGAATGGAACACCTAGAAAGCGAGTTATAGTGGATTGGTTGATAGCATTATTCCAGAATCTTAAACTGAAGCCATTCATTTGCTTGCCTAAGAACGAAGCTTTTGTCCTGACTTGAAAAAAAAGAAGTCTGTATCATCAGCATATAATACAATTTCAGAGCATCCTGGGATGTTTACAATGTCATTTGTATATATCAAAAATAATATTGGGCGTGGAATAGATCCGTGTGAAACTCCGTATATAAAAAGTACTTTGGCCAGATTTGGCGCCATTTACTCGTGTTATCGTATATTGTTCCCCGCAAGTTAAATAGCTTTCTATGAGTGTATATGCTGCACCTGGAATTCCGTAAAACGGGAGCTCTCTTAATAGTATTTTATCCTGGACCTAATCGAAGGCGTCCGCCGCGGTGGCTCTGTGGTTTTGATTCTCGGTTGCTGGCCCGAAAGACGCGGGTTCGACCCCGGCCGGAGTGGTCGCATTTCGATGGAGGCGAAATGCTGGAGACCTGTCTGCTGCGCGATGTCAGAGCACGTTAAAGAACCCCAGGTCGTCGAAATTATCCGGAGCTCTCCACTACGGCGACCTCCATAGCCTGAGTCGTTTTGGGAGCGTTAAACTCCTTAAACCCATAAACCGATAATCGTAGTCGGTAAATACAACCAAAGTATAAGCATTCGCTTTTTACTGGATTATGCCTTTCGTCTGGAGTATGTGATCTGCCTGATTTTGATAACGATGATGGTCCGAAAAGTAGGTCTTCTTGAAATAGCTCTTCTCGAAAAATGTGGTGTACGTGTAGACAGGAGTATGTGAAGCTCTCTTTTTTTTTTGTGGCCCCAGTTTGCTTTAAATCTTTTTTGAGTGGCCAGCTATTATGTGAGTCATAAATCAGGCAACCTCGGAAAGCTGCAAAACAATTCAAAGTGGAAGTTGCTTGCTTCTATACCTGCACTGCGCAGCAAGGTTTTGTTGGGGCTAAATGTTGATGCAGCGTTGTGTGCACGGAGGAAAATAAGTTGTGGACTTGAAAAAGTAACGACTTCGTTAGAAAATAACCGAAGGTTTGGAGCTTAATATCGAATATTTCTACGTAGGTGAGCTGGGGAACCGCATTCAAGGAAGTAAACGATCAATTCCCAGTTACGCTTTATTCCTGGGCAAAGATTGACGCTAATACTGTGCTTTTTAGATACCGCATGAGAAATGCCTTCCACGGTCACAGCCTTCTTTCCCTCTTGCCCATTTCTCCGTTTCAGAGAAGCAGGCCAGAAGATTGTTGTTGTTGCCTCTGAAGCGATGATACATGCCCACGGTGGGGAATTGGCCAGAGTTTGGTGCAGATCGAAAGAGGAGAAAAATTCATCCATACTTATCTCAAGTCGCTCATAAATAAAAAAATGTGGACTATGGGAAAACGAATAAATAATGTTGAGAAATTTCGAGGAGATTGGAATGAAAATCGAGGAAACAAAGTGATGAGGATTGAAATAAATTAGTTAAAAAGTTATATTATTAAATAAATAAATTTTGAGAAAAAGTAAACGGGAACAATAGTTAACACAAAAATCTCCCGGTCTCGATAACATGCCTGTTATGACTCAGTGCATCCCCTTTGTCTTTTTTTGCAAAGAAATTTCCTCTTTACTCTAACACCGCTAGTGCGAACTGCGTTCACTTTCTAAAGTCCCCGGTTTAATTCCGAACAACAACAACAATAAAACTGAGGTAACATTTTTCTTCGCGAGGATGCAATGATTGCGTGACCGCTACGAACGCATGTTTATGTATATACCTTCGCCCACTGAGAAATTGCTGACAGAAGAGTTATATACGGCTAGAAAGCGCGTACGACCGTCGAGAAAGCGTTTCAGCGTTGAAAAAAAAAAATGGAGGGGACACTTGACCTCCGCCTTAAGTGTATGACGTCATAGCGTTGATGAGTTAACACCCCAAATATGCGGAATATGTCATTCTCTACTTCCCATTCGTAGATCCCTGGGAGTCCTCACACCACTTCTGGCGCTGTGGTGCAGCGGTTAAGCGATAAGCGGTTGCCCTGCGATGGCAAGTGCGGCCACCGGTGGGTCTTGTGAGACTCAGGCTGCTCTTCCTGAGCAACCAATCATTAATTTAACTGCCACCTGCCACGGTGGGCAGTTTGCTCACTATCCGGTGGGCAGGTTGTGATGACGCCACAATGTCACGTGACCTAGGTGGCCCACCTGCCGCCTATAGGTTGCTCTCTGGACATTTTTCGTGGATTTCTCGCTCACCGTCACCGACGACGGCGACGCCGGATTTTCTGCGACACGAGCTCCTGGAAATAATGCAATCGCGTTAAAAAGCTGTAATCGCTATTGGTGCGACTCAGCGGAACATGGCGCATAAAGGATTCATTCAACGTTGTCAACACTGCCAGACACAGTTCGAAGCGGGAAGCCCCGCGTTTTGTAGCGATAGCTACATTACGGTAGCATTTCGAGCCTTCAGCGTGGCGGCGCGCCACGCTGTCACGTGATTGGTCACGTGGTGCGGAGCAGCTGCCGGCGGCGCGGCGCCGTGGCTGATCACGTGGTTCGTAACGCGTTTGGTCACGTGACCAAGTTCCACTCGGCCAGCTGTAGCTATCGCGTCACTCCAGGTTTAACCAGAGCTAAACCACCGCCAAGTTTTCGTCTTGCGCAGGGGAGTAATAATAATAATAATTGGTTTTTGGTGGAAAGGAAATGGCGCAGTATCTGTCTCATATATCGTTGGACACCTGAACCGCGCCGTAAGGGAAGGGATAAAGGAGGGAGTGAAAGAAGGAAGCAAGAAAGAGGTGCCCGTAGTGGAGGGCTCCGGAATAATTTCGACCACCTGGGGATCTTTAACGTGCACTGACATCGCACAGCCCACGGGCGCCTTAGCGTTTCGCCTCCGTCGAAACGCAGCCGCCGCGGTCGGGTTCGAACCCGGGAACTCCGGATCAGTAGTCGAGCGCCCTAACCACTGAGCCACCGCGGCGGGTAATGCGAAAGTGCAAATGCTTTAGTGACTTCCGCTTTTGTTGCTTTGGCGTTTCATGCATTACAGCGGTAAGGTGCACAATCTTCAGGGTGGCTGCGGCAGAACTGGCACAACGAGGACAGAGGATTATGCTGCAACCACCCTGATATATGAACCAACTAGCTCAGTTAGGCCACCTTTTGATAATGCACAGTAGATGCGCCTTTCCATTTGGTGTATTTCATGAAGGGCTGTGAAAGGAACTCTCACAGCGGCCTCCGAGACGTTGAAAGCGGCGTTCAGCAGCTATTAGACGGTTTTGGCATACCGGAGACGTACTACCGGAGACGTATACCGGTTTACCGGACCCTTCCTGCGCACGCGCAGTGGCTCCCCCTCACCCCAACAATGCCTCTGCGCATGCGCGAAAGGGGTCCGGTAAACCGGTATACGTCTCCGGTATGCTAAAAACGTCTGTTAACTGACTGGGTACAGATACGTATTACCGTTTCGAGTGATGTGCACACTCGTAGTAACAGATAGGTTATCGCTTCATACGCTGCCAACAGGTGCCACATAGACCACACATTGCGTTCGTGTGTGTGTGTGCGTGTTTCTCCCTCCCGTCCTGCGTTATTCTGAGCAAAGTTTTTAATTATGTCGCTACACCAACTGGCCCAACGTTCTACCCTATTAGACCACTAGGGGCTTCAAACCGCACTACATTATATTTAAGGACAATTACGACCAGTTCAATGCATTCGAAGCTTTCAACATTGTCTAATTTCCCCTTCACTGCACATCGCTATGCACAGAAGCAGACCTTATTCACAAATCACTAATCGTTTTCTTAATAATATTTGTTTGCTTTTTCTTCACGATTCGTAATTGCGGATGGCTCTCTTTGTCGACAGGTTAGCCCTGGAGCCAAAGCGTCCATATTAACGAGCCCCAAAGACTCTGCAGCGGCGAATATTTAGAAATAGACAAATTCATCCGGTATTCGTGCCCAGCGCGGCTGTTTCGACGCCATGGGGCAAATCTCCAGCGCGCACTTCTGACATTCAGCTCAAGACAGCGCTAGAAGCTCTGCGACGCTACATACAATACTACGTTGCCACGGAACACGACAGCCATGGCACCCGTGAAGCTAGACCCCGAATTTCCACCGGCTGTGCCTGTCAGCGAAGTCGTGGTTGCTCTGCAGCCCTCTTTGGGTGACTGCGATAGGCGGCCTGTCAGCACTGCAAACAGACGCCTAACCACGGCGGCCATACGCAACGAGACACCGCGAAAGCCAACCTCTCACTCGCTCGCTGCACGCTATGCGCGCGCGCCTCCGTGAAACTGGTCCGACGCGGCGGGCGCACCGTCTCCATTATTCATATGTTTGAAGTGGCCGCGCGAAGTACAACGCGAACGCCTCCGCGATACGTCCAGCGCACACACCAACACTCCCTGACCGTTTATGCCTGTACGCACTAACGCACGCACACGCCAGCGCGCCGCCGAACAATGCGAGAAACGCGAGCACCTGTGGAGAGAGCGTCGGGGTTAAAAGAAAGAAAGGGGCGGTGGAAAGGGGGGGGGGGGGGTGGAGGTGGTCGCCTGCCAACAGCCCGGCTTCGCCGCACGGGCGGCAACCGACTCTAGAGAGAGCCCCCATGCAAACTCGGCGCTGATGGCGGTGGTGGCGAAAGCGGCAGCGCCCTGCATAATTCATGCGCAGTGCCTATGCGCAATGAGTTATGGATTCCAAACGAGCCCTTAAACCCCGTCTGTGTGTATCGAGTACATGTCCGAGTGCAACCGTCCGCCACTCCTCCCCCCCCCCCCCCCCCTCGCCCAACATCCTCCTCTCTCGCTACCACCACCAGCGCCACGAAATGTTCTTCCCCTCTCCGAAACGTCTGCAGAGAGAAACATTGCCGCTTGAGCAGAACGAGCCGGCTGTGTTTCGGAGCCGCCCAGCTTTCGAAGAGTGCCGAGTGGGTCTCGCCGTATCGCATGCAGTTTAGGCGAAGATTTATAACGCCCAGCGCGCGGGCGTTGCTGCGCTGTTTCTGCTGCTCTTGTTGTTGCGTGCAGCTCAACGCAGGCACGCTCTAGGGGTGCCGGTGAGCAGCCTTGCACAGTATCGGAGCATGCGACGCACCGCGTGGAAGCGGCGGTCATTAGCGGCCGCCGAACCATTAGCGCTCCGGCGGCGCCGCCGTTGGTGTGTCCACCGCCGCCGCCAGCCTGCCCTCTACAGGCAGCTCTGCGAAACGTCCCAAGGAGAGGCGACTGTGCACGAGGCGCTCCGAGGCGTGAGCCGCAACGTTCCGAGTCCCGGCGCCTCGCGTAACGCGTTTGCTGCCCCGCCCACCCGCGTACACCACGAGCGCACTTGTTATGCGCTTGTTCTGTTTTCCCGTTATTTACGGTCGGCCCCACGGACAGTTGTGGAAGAACGAGTCGCTTTTGCTTTGCGTGTTGGCAAAGCGCTGCGCACTGGCTCGTGGGTATTACGCCGCAGCAAATTGTGAGTTCGCTTCGAGACGGGAAACAAGAGTGGTCCGTTTGATGCATCACAGAGCTCCGCGCAAGTCGCAGCGGCCTCAGCCCACTGTGTTCTTCGCTACTGTGCGCCTGGAAATGAGAAAAATTTAAGGGATATAGGGGGGGGGGGGGGGGGGAGCGAGGAATTTTCTGTGGGAAAGATGAAGATGCATGGGCGCAACTAATACTACCGCCCCTGGCCCCAACCGTCACCTCCATGAGTTTCCCATAGGCACTCCCCTGAGTGGAAACCCTCGCTTCTGTGAATTCCACGCAGAGGCGCTTGAGTATACGATTTTATCAATTTCACTCTCAGAGTAGCCAACGAGTGTCGATGGCCATCAAACGAGCATGGGCGTAAATATCCGTGATATAAGTTAAGATGTTGGCAACAAATGTACTGCTTAATGATGTGCAGGGTCGGTCAAAAGTCCCCAGGCCACAGGGTCTGCTTTCGAGCGCTTTACTCTGGCAGTTACGACACCCCCGAAGCCCAAAACCTCAATAGAGGATAGGAGAAGTATCTTCTTCACCTCTGAGATCATTGATGAGTTTACTGCTATTATAAATGACAGGATATGCCGCTGAAAAGCAGACCCTGTGGTCTGAGTACTTTTGACCATCCCTGTACGTGATTGACGTGCTACAAGCAGGTTGGTCGCGATGTACGAACGAGCAGCACAATGAGAAGCGTTGTCTCATTCCGTTTTCCGACATGTGAAGCCAAGGCTCCTGCGGCCATACTCCCCCAAAACTCCCGAGTTCTCTGTCGTCTATTCCGTAGCAGTGCTGCATTTATGAGCGGCTATATCTGGGCCATTTAAGAGAGACCAGCAATCCGTAAACAAGCTGCGTTTCACTCGGAACAGTGCTTGATATCTGACTGAGTTCCTAGCGCAGGCTGAATAATTTGTTACGAGATGAAATAAAGATATCCACCTAAACGCCGCGAGCACTAACAAGCATGTTCGGTTGTTGTTGTCCTCTGTTGGAGGGGAACATGCCCACAGTGGGGGATTGGCCAGGGTGCCTTGTACAGTCAAACAATTGTGAAACAATGGCTCATTTAAGGTAGTCGATGTTGAATTTTGTGCTTCCTTTCCGCGCTGTTCCCAGCAAAGCCAATCTTAGCACTTCTCTTTCCTTACCTCCGCTATAGCGACCTCAATGGAACAAAAAAAAAAAAGAAGAAATACTCCGTATATTAGGATCAGACTCCGTCAGTTTAATTTAGACATTTTATTTATTTTTTCTGCCTCTTCCCCTCCTAAGGCCTTTCCCCTGCCTAAACAGCCCATTCAACACCAAAGTAGCATTTTGGTGGTTTTTTGCAATGCTGGAACGCTGTTCAGTACTGAAATGTCATCTCTTCCCTCTCTTCGTCGTTGTTCTCAACTTGACTTCCAGATGGCGCTAGCTGACTGCGCTTGGCGCTCCTTCGTGGGAAGGCCGTTTTCAGTCGAGAGATGGAGCGAAAGAACCGCGCTGCTGCAGGGAAAAGAGCGATCGTGACGATACTGTACCAGATGAGCCATTCTCACTGTCAATTACATAAATAATTCACTGATTGCACTCTCAATAGATTCTGTCCGTCCCTAGGCTTACAGAGGACATTTATGAAAACAAATAAATATTCCATGGTGCTGGCGTACATTTTACCAGCGAGGTGCTTATGCGCACGCGCAATAGAATGCGCATCCTCTCCCGGCTGACAACGTACACTTTCTCGCTCGTACGTCTCCACGAAGCTAGAGCTCCCCATTTTTGATGTGCGCTGAAGATCTCCGGCTACCAATACCAGCTGCTCTTTATCGTGATGCTTCACAGGTAATAATCAACTGAATTTAAATTCAGAATATCTTGCGAATTTTCGCCCACTCAGCTCATTTAGCCATAAGGGCAACGCTTTGGGGGCATTGATATAGCCATTGTGCCGAAATTTGAACTGCTAAAATTTGGCAATATTAACGATGGTGATCGTTTTGCTCTGCTCAGCAGGTGCATGGTAAACATAAATCTAAACCTTTTCCGCAGCTGCGCGGGCCTTTTTTTTTCTGTTCCTCGATTTTAGCGAGCAAGCTTAAATGCCACGCGATGAAGTCGAATAAAAAAGCATTGTGGGAAAAAATACTTGGAGAGTAGCTAATTGGGCAAGTTGGTTGTTCATTATGAAGAGTGCAGCGCTCGGAAACACGTTTTTTTCCGCCAGTCCCGTTCACTCTGTATCGCTCATCGCAGTAGCATAGCGCATGTGGAGTAGATCTCCTTCGTGTTGTCCGTGTTTCCGAGCGCTGCAGTCTTCATAGTGGGGGGAAAAAAGTACTCCCAGCAGTTCCTCCTCCTCCACAAAGTGCTCCATGACTCCCAGGATACATGACCACATATCGCAGACAACATAATCCGCCAGTAAGGGTTTTCGAAATGTTTTGGCAGTGGGTACTTCGGGTGTTTTCAGGAGTTTTCCGACGCGCATGCCCCGGGAATGTGCATATTATACAGCTGGTGGAGTAAACAAGTAGAAATATCCCTAAAACATCATTTTAAATAGCGCTGGATTCTTCCCCCTCCCGTTATTTTTTCCCTTCTAACCTGAAAGAGACCTCACTCTCTTACGGCCTGAACTTACACACATGTATAAGGTGCCAGAAACTCCTACATACACACCGGACTGGGGGTCGAGTGGTCTGTAGAACGTCGAATTCCGCATACGGTAGGCGCGTTCTGTATTCGGGAGGCGCCGATAGGTGCGTTTTCACCGGTAGGATATGTGGACGGCGTCCCTCTGGCATTTCAGCGACAGTAGTTGTTGTTGTTTGCCTCACAAAATGGCACGTACCCACAACGGGGATTGGCCATAACCAGTCGGTGACTATACTTACATTGCAGATTGCATGCGGCAAACGGAGGATGACCTAAAAATTGGGCAGCTCAGTTTCCGTGACAGATGTGGTTACGGGTGATTAGGGGTCCGACCAGCTTAAATTTAGGCAAGTGAGTGAGTACAACAAAGAAGGAGGGAGAAAAAAATGTAGGAGTTGCAAAAAGGAATTACCCAAATACGAAAGCTTATGATGGTAGACGTTTTGTTTCTAGAAGAAAACGTTGAACGGCGGAGCAAACATTCCCATTGGTATGGCCAAGCACAGAAGCGCCAAGAGACAGAACAACGGCAGAAGACAGACGCAAACTGAGATCCTGTCATGGAAATTCTAACAGTAGCCTCCTGAGCGACGACAATAGAGAAGAAAGTGCTCTATTGTTTCCAGCTCAGCACAATACGGACACAATGGAGTGATCGTAGGACCAGGCCTGTAGAGGTAAAAATTTAGATGCGGCACCCGGCAGCGTAGTCGCGTTAAGGAAACCTCAAGTTTGCGAGATCGCCAAGCTTTACTCCTCCAAGGGAACAGGATGTGTTGAAAATCGTCCAATGAAGTAAGTAAGCACTGATGCGCCAAATTCTTTCATAAAAGTGTTCGAAATCGTGCCGCCGTAATGTAAGCGACCCGCCGCGGTGGCTCAGTGGTTAGGTGCTCGGCTACTGATCCCGAGTTCCCGGGTTCGAACCCGACCGCGGCGGCTGCGTTTTTATGGAGGCAAAACGCTAGGACGGCCGTATGCTGTGCGATGTCAGTGCACGTTAAAGATCCCCAGGTGGTCGAAATTATTCCGGAGCCCTCCACTACGGCACCTCTTTCTTCCGTTCTTCTTTCACTCCCTCCTTTAACCCTTCCCTTACGGCGCGGTTCAGGTGTCCAACGATATATGAGACAGATACTGCGTCCTTTCATTTCCCCGAAAAACCAATTATTATTATTATTAATTATTATTAATGTAAGCGCAGGTCGGAAGGGCGTCAAAAATCGGACCACTCAGGGCTGCCTTCGCTAAAGCATCAGCTGATTCATTTAAAAGAAGACCCCTGTGCCCAGGAACCCAAACAAATCGAATTGATTGGACATGTAGAGGGATCAGAAATTTTAGTGTTTGAAAGGGCTGCAATTCAGTAGACGCAGGCAGGGAAGGGCATAAGGATAATGAGTCCGTAATTATTATTACCGCGGATAAAGAGTTGGGTAGCTTGCTCAGAGCAAGGACGACTGCTAGAAACTCAGCCAGATAAATAGGTGTAAAATCTTAAAGACCGAGAGAAAAGGAATGGTGAAGGAACTGGGAGTAAATGCCTACACCTGCCTTTTCTTCACACATCGTGGTATCAGTCGCAATTTCAACATGTGAGCAGAAAGTCATAAAGTAGTCTTGCAACACATTGTTTAACAACGAGAAAGACAGTAATTTGGCATTACGTGGATAAATATCATCGCAAATGATGTCCACAAATGAGGGGATGGACCGCACCGGAACAATTTCAGGTATTCGGACATTTAGTGGGCCAAGCAAGGATTCGACCGAACAGATTTGGAGAGCCTTGAAGCCGAGACCATCCGACACTCAAGAACTCCGCTGGCTGACCAAGGAAAATCAACTGGGACGCATGCTGCTCCGAATCGCAAAACTTTAAGAACGTTTGTACTGTCAGCAGGCGAAAAAACCTTTGTTGTTGTTTGCCTCACAGAATCGACAGTCATTGTAATTCGTCTTCGTCGCTGTGATCGCGAAGAAATAGAGACATATGATAGCTGATATGTCAGTGTGGATGCTCTGACCACTTGAAGCATCCATAGCGGAGGCCTCAGAACATGCGCATCTCGTATTCGAGAGGTGCCGGATGCCATAACGGGATTCGAAAGTGAAGTCCAGTTTTGGTCACTATACATACACTATATGCTGCACAAAATGCTCTCCGGCCCTGCTGCTGCTGCACAGGTGTTAGAACAGGTGTTGTCAAGACGAGACCTCTGATCTGTCCACATTCGCTCGTTCTGATTACCCCCCCCCCCCCCACACACACACACAAATGCACGGCAGCCAACAGAACGTTATAGCCGCGTAACCTTCCTGTTTTGCCTTTTGTTCATATCTCCTTCTTCGAGTATACCGGCCTTGTATTTGCGATGTGCGGGGTTCGATCCCTAGTGTCACCGGGTGCTCACCGGTTTCACATGGGCGCAAGCTTTTCCTGGCCTGGTGCTCGGGTTTTGTGATATGCTTGGAAAACTGGGTTTCGGGCCCCACCTCATGCAGACAAAAAAGCTGAACGACAGTAGCACATTTGATAATGTGGAAAATCGGCGCTAACTCACATGCGGCAAAGATTATGCGCAGGAAGATGCAGCTCGTGGGAGATTCCATTGCGGGATCCCTTCCCCCTCCTCGTTTCTTTTTACTTTTTTGTGACCGCCTATGGAACCTGGTGGACGGGCAACGGGCCGGCCAGAGGAATCGCCTCTTCCACCCGTGCGACGCAAGCAGCCAGTGCTGTACTGGATCGCTAGTGCTGATTTCTCGGCTGAAGGTCGCATTGTTGGAGTCCTGGTTGATAAGGCAAAACGAAGACTGCCCATGAGTAAAGACCCATCCTCGTCAAGTACGCCTACAATCATTAAGACGCGTGGTCCCCCAGCACTTACTGTCCTGTTTGTTCCAGAGACTCGGAGAATCTTAGCCACCTAAGCATGCAGGCCACTCCTGTGTTCCTAGAAACTCTCTTCTCGGTAACAATCAAAGACGTGAGGTTGAACCGCTGTTGGAACGTCCTCACCATTGATGTCACGGACCGCTTGGAAGTTTGAGCAGCATCAAAAAGCTCGGCGGCATCAGTGTTTGTTTCCATGTCCTTCAGGCCTCCGACCTGCCCATTTTGATGTGACTAACTACCAACGGCGTTGTAATATTAGAAGCCCAGCGCCTCGGTTGATAAAAGTGAATAAAGTTGATTTTTCAGGGGGACTGTATTCCGGTGTATGTGAAGGCTGGGTACTTCCGACATCTGGTTAGGTCTTCCATCTCAAAGCCGCACCAATGCCGAGAGTACATGAAGGTCAGGCACGTGCGTGACGTGTGCAACTTTTCCGTCGAGTGCCTAAGCTGTTCTGAGCCACACGGCAGCGACACGTCCAGGAAACTACCTTGAAGTTAGCCAGCTGACGTGACCCTTATAAGTTATAGTGCTGCCTTGAAGGACTGTCCCCAGCAGAAGAGGGAACAGGCGGTACTTAAACAAGTGACGACCGACAATTCAACACGCAGGGAGGCCGCCGCTAAGGTGCGACGACGTCGTCACCCTGCCAAAAGTCATCCAGGAGTGTGACAATTGTGGGGAATCCTCCTGCTTTTGGTGGCACTGACCAGAGTGGGAAACTAATTGCACGATCATTTAGATAAGAGAAAATTTTAGAGACCGTTGGTAATCGAACCCGTCACATCCCCATGTATAGCGTATACGGTGCCCTACCAACTGAACAACGGCGGTGGTTCTCTCAAACTTTCTCCTATCGAGCGTACTCATGTTGCGTGTATTCGCCAGCCTTGAAAGTAGTCACCAGCGCCACTCCTCGGCCCCTATGCTTTCCTTGGCCTCAATGTTGTTGTGTTTTTTTTTTGCTTATTTCACTGGTACGCTCAGCTTTCTGTTGCTTTTGTTTATATTTCCGATGCTTTAAGCGTATCCCGCGGTACAATCGTAACACAAGTTCCCAATGTCTATCTTTATTAAAGCACGACTGTTGTCGAAAAAAAAAAAAGATTTCAATAAACAATGCAATTGGCGCGAAGCCGATCCTTGATCATTTTCTTGTTTTGAGCACTACGTCACTCAAGTGGCGCTGGTGTACACTCCGGTGCGCCATTCGCGCACTCTAGACAGGTGTGTGGACGACTGTACCAGGGAATAAAAAGGTCAAATGAGCTATTATTATTATTATTATTATTATTATTATTATTATTATTATTATTATTATTATTATTATTATTATTATTATTATTATTATTATTATTACAAACCTATATAAACATAAACACGCGATTTCTAACAAAAAATCACGCGAACAAGTTGAGCCTCAGTTTGGCGCAACTTCACTGCAGTACACAAATGTTAACAGGCGAAGCGTGCGTTGCGTTGAGTCGTATGAGAAAGTTGTTGCAAGGAGGAATGCGACGGCTTCTATGGGCAAGAACCACTTGGGGAACCAACACAGACTGCGCAATGGACAATCGATACTTAGAAAACCTTTGGGGCTTTGAGCGAAACTGGCCTGCTCTCCTTCTTCAAATGTTCTTCTATGCCCCTCATCCTTCTTTCTAAAGCTATGCCTTGAGTCACACTTGTCGAATTAAAGAAAAAATCGGAGGATTACAGAGCAGAAGAAAATGAACAAGAAAATAACAAGGAAAAAATAAAACGACGGAAAAAAGAAACGCAGAAAAAAAAATTGTATAAGTATAAACCGGGATGTCGCGTTACGGCTGGAATCTGAGGGAGCTATGCTGATGCAAGAAGGTGATGGAAATAAGTGAAAATACGAAAGGGCGAGGAAAGAGGCACGGTATGAGAGAGAGAGGGGGGGGGGGGCATAGAAAGTTAGGCGAAACAAACATGCGCGACCGGGCTGCGTCGCAATCACTTTACGTACAGCACCACAAACGTTTTACCCGGTGAATGCTAAGCTTGCGCGGGATTTTTTGTTTCTGATATACCGTATTTTTCGACCGTAGGCACTCTCACTTTAAGGAACGTGGGTCTACCCCTTCCTTACTGTTGTCGGGCCCGCATGAATTATTTTACTTGTAGTTTGTATGACGTATAACGTGAGACGCCCAAGACGAGGCGCCGTTTAACTCCTAGGAAGCGCCTCTCACGCAGCAACTGCTGTAAATATTCCCTCTCAATCTAAGCAGCTGCGTTGCAGACAAGCTTTCCCCCACAAGTGCACCCACGGGCAGATGGCGCGCCCGTTGGCTCCTGCAACCCTGGCGCCAGCAGGGGAAGCACTGCGGCGTCTACCTCAAAAAGTGCGCGACGTCTCGTCAACAAACAACTGAGTGGGGAGAAGGGAGAAGTCCCGCACGTCGGTGTTCTCCGAAGTCCTCGGGCGCATGTCCGTCCGCGCGAACAACGCTGTACGCGTATAAGCGCGCGGACACAGTACACCTACACCAGAAAACAGCACCGGACGCCAGCGAAGCGACAGGAAGGGAGGGCAGAAGGTTAAGGAAAGCATCCCGGCCCTGCGATTCGTGGGAAGCGGGCGATTTGTTAAGTGCGCATCGACGACTCTTCATAACACGGAAAAGGTTAAAAAAAAAGCAAACGATACGGTGAAGGGAAGAGGAAGCGAGGGTAGAGAGAGCGAGACGGAGAGAAGGAGCTCCTGATACAAGCGCGAACACGGAGAGTGGCGAAGCGCAAAAGCGAAGTGGAGCACAGCCAGCAGCAGCAGCCGCCACAGAGGCTGAAAGCTGCCAGTCCCGTGCTCGACAGCTACCTCAGAGGCGAGAAGGCCTCCTCGTCTGAGTGCCACGGCACTATATGCTAAGCTGAAAGGGGGGCTGCTTTTGCGTGCGTGCCGGCAGCGTACGGGGGGGAAACATGCGTGTAACAGGAGGGGGACTGGGGGGAGGGGGAGGAAACCTCACCTTCAGCGGCGCCATACCCCCCTCCCCCTCCTTTTAGGAGGAGGAACAAAACGCCGCAGAGGCGGCAGCCGGAAACAAAGCTCGCCGGGGAGAGGACCTGGACGAACGGACAACAGACCCGAAGGCGCAGCTACAGTCGGCTGGTTGGCGCCCAGCGCTAAGCCTAATGTCCATCGTGCAGGGAACTGTCGGCGGCGGCGGTGGGGGGGAAGCAACGGCGGCGAGCGTTGGCGATGCCCGCGCGCGATAACGCGCCGCGCGCAGCGCTCGGCGCCTTTCTCTTCTTCCTGTCGCTGCAGCCGCTGCCTCCGTTCCCTTACTTCTTTTTTTCCCCCTCTTTTTCTTCTCCCAATGCGTTTTTGAGGGCTGCCCTCTTCCTCAGTTTGGGACTCCCCCCCTCCACCGTACCTTCTCGCCACTCCTGGTTCGCGCCGCCAGCACCGATGGCGGTGGAGGGGGCGAACATCTGCCGAGAGGGGGCGCCCCGGGCCAGATAGCATCTCTGCACTGGGGCCCAACAATGAGCGACGATCATCTGGGAGCGCGCGCGTTTTTCGCCGCGGCGAGTCGAGTTCGCTCCCCGGGCGCAGAGAACTCGCTGTGTGCGAGGCTCTCGGGGTCCCGACGCCACCGTGGGGCCCCCCGCACCGGGGGTCCGCGAAATAACCCCCACCCAACTCGCGGGAACCTCTCCGGAGAGCAGCATCCGTCGCTTCACCGCCGGTCGACCTCTCGGGCGCCTGCGGGATGTAAGGAGTGAAAAAGGAAGAATAAAAACCGGGGTAGACCTTCCAAGTACTCTGGGAAAGCCACTTGCTCATTTTGTCGCTCGTAACTCAGCACCGATAATAATGGATGTTGGTTACACGGAGCGCTCTCATATCAGGCTGACATTGAGGTTGTGGCTTCCTTATCTTTTGCTACGAACGACACATAGTAATGTGCGCTGGTATGTCCGTTTTGAGTGCGGTCGCAACCGCCGCCGTAACGGAACCAGCGCCGCCTATAAAATGTTCTTACGCGCATCCGTTATGGCTTACTCGCGGGAACGGGCGTTCTAGGCACAACAAATGTTAAACTGTATTAAATGTTCAGGATGTAGCATTCGGCATGTTAGGATCCGGTTAGCCTTCGAGGAAGTCGAGGTTGTTTCTCGCAATGTCAGGCTCGACGCAAGACTTGACATGTCCTGGAACAGTTCAACCAATTCCCTCACCCTCTCTTCGTCTCTGTATATCATAGTGACGCCCAGCAACAAATGATACTTAGCACTCTCTCTGGAAAACAAAGCACGCGGTAACCTGTTTTTCGACCCTTATGTGACAGTTTGGCAATATGAGTGAATGTGTGAGCGCGCTCAACTCGATGACGTGTGAAGGAGTCCTGACGAAAATTCTGTAAGCGTGTATCACATCTCGGGGTTTACTTTGCATCTTCATCTACTACCCGTTTGGTGGCATACATAAGCAAACGAAAGAAATTTTCTATATTTCACTATTTCACTTGATTTGTAGCGTTCGGAAAAACCTCGATGATCTACTGGCTCGCCTCTCCCGGCACATTTGCTTTTGATGCAATTGTATGAACTGAAACTTTAATTAATGATAATGAATCGATATCTGTACCCGGCTATAGGCTATTTTTGATTCCAAGAGCTGACGCACACGGGGAGGTGGTGTTGCGATATTTTTGATTCAGGGGATTCCCCTCAAGGTTCTGTCCGCAGCCTCTGTTAGCGACGTGGACACTGGAGCATTGCTAATGAAGCTTAATCTTGGTCTCATTATTGGTCCTGCCTGCCGACCTCCAAACTCGACAATGACATCCTTTTTGGAGCGGTTCGAACATATCCTGGCTATATTTCAAGGAAATCGAGGCCATAGTGTAATTGTTGGCGATTTGAATATTGATTTAACAAATAACACAAATCATAACTATGCTTTGCTTCTGCAGTCATTAGTCACAATTGTAAACCAAGCCTACTCAAGCTACCGGCACAACTAGTTCGTTAATCGGCCGTGCTCTAACGGACATCGATACTGTAGTGCGTGCTGGTGTATACAGCGACCCTATAGCTGACCATGTGCCAATATTACTAGATGGCAAAGATTAGTGGTGCGTAAAAGCCAAGCCGAATTCTTCTGTACCGTATACGCGGATAGACTACGCCCTGCTGCGCGACATATTAGGCCAAAATGACTTTTCTGCTACCGACGACAATGGCGTTAATATAAAATACTAATAATTTATTTACGTACCTAAATCCGAGTGACTGAAAGCTCAGTAGCAGTAGGAAAGAAGAAATATGACAAGACAGTATGCACTTGGATGAGAGACAAAATTTTAGAAGTTCTTACAGAAAAAAAAACAAAAACAGATCGCATCATAAACAGCTTCATAAAAAAAGTAATGATTATTATCAAAGTCACCTAAAGCGAATGAGAAACACGTCACTTGGACTAATATTTAATGGAGCTTATGCACTTACTTTTATGCGCTGACTAGCTTATGCACGTTACTTTTCGCGCAAGTATCGTGAGTGCTTTAGCCTACATATCCTGCGTATTCTTTATTTTGATTTTGAGCACAGCCAACTAAGCCGCTGTATAAAATCTCGCGGTAGCCATTATAAGACGCTTCTACATCTAGTTATACGTGTGCAAAAACGAGCATTTAAAAATGTTACACTTTCAGAGTGCACTTACTCAATAAAGTCTTTGTACAAGTAGCTCGGATTGATACCTTTTAACTTTGCACACATACTAAACATTGGAGCGATAGTGAATAGTACTGTAGCTTTTGATGACCCAATTCCATTAGATCTCTTCAGACTTCACCAGAAGCACTAGAGCTTGAACCCAAGGCAATGCAAATTCCAATCATGCCATAACCTTTATGGTCGAAGGCTAATCGAATTTAATGGTGACCAGTACTGAGATATAATTCGTAATGATTTAAAAATCAAAAGTAACATTGCACTCTCCTCCAAGCTATTTTTTGCTTGATCACTAGAAAGCCTGCGTAAACCGTGGCTGTTTAGTTACTATCATCTAAATTCCTTTTGCTAACCGTTGCTGTTTTGATTCTGCATACTCTTGTACCGTAGCCTGCATTGGACCTAACACTAATATTAGGGCTATAGGTACGATCAATTCTTGTGCTTTCTTTTTCACATTTACGCATAATAAAGAAAATAATGAAAGAAATAAGAAATCAAGAACAGCTTCTAGCGCACCATGACTTTATCACGAATCGACAACATCGTTGGACGCTATAGGGTGTTTCTGAAATGATTGCTATATGGTTTAATGGAGGCCAGCTGATGCATCCTTTGCGGCTGAGGCAAGTAGTTACGCCGGTTGGAAAATTACACTAAGATATATCGTGCATCTGGTCGTCCTGGAGTTCGTAAAGCGACTAATTAATTTTATTCGTGGCATTTACCAGGACGAGAACCTGATTGACATTTCAAAAGCGATTTGTAGATGGAAGCCCATGTTACGCCCCGATTATTTCCTTGTTTCTTGATTCTTGTTTTATACCGCAATTTTAATCCCTGAAGCTCTTTTGGTGTGCATTTAAGCACTTCATGTAGTCTATAAATGAAAAGTACTCGGTAATTTAATCTGGGAATCGTGATTTCGCGTGTTCACTGTGCTGGACGACGGGATTGCATGCCGAATGAAAGCTTGATATCAATCATAACAACTGTATTTACAAGAAAAAAAACAAAAGGAATGCATAGTTAAGTTAACATAATTTTAAGTCCTGCTGCAGCATCTATTCCCCTAGAGCTCTGGAATAATTTCGATGACCCGTGCTCCAACAGCATGGCCCTGAAATGTCAGCTCGAGGACTTTTCGGCATCCTGGCATATTCGAGACCAAAGTACGTTATATAGGCGGAATGAGAAAATCCTGTAGACAGTAACTAGAAACTAGAAGAAATAGCAGCGGTAATCGCGGTTCGCTTCGCCCTTACAGCATACGTGAAGGGTTGGAGCGATGCACGCACACGGTTGCAGACTTCAAGAGTGCATATAAAGCGGTCGGTTGGAGGACGTTTCAATACGGTGACGTCTCCACTCAACGCATGGCTTATCGTTACCACTGCCTTTCCTGCCGTAATGACTATCGAGCCTGTGCACGCTCGTTTGCTATACGAGCCGACAGATTGCAGCATTTCTTCTCACCTTGCTTTGTTTTCCTCATCATTAGTCTTGGTACATACACGATTACTTCTTTCCTTGGTTTGGTTTGGTTTATGGCGTTTAGCGTTCCAAAGCGACTCCGGCTATGATGGACTACGTAGTGAAGGACTAGGGAAATTTCGGCCACCCGGGGTTCTTTAACGTGCACTGACATCGCTCAGTACACGGGCCTCTAGAATTTCGCCTCCATCGAAATTCGAGCCCCAATTCTTTCTTTCATCGCTAAGGAATCAGCTCTTTGAACAAAATTTTCTAATGACTAGAATATTGAAGGATTGGTGTGTTTAATCTGATAGGTTTATTTCTTCGCTTAATGACTGACTGACTGCTTGCTTGACTGACTGATTGGCTTAGACGCGTACTTCTATCTATAGACGTCATACTGTTTATGTCGTGCTGCAGGCTCTTCCCACTAGTGATACTTTTTGCACGGAACCTGGATGCCAGGTGCGCCGTTAAGGTGGTGGCACCCGTTCTTCAATAAGGAGGCTACGTTTGGGTCATTGTGATTTCCTAGACCTGTGCTATGGACATGAAGCTTTTAAATTCCTACCTGATGTAAGACGTCTGTGTATGGCAGCAAGTTAAAGACCATCTCTCAGCCAAGAGAACTGAAAATGCTACGTTCTGGGATGATCCTGCTGCGGTGCAACACTGAGTCTGTTCCCCAAAATGGCGGATGTCTCCTATCGGAACATCTACGCTGGGCATCGATGCACCTCATTCCTGTTAGCCCTGACGAGCCATCTAAGCGGCGTTGGCGGAGTCGGCGCCGGATGTGACGTCATCGTTGCGGACCTCAAGGCTATCGTGGTCGCCCAGTTCTCGACCCGAAGTACGCAGAGCCAGTTCAAACGAAGTAATATGCGCTTACCTTTCGTCAGCTCCTGTGATATCGTTAACAGCCAAGAGAAAGCGGAAATCACTGGACAGAAACTGCAGAGCCTTTGTGGGGTAGGTCCTGAAGTAACACCGCCCGGGCTATAGACAGGACTCGCCGCAGTCTAGGTGGCGCTGCCTAATAAGGGCAGTTGCACATAAGGATGCGTTGCCCGTTGCACCCTCGTGAAGCTGCCGGCGCGTTTGTCAGGTGACGCGCAGAGCGGCACCCAACGCAAGCATGCATACATACTCGGCCCTAATGTGTTCCTGCGAGCACCCAGTTCCTCGGAAGAAGAAGTGGGGCTGCCTCCATAAAAGCACGCACTCAAACGCGCGCACAGACTCGCCACAGCCGTGTTTCGTTTCGCGTGCGCGCTCTTGGCCTTTTGTCGCGCGGTCCCCCGCACTCACGCACGCACGATTTTTATCGCGCCATGCATCTCGGCGGCCCATCTGCCGACGCGAGCGGCAAACGGCGACCGGCGGGGCCTCTGCGCCGTAGGTAGTGCATGCGGGTCCCTTGTGTGCGGACGGCCAGACGTCGCTGCATGCGAGACGCCCGAAGGCTGAACAGGTCTTCTATAAACGCTCTTCCGCATCTCTGTCGCCTTCATGGCAACTTCGGCTGCACAGGAACCAATTTAATGTCATGGCTGCTGCTTTAGACTGACAGTCGGCTAATGAGTAATGATGCAGTCAGGCGCCCCCAGGAAACGATGGCTGACTCTTTTTGATGACAGTGACGCAACTTTGGCAAGGTCGTTCTACTGTCAGCGTTGTTCAGAGTTCCGGAGGCTATTCCATAGGGTTCAGCCATACACTTCCACCTTGGTGACTCAAGACTTTTGACCTTTGACAACTGACTGGACTGTCTGAAAGCATTACGCGATTTGCCTCTCTCAACTCCTTACTATATACATGGCCGGTTGTGTGTGCCGCTCCGAATCAGAATTATGGCGGCTGTGGAAAGTGACAGCCGCCTATAATCAGTGGTGCATTGTTTTGTCAAGGTTTTCCTTTGAATGATATCATGACTAATAGGATGATACATACTCGGAATGTTAGACAGACAACGCAACGGCGCTTTATTGATACAATCCATCGTTATATCTCCTGTTTTTAATGTCTAGTGATTGCGTTCCAGGCGCTGGGGATTTTGTTTTTGACTGATGCGTTTGCTACTGACGCATAACGAATTGCGAAGATTCGGAATTGGTCAGGACACTGCTGAATAAATGTCCCGTGTAAGCGCTGTTTCTTATCGTATTCGTGACATCTATTTGTTGTGGGGGCAAAAAAACGGACAAACCTCAGAGCACACATAAAACACAACCAAATGAAATCTGGGGAAGAATAGTTCAGCGTACTGCGCTGTTTTCATTCATGACTACACTTATTGCTCCGACTGACTGCACCGACTGAGTGCATCTAGATAACTGACTGAAGTCTCCTCTCTGAGGTGGAAGACGAAGTTGAACCATGGCAGCACGGACTCTTCTGTTGCGAGTACGCCGTATCATGATTGGCATCATAGAGCATATTCTGCAGTTCTCTTCAGAGGTACGGAACAGTCTGGTATGCTACCTGAGGATAAAAGTTATGCGGCCATCATTAACGCTCCAGCAGCGCTAATTATCGGTACGTCGAAGCGAATTAATTACTGGCAGGCGTGGCTTGAGTTGTAATATTTTAGTCGTAAACAAGTTTCGCGCAATGGGTATTTGAATTAAGATGCAATTAAAAAAAAAAACGCCGACATGATTCGTCATCTGAATTAGAATTAACAACGCCGAGTTTTCGGAGCCTTGAAGGAAGCTATCCGAATGAAATTTCTCAGTAAGCGCTACCAAGGCGAGTTTTGTCATAACCGTTTAAAGGAGCGAGCTGTATACAACCGACCGAAGGCTTCGTCAATTAAAACTTGTGTGTGCCGACAGCGTGCCCAGCAAATGTGCTTAAAATCCTTCATCAGTCACATCGCGGCATCCTTGCGTACAAGAGTCTTGCAAGCCTGAGCGTGTACTAGCCAACTTTAAGCAGGGATATTGATGTCTTGGTTAAAAGCTGTCAGTCGCATTAGATTGGCATCCGCACGAGCCTCTCCTGAAGAAAACCTCTCCAGATCGAACTCGGCAGCTCGCCTCTTCCATCTGGTGGGCAAGACATAACCAGCATATTGTGACGTAGTGGTGACTCCGGTTTGGCAGTGAGGAAGACAGCAAAAATGGCTTCCGAAAGAAACTCTTATTGGGCTGATCTGCGCCCGCAAATTATTGATTAACTAGGCGACGGCCTCACCTCAAATGAAAGGTGACAAACAACTTTCGAGATATGCATGCAAAGTAACCACAACAGTTTCGAACAATGTAGAATCGGTTCCGCCTGGGTACGTTCATTCCAGATAAATCTGGTCGCGTCTTGTATCTCAAACCAAGCGGTAAAGCCGTATGCCGGTAGCTTTGGAGAATGAACAAACAACCATCACAAAGCTTTGCGTCAATATCTGTTGTGCAGTTTTGTTAATTTTCGTTAAAGAAGGGCGTATTATGTACAAACACAGCAGCACTGTCGTCTATTCCTGTGGCGCCATCTCTCCGCCGTCTTCTCAGCTAACACATGGCGCCGCAGCTATCGCCTAAACATCGAAATCCTGAATAAACCCAGTTACTTTTGTGCTCTCGACTGGGCAGGTCCGCATCTTGAGGACCTTCAACACAACGCCTAAACATATACTGTACACTTGAAGTGTTCGGTAACGATGCCTCCCGTCAGAGTTGCCACCAGCATTGAAGTCACGAGCGAATCTCAAACGCGTCTTCAGGTTTATTCGACAGCGACAGTGCATGTTATGTGCTCTTCACCCAATGAACTTTGTGCCCTCTGTCCTTGTTTACAAAGAATGCTAGTGATATCGACACAGCGTTGCACATCTTCGGTGGAGGTCATGGCGTGACACAGCCGAGGGAAAGGTAACAGAGCGACAGTGTACCTAACAGTGCAACGCAGTGGTATAGGGACCGTATACACGTGCACATCCTATACACAGGCTCTACATCATCGCCGCAAACTTTGGTCACAGGCGGTGCAGTGAGTACTGCGATTCGCGACTCTAAGGAACGGCCGTGAAAAGGAACGTTTGCATGTCCTACATGCGGCGGCCCGTGCTCTGTGGATTTTTAAAGCTTAGAATGTATCATTTCCAGACTCTCCTTAACACATTGCAAGTGCCCTGCCGGGACTACTGGAGACACCGTCTACAACGATGATCCTTCATAAACAGATCAAAGTGGCAGGACAAGATACTGGCTGCCCGGACGTAGAGCGACTGGCGATCAAAATGGCGGGGCGTCTTCCAGTGGCTTTCTGCGGCAGCATTTAATGGTTTAAAGCGGGTGTTGACATGTGGCGCCCAGAAGGCTGATGCCAACCTTAAAGGGAAGCTGAAATGGTTTTTTAAAAATTCGAGGTTATTCAATAATTCAAATCTATGGAGCTTCTAGGTAAAGCGTGCGAAGTGTTTTCCCGCTAGCATTTAAAATGGTGACGCAATCTCGATTAAACCACGGCGTTGTTCAGGCTTCTCCTCACTGCGTTGGAGAAGTGAGGAAAAGCTCGTAGTAACGTCACCGTCGCCGAAATTTCAAATGTCCGCTGACTTCGTCTGCATGCCGCTGTGTGTCGTCCGATGCCGACAAACAATGCATCGTGAGCTTCGCCTTTGATGGCGTTGGTTTTCCTCCATGAAACAACCGTTTCTTTGCTGGAAACGTAGCGCCGTCGTACGTGACGTCAATATCGGGGCCTCTGCCCGCCACTGTGCACTGCAGAGAAGTCGGAACGCCGACACCGCTGTATTCGGCGATTTTACGCCACCACTTCAAATGCTAGCGCTGTGAGATTTCGCAGGCTGCATGTTTCACACACCCGGCTCTTTTAAACTCGTCGAATTCTCAAAAGACTTAAGTTGCCCTTTAAAGGATTATAGACTCCCGAGAAGACAACCACGGCCGCTCCCTCGCCTCGTTTTAAAAGGAGCGACCACGGCTCGCGATGGTTTAGGAGTGCAAGTGTGGGGTGTGCAATTGTCAGGTTATACAGGGTGCAACAAAATTAAGCGGGGAGAATATTCAATGAAAAGCTACTCTGACATACCATGAGGTCAAAGAGCGTTAGCATGTTTTGTACGATGTCACCGAAAACATAGACAACCAACAAGAAAATAAGAAAAGAAAAAAAAAACGACCGAAGTATCTCTGACATCAGGCATTTAAATGTACAATCGCACGTGTGAATTTCAAAGAAAGAAGTGCGAAAGAAGTGATTTGACAAACACTCCGCGGCACCACAGGTGCTCGACAATTCCGCGACGCATGTGATGTCTATACATCAAGCTGGGGAGCATTGCGAAGCCTCCTGACCTCGTAGCTTTTGGCTTGTTACGCAGTTGCTCTTGACTCCTCGTCTCTGGCGTTAATTTGTTGGTCTGCTGGCTTATTAAAGAATCAGGCGACAGCGCTAGACTTTTGCTTTCACCTTACAATCTGCGATAAACAGAGTAAATCGGTGCTTTGGACGAGCGGTCTGATAAAATCTCTCTTCCTTTTCGAGACTAAACCATCATTGCGCGGAGCACGAAATGTCGAAGGCGTTCCTGGAACCCCACGAGGCCAACAAGACAGCTGCTTTGGGAGAGATTGCAGCGTCGACCGGGGATCTTTTTGCGTCACAAATGCAGCTTCCTGCTGAGCTGTTAACTCAGTGCGGGGAGAGGGAGAAAGGAGGAAAGGGAAGGCTGGGCGTGGCTTCCAGCAAGCTGTTCCTGCTATTGCAAATGGGAAGCGTGCTAGGGAGCATGAAAGCGCGGCGCGCGGAAGCGCTTTCCAAGGGATGCCTACCTTCAATGAGATGCAACAGCTCGCGTGTCGCACGCGCCGTCGGCGAGACCGACGGGTGGTGGAAGCAACTCGCTCACGCGCACGATATATCGACGCTGCAGCCGCTTGCTGGGGGAGAACACGGTGGCGCTCGATCGATTCGGCCCTTCCTGGAGCGCCCTTGTGGCTGCCGGCATTGGCGGCTTATTCGTACCGGTTGCTATACGGGTCAGCTTGAACGCTAAAACGTGTACCACCACGACACATGCACCAGTAGTGGTCTTTGTGCGTGTCATAGTTTAAGCTGACCTGAACGAGCATGGTAACGCAAGTGAGACACTCACAAGATTGGACAGGACGGATCTCGACTGGGCGCCAAATTTCCCGCCAACTTATTCTGTTTAAGCTGACCAGCAGCGAGCCGAGCGTAATTCACATGGCTCAGCAAATCACTGCGAAGTGAGGGTTTGTTGGTTCGCGCCAAATTTGTTTTTGTTTTTCTGGCTGGTTACAAACTTCTCTTCGATATTTGGCCCTCTCTTGCACCGTGCTAAACCCGAGCGGGTACTATATAGTTATTCTACCTGCTCACAGGTGACGCGGCAACTCTTTGGCCTCTCTGTATTGCCGCCTGCAGTGAGTGCTCGGAGGTTTTAAAAGTTCGCCTCCTTTAAGAATGCAGCAAAAAATTTGCGCGGATATGATACCCCCGTAATGGTACACGTACCATATAACGTCAGATTATGCATGATGGTAAAGCAGCAACGCAAGAGCAAGATGAGGAGAAGAAAGAAGACCCCGCATCCCACTTCCGTTCAGTAAAATGGTTTTCAATCTACGCGTGCGATGAGTTTCGCAACTGTCGGGGGAAAAATTGTGCCCTTTTAACAAACTGCTGTTTTCGTATCATGTGAGCATCGCAAGCTGCAAGCGTTCCTGCAGCTAAAGTGATCCGAATAAAAATTTAGGGCCGCTGTTGGAAGTCCCGGACTCCCGATTATGTTGCACGGAGGACGTAATCTGGCCACCGTACCTCACAACCTAACCCGCAGCGACTGGGGCTCAGCAACAAAGGGCATAAAAGTCACTGAGTCATTGTTGCATGTATGAAGGCCTGATTTCCTCTAACTTCCTGTATCTAACCTGTATCTTCCGGTATCCTGTATCCTATAGATTTCCTGTATCTAGACTTTCTTCTTTTTTTTTACATATTCTGATAAGAGACGAGCGTAATTTTGCTCCCATGTAACATATCGAAGACAGCGGTCACATCAAGTAATAAAGCTGTAGTTCCAGTTATAGAGCTTTCTAGTCACACATCAGCGACTATATTATAGTAACCACATGGCTGGCCATTTTTGCTGCATGCCTGCGCGGGCTGCTAACTATACATCTGATGCTATAACTGATTACCATATGTGCTCATCGTCTTTTTATTGCCTTAGGTTACCATAATCACGCTGATTACGATGAAGACGTTTATATACGAGTGGATATACTTTTTTAACTTCTCACAGCACAAGGTTCCCAACAATGCGCGTTGCAATCAGAGCGGGGTGGCGCACGCGTCGCGCCTCACGTGTGTGTTAGGGAAAGGGGGAAACATTCAGTCGCCGGACTAAATCATCGATCAAGTGACACTCGATACGGGACCCAGGGCTCGCGCCCAGAAAAAGCGTGACAATCTATAGTCTCACCACACGCACACACACACACGCTGGAGAGAGAATTCGACCACGCACCAAATGCGTTCCCTTCAAATGAGAAGTCCTCCTGAGAAAGGGAAAACAAAATAGCTCAGCCCTCCGCGGGTGTCATGTGCAGGGCACTCGTGGCGTATGCCGCGAATGCACGCGACGGAGCTCGCGGGGCAGCTTTCCCACAAAGGCGGTCTAATTTTCCGACGCCGGGACCGCTCATTATACCGCAGTATACACGTCGGGTGCTTGTGTGGTGGGCGCGGGGAGGTGACAGAGAGAAATGATGATGTCGCGGCGTGCGCGTGAGTCGTCGCGGCGGTCGCTTGGGTGCCTGGCCGCGCAGATTCGTCGGCCGGCTCGGGTTTCGCGCCGGTGCTGGGCAGGTCTGGCGTCCACCGGGGAACGGCGGCGGGACTCGATTCGTCACGTTGACGTTCGGACAAAAGCGAGCGGTTCGCACCGGCGGCTGAGGGCTGTGTACGATTGCTGCTGCGGCGCTCGCAAGCACGCCTGCGCGTAAGCTGTGCATGCTGCGTCTAGGTTCATGTGCACCGTAACCATAGATAGGTTTGCGTGTGCTGCATTGGGCGACACTTGGATGCTACTGTGCGCTTTCAGAAATCACAAAATGTTTTACTGTTGGTCCTTGGTTTTTGAGGTATGTACGACATGCTTCATAAAAACAGGTCTTCAGAAGGCATCATACCAGGTGTTCCAGGAAAGACTTTCAGCAATTCTCAAAAATAGGCTCTTTTTAGGTAAAAATATGGCCTTTTCAGCATAGTATTATCAGTTTTGGCGGACACCAGCAACCGGTGAATTGTCTTAAGTAGAAAGTTGGTTAACTAATTTTAATAATTAAATTTCTAACCATGAGAGTTGGGCACCTAGTTGCAATTAGAGATTTGCAGCTGCTCGTTAGTAACAGCCATATCAGTTTTAAAAATTTAGAAAACGCGATTAACCTTGGTGCAGTGGCTCGACAATAATAATAATTTTTTTTGACTAGTTACGTGCACTGCAAAAGCTGCTTTGCCTGCATGGTTTTCGAAAGCGCATGCATTTTGGCACGATGTAGCCAAATTTTGTCGAGCCACAGCGCCAAGGATAATCGCGTTTTCGAAATTCTAAAAACTTATATGGCTATTACTAACGACCGGCTACAAATCTCTAATAGCAACCAGTTGCCTATCTGTGATAGTTAAAAAGTTAACTGCTAAAAAATCTGTTAACCAGCTTGCTACTTCAAACTATTCACCGGTTTTCTGGTTTCCTCCAACACTGTTAATGCTATGTCGAAAAAGCCATATTTTTACTCCAAAAAACGTATTTTGAAAATTTCTTAGCCTTCTCTGAAACACCCTGTATAATAAAGACGAGAATACATCAGACGGGGTTTTTTTAGATACATATCAGATTCAAAGAATGCTTGATGTGCTACGAGACATATCGGTGTTAACCCTTTATTTTCCAGTGTCGCGAACTTGCGACGTACCGTTTGCACGCCGTGTTTTCATCGCAGAGTGGAGTCTGGATACAACGCTTCATGTCAACGTGTTCACAGCAGCCGGCGCTTTCCGGTCAAAATGTTTGGCGTCACTTTAAGCAAGTTTTCGCAAAAAAAGAGGCGTGGATGTTCAACTTCCAGCCATCGTCTAACAATCCCTCGTCTCTAATTTTATGAAAAATGTTGCGGAGGAAATAGCAAGCCATGTGCTGAATAAATAAATTGTTTATTTTCTCTGAACCTTCGAGTTGGTTCGAGGCCTTCGATTTGGCCTTACACAACTCGGACCAGCTGCAAAAAACATACCAAATTTAATTGCTGCTGATTGCGTGACGGCATACCAATTTCTCAAATTTCAGCTGCGCTAATATAATATTGATATTGGTCTTTGAATATGAGTACACAGTTAGCATGACGTGAGGCATTGAATTTTTCCTTTTAATTTTGTCATTGAAAGGTTATAGTGGTGTTCAAGATCACTTTTTTTTTTGTGTCGATCATATGTCCTTCTCTGCAAGGAATAACGAGAATATTTCAGACTTGTCGGGCTGGGCGATATATATACTGCCTCGCCGTTGAGCAGCCCGGGCCCGAATTCCGAAAGTGGCCGCGTGATGACAGCTGACCAATCTTTCCTTTTACATCTCGGCTGAAACCACGCACTCGCCATTGCAGCAAAAATTGTAGTGTGAATATTCTGAAACTTGTCCCATGAATACCCTAAATTTGTATGAAAGCGCGTGAAAATTGATAAAAGCGGTTATCTTTGATTTAAAGGCGGTGGGAGCTTCTACGCAACTACGGCGATTTGAGACGCCGGCGGCTGTGTTTGCCATTTTTGTAGAGCAATAATGCTCTTAGAGCGCACCCAATTTGATTCACACTCATTCATACACGTCCACTTAGTCTACGTGTACTTCCATAATACTCCCCATGTCCGGTATAATTTTATTAGTATTCTTACAGAGGGCGCTTTTTTTTTTCTTGCAACGCGATCCACATCTTTTAAGCGGGATGAAAAGAGAGTATTAAGCAATTTCTCTTCGAGCTAGTTTTTTTCCAATCTGAGTTTGTCGGCTCCGTCTGTACGATGCTGTCTACCTTGGCCGAGCTTGCGGACACTTTGCGCTGGTTGTTTTGACTCTCAACAATGATTCTTACCCGACCATGCTAAGAGGTTGTTTTGTTAGATCACTCCCCACGATACACTGGTGGTGTAGGAGGCTCCCTTATATCAGCCTCGACCAATACAGTCTGTGTTATATCACAGCTGTAAGCGGCAATTTTTCGCGGTGTTACATGTGCTTCACGTCCTGTGCCACCAGATGCGCGTCGATCAGTGCACCTAGGACTTGTGGGGTTTGTAATTGGGAAATAAATACGTTTTCGCCGCTTCTTCACGGCTGACGCAGTTGAATACCGCCCGACCCCACCCCGTGATCGCGCGCGCTACAGAGCGCACGCCGACCACGGCGGGCATTGCTCTGAGGGAAACAAAGGAACGACACTCCGGCTGACACAAACAAGGCATTTATTGCTACAGCAGCAATAACGCCAGCCAGCAACAAAACACGCCAAGGAATCGAGGTCGTCCGACTCAGCAGCAAGGTTACGAGCGAATGTTCGCCCGCGCTAGGGCAGGGGATATATACTCCGCGGGCGGACGGTACGAGATGCGGGAGAGCGTTCCTCCCCACGAGGCCTTGCCCCGCTGGCGGAGAGCGGAGCGCCGCGCCTGAACGTCAACGCGTGTCGAACTTCCCCAGTCGAAGAGCAGTCGACTCTCCCGCGCGCGCGCAGCTGTAGTTACGTCGTCCGTGACGCTCATGTCGCTGCGACGCCAGCGCCCTCCCTTTAACAAGTTAAAGTAACGAGGGAGGGTGCACCGCGGGAAATCAAAGGGGACGTCGTGAGGTGAAGTCCCCACAGACTTTGGTGAGGTCTTCCGCACGTTTCTGAATACATCTCGTCATAGCTGCACCGTAAAACGTTTTCATGTTTGTTTAATACCACTTTTTTGTCTCACTGAAAACACACAAGCATCCTGTTTAACGAGTAAGCGAGACAAAGTGTAAGCCGGGTAACCAAGACTGTTTGGTTTGGTTTATGGGGGTTTAACGTCCCAAAGCGACTCAGGCTATGAGGGACGCCGTAGTGAAGGGCTCCGGAAATTTCGACCACCTGGGGTTCTTTAGCGTGCACTGACATCGCACAGTACGCGGGCCTCTAGAATTTCGCCTTCATCGAAATGCGACCGCCGCGTCCGGGATCGAACCCGCGTCTTTCGGGCCAGCAGCCGAGCGCCATAACCACTCAGCCACCGCGGCGGCTCCAAGACTGTGTTCAGTCTGCTGGTCTGTTTGTGTATTGGGGGAGAGGCATAAAGGATGATGAAGAGGCAGATGCGGGCGGGCGATGCCAAACAAACCGAGAAACAGCCGCGGGGTTAAGACAGCTCCAGGAGCAGCGGCAGCGCTCTCGTACACTCTAAACAAAAATGAGTAAAAAAAATGGAGTAATCTCTCCTCTAGCCCAGAGTGCACCACAGAAAAAATTTACTCTCTGTTTAGTCCCAGCAGGGCGTTTCGTGTTTAGAGTGTAGCATCGTCTGCTTGCGAAGCCGTAGTCCCGAGTATATATAATTCGTTGTCTGATCGACGTGGCACGATACAGAAGAGGACCATTGTTTGAACGCAGCCACATACCTTAGGAGGAGTTGTTCCTAACCGCTATCTTAACAAAATATTTGGTAGGGGCTGAAAATATATACTTGCTACCTCTTTGTGCAGGTTGTGAGTAAAGTCAAACTATGGCTTAATCTCGCAGAAATTCAACTTCACAAGGAGTATTAACGTTGCCAGTGTCGTTATTATCACTGTCTATAACAAGAGTGGTGAACAATGGCTATCGAGCGAGCAGTGATCATTGATAACAGGCCCGCGAACTTGGTTGGGAGAGGAATATGAAAACAACACACGTCTGCCACGGTGAAGCAGCAATATCGAAGATGTATGTGTCGCCGTCTAAAGAAACTGCCTTCGCGTATGCAGTGGCTACTGCGCCTTCGTTAAGCCTGACGTGACAATAGCAGAAAACGAGCGATGACGATTGCGCTACGCATTGCAGATCTGGAGCAACAAAGAAGAGAACCCAGCTGCCCGCAGTGTCAGAGCGCGCACCCCTCGGCTCGAACTGCCATCGCCGCGACCCATCTTATCGCGGCGAAGAAATGATTCCAATCACTTATGATACACGGCCGTTTAAAAACCTTTTTGACGCTTCATAAATAAGCCGATCTCGAGTGATACGTTTTTATCTTGTACACACACGAGAGCGCGCGCCTCTTTGACTCAGCTTGCGGGACATTAGCGGTCTTATCCGCGGCCGCGGTCGGTGGTCGACAGCGCGACGCTGCGGAAGGTATACAGGAGACCGCTCGCGGGGGGAGCCCTTCATCGCGCCGCTTGTTGCTCGCGGTCATATCTCTGCTCCGTTGCCCACGCGGCGCTGATCGCGCGGCCTCTTCTGTATCGGCTTATCGGACAACCGTGGGAACAGACCGCGCCCGGTAGCCCCCGCTGACAGGTTCACGCTGGGACCTCTGCGAGAAACAAAACAAAGCGAGGAGCAAACTCGAGGCAGGTCTCCACAAAGGAATCGCTGCAGCCATAGCCCCCATAAAAAAGAACCGCAAACATATTAAAGCAAGAATAACGTAGCGAGCTCCGCAGAGGCATCTGTGGATGCCGACGTCTTGGTCGGCATGCCTGCAGTTGGTTGTTTGGCTGGCCGGCCGGTCGGTCGCTTTGCGCGAGTGAGGGAGGGGGTTTATAGATGCATCGCGCCGAGAAACGAAGCGCTTGAGCGGAATGCCAATGCGAGCTCCGGACGTTCCTGCATGCGCCCGGGTCGACCGTCGTGGCCAGCGGTAGCACCGTGATGAATGGTCGCCCCGTCCGCGCTGTCTTTGCAGAACGCGCTACCGCACCTGTAGGCTGCCGACGCTGCTCCTGTGCGTTGCCCGCAGCATAGTCCTTCGCAGCCAACGAGCACTCTCTACTTGGCTGCTTTACTTCGTTGTTGGCGTCTTATGGAGTTTGTAACGCGGGTGGCGTTCGATGACACGCTTTGAAATGCCGAACGAGCTGATAACTGAAGTGAAGGACTGTTACTGATGAGCAGAAGGCGGCAACTCCGGTTGGCCTTTTGGGCTTCGGGTGTCGTTTGTCATGTGGACACAACTCGGCTCGTTTAGGCGAAGGAAGCTGCTCCTTAAGTATCCAGCAGTTCTATCGCGTGAGCCTCAACAGCAGTTCTGGTTATTAACCATCTCCAACGGAACCACAGGACTCTAGTCGAACTCCACAGGGCTTTAGTCGAAAACAGTTACGAATAAAATAACATAATATCAACATTTCACGTCACCATCCTTCTAGCAATATGGCTGACCGTCACAGCTGTGGTCGTTACCGCGACCAGTCATGTGTAAGGGTTCCCGCAGCCGTGGAACGCTTGTAAGCGGACACGAACTATGTGGCCCCTTCGGGTCAGCAGCAGTGATCGGTCTCCGCACCTCTTCCGACGGGGCGAAGCCAGCAGTCAGCAACAATAAGCCTTCGGTGCGCGCCTTTTGAAGACTCTATATAGGCTCACACACAACGCCGCTGCCCACGAGTGTAGTACAAATCATAATAGCGCGCCCACCCCCGCTCGCCCACTCGAGAGAACCGCTCCGGGAGGACGTTGTCGGGCCTTTGTCGGGCCGCTGTGTTATCCGTTAGACCCGCTGCCGGAAATGGAAAAGGATTAGCCTCTGCGGCCTGGTCGCCGCGGTCTCGGACAAGCCGGCCGGCTGACTTGGCTGCGCGGAGTCGAAACCAGCGGCGATAATCCTCCGCCGTGGCCTTCAGAGTCACGATTGTTGCCTCCCTAGTGTATAGCGAGGTTCGTCATCCTGCGCTCGTAACGTGCGTCGACAACCCGCCGGGCAGAAAGCGAATCCCTTTTGTGCAGACTCCTCCAGGTTTGCGCTCCAGCCTCTCGGAGAATTTTCTTCCCTTTTTCCTTTTTCTTTGTGCCTTTGAAGGATACCAAACCTATCTCACCGCTTTTGTGCAAAGGAACGGGAATTGCCTTGACTTTACGACGAAGGCCGCCTGCGGGCAAATGAAGAAAAAAGAAAATGGGCGTATTTCAATGTTCTGTTCTGTTAAAGAACGTAGACAACGGGATTGTCGCGCTCTTGAGGTGTTGGTACGCTCTAAAAAGGAGCACCCTTAGCAAGTGTGAATTTCTAGATTTTTTTCACGCTTATTGTAGGTATTTTTTCACGCTTATTTTGATTCAGTAAGCATGTTCATTGCCAGGAATGGTGCCAGGAAGTAACCAGTGAGGAGGCGCTGAGAGCGGGGGCCACAATTAAATTCTGAGTAGGCATGGCGCCTCTGTATACCTTTCCTGTGGCCGGGCAGTTTTGGTGTGCCTGGCAATGTTTGGAGTGGCGGCCACCACTCATCGCTTCCCACTGTCGCCGTCGCTGCTGACTTATTAATTATCAAAAAGGGTTGAAATTAGTGTAGCTTCATCCCACTGGTGCAGTCCGTTGGTGCATAAAGAGAAATGCGCGAATAAAAGTCTGCACATGCGCTATATACAAGAGCTCGCGAGTGCTCATTTTCTAAATGCTCTCAGTAAATAACCCGCACTAAAGACTGGAGAATAGAAACAATCAAGATTTTTTGAGAAAACATTTCTTGTTACCGTGAAACTGGCTGCGATTACTCCATAAGAACTGCTGCCTATGTCTATATAGCCTGTTTTTTTTTTTCTCTCATCTGCATGCCTAGTGAACAAGACAGCATGCAAGAAACCACGAGGTTCACGGCTCCATTGTTCCGTGCACAGCCAGCGGTCAGCCGGCCACGTGCGCTCTTGTTTCCCACGAGGCTTTCTCCGAGCGCGGTCGACCTGCATGGTTGATCCGAATGAGCCCGACCGGAATGCCCCGCTCGAATGCCGCCGGCGCCGCGCGCAGTTTCTTATGAAACCCGGTGCCGTGCTTGCCTTTGCCGCTGGTCCTTTTGCCGGTGGCGCCATCTTGCAACCGCCTTTTCCAGCTACATACACCCCCCCCCCCCCCCCCCCCCCCCCCCCCGCCGCATCGCAATGGAAGCAGCACGGTGGAAAACAACCAAAAACCAGCACCGCATTGAAATCGTTGGCGTTCCACCCGGTCCGGACGCAGGCTCGATCCTTCAGGGATGACGACGAGGCGGTGGCGAGGGAGCAGAATTTTTTGCCTCTAATCGTGATCGATTCTGGCGTTCCGCCGATGCGAAGCGATTACCCTGCGGGATAAAACTGTCAGTGAAGCCACCCTTGCGGCACCGCGCGACTGCACTAGCTCGCCGCAGCGAGGCGCGCAGAGCAAAGCTATGCGCGTCATCCTGTCGGTCACGTCGGACTGAACCCATTCTTCACGGTTCGCCTATGATCCTCGCTCTGTAAGCTGCCGATAGGCATCTAGGCATCTGTGACCCTTGAGTACGGCTGTGCTTCACGTCCTTTTTCATGTGCGTGGCGTGGGAAACTTTACGAATCATACGCGCTTGAGGCTTGATTCTGTTTTCTGTGGTCAAAGAAAGCACCGGTGGAAGTTGTTGTGGCTTTAAAGGGTTATGCCCGTACATGTGGATACGATTCCTAAACTATGTACCGATTAAGGCAATCTATCTCGAGTAGAGGGCGCGACTTGACCGTAATCATCTGATTTGGAACGGATGAAGACTGACCCTCTTCCGCTCCCATTCAGGATAAACCGCCCCCTCCCACCCCTCTCCCATGGTTTCACAGGCGATCGCTTTTCTCAAAGATATGTAACGCTGGTTTGCAGTTTACGCAATATCTATGGGTGCTCTATAATGTCTGTGTATTGTTTTCGAGTCTCCACAGTGGAAGGTTTACGGCGAGTGAGCGCTACGAAAATACCGCGCTGGTCTGGAAACCATGTGGAAGATGGCAGAAAGGCAGAAACAACGTGGACTCTGTGATGCACGGCGGTTATAATTGGTTTTGGGGGGAAAGGAAATGGCGCAGTATCTGTCTCATATATCGTTGGACACCTGAACCGCGCCGTAAGGGAAGGGTAAAGGAGGGAGTGATAGAAGAAAGGAAGAGAGAGGTGCCGTAGTGGAGGGCTCCGGAATAATTTCGACCACCTGGGGATATTTAACGTGCACTGACATCGCACAGCGCACGGGCGCCTTAGCGTTTTTCCTCCATAAAAACGCAGCCGCCGCGGTCGGGTTCCAACCCGGGAACTCCGGATCAGTAGTCGAGCGCCCTAACCACTGAGCCACCGCGGCGGGGCGAATGCACGGTGGTTCATAACCGCTTTTTACGTAACTACGTTGTTACGTTGTCGTACGAAAAATCGAAAAGGCATCCGCTCCAGCACAAAGTTACCGAAGATAATGGCACCGCTTCCATAGCCTACATATGTCAGAATTAACTGAAACTGCTCGCTATAGGAGGGTACCTCAGTTTATTTCGATATTTTCTTCTTTTTTTTTCTTCTGAAGGCTCTGTTTCTCACGAGTGCACGAGAGCAACACCCGTCATAGGCTGTAATCACGCGGCTATGTAAAACACAAATAACAGTCAGGAAGGAAAAGCTCGGCGGCTGGGCATTATTCTTGCTGTCATTCACGAGGTATAACAAACTTCACTGTGTCTTCCGTGTCAGTGACATGGCTCTTTCGGATAGCCTTTCGCTCTCCGCACCGCCCGGTTCAGTGAACGCGCATTACGCACGAATGCGAATGTCCGGAGGCGCGCCGACCGCGCGCACGACTGAATGACCGTTCGATGAGCAGTTGATTACGGGTGGGCCCGCACTGTTCTCTGCGGCAACCCAAATCCACGCTTTCAATTTGTCCCCAAAGCGTTACGTTTACCTCATCGCGGTGGAGGTCTCTGCCGCGGACACTGCAATTTATCGCTCACGCTGAGACGGCGGCGTTGTGTAATTACGCAATTCAATGAAGAAGTCGCTTCCTCCGTCTCCGGGCAGTGCCTTTATTTTCCTTTTTCTTTTCTCGAGTCCCAATTGCGCGCGCTGTGCTTGGTGCACGTCTGTGCCGCGCCACCACTCGGCAGGTCTGACACCGCGTATAGGTCTGGCTGTCAGTGCGGCACGTACTAATTTGCCTCTCGCTTCGAAGGCCTCCTGACGGACGGAGATGGTCGAAGGATACGAGCTGTGTGGAGTGGACGATTTCTGTTTTCACCTGCGGCACATTGTCAGACGCGGTCCCGTGGGGATGAAATACATGCGGGACAATGCCTGCACGAGGCATATTCCAGAGTCCAGACCGATTTGTAGGGCACACACGCGCACACCTGGTGTACTTAGAAATGATTTCTGTCATGATCGTAATGTCGAATTTCCTCTAGGATGAACAAAGAGGTGGCCCTGCT
Source organism: Amblyomma americanum (assembly GCF_052857255.1). Classification (NCBI taxonomy): domain Eukaryota; kingdom Metazoa; phylum Arthropoda; class Arachnida; order Ixodida; family Ixodidae; genus Amblyomma; species Amblyomma americanum. The sequence goes on along the minus strand of NC_135503.1, from coordinate 33,060,100 downwards.
CCACGTAGGAAGCAACTCCACCTATTATGACGCTGTATAATGTAGTATAATGTGGGATGAAATACATGCAAGACAATGTCTGCACGAGGCATATTCCAGAGTCCAGACCGATTTGTAGGGCACACACGCACACACCTGGTGTACTTAGAAATCATGATCGTAATGTGGAATTTCCTCTAGGATGAACAAAGAGGTGGTCCTGCTCCACGTATATAGGGAGCAACTCCACCTATTATGACGCTGTATAATGTAGTATAATGTGGGGATGAAATACATGCAGGACAATGCCTGCACGAGGCATATTCCAGAGTCCAGACCGATTTGTAGGGCACACACGCACACACCTGGTGTACTTAGAAATCATGATCGTAATGTGGAATTTCCTCTAGGATGAACAAAGAGGTGGTCCTGCTCCACGTATATAGGGAGCAACTCCACCTATTATGAAGCTGTATAATGTAGTATAATGTGGGGATGAAATACATGCAGGACAATGCCTGCACGAGGCATATTCCAGAGTCCAGACCGATTTGTAGGGCACACACGCGCACACCTGGTGTACTTAGAAATGATTTCTGTCATGATCGTAATGTCGAATTTCCTCTAGGATGAACAAAGAGGTGGCCCTGCTCCACGTAGGAAGCAACTCCACCTATTATGACGCTGTATAATGTAGTATAATGTGGGATGAAATACATGCAAGACAATGTCTGCACGAGGCATATTCCAGAGTCCAGACCGATTTGTAGGGCACACACGCACACACCTGGTGTACTTAGAAATCATGATCGTAATGTGGAATTTCCTCTAGGATGAACAAAGAGGTGGTCCTGCTCCACGTATATAGGGAGCAACTCCACCTATTATGAAGCTGTATAATGTAGTATAATGTGGGGATGAAATACATGCAGGACAATGCCTGCACGAGGCATATTCCAGAGTCCAGACCGATTTGTAGGGCACACACGCGCACACCTGGTGTACTTAGAAATGATTTCTGTCATGATCGTAATGTCGAATTTCCTCTAGGATGAACAAAGAGGTGGCCCTGCTCCACGTAGGAAGCAACTCCACCTATTATGACGCTGTATAATGTAGTATAATGTGGGATGAAATACATGCAAGACAATGTCTGCACGAGGCATATTCCAGAGTCCAGACCGATTTGTAGGGCACACACGCACACACCTGGTGTACTTAGAAATCATGATCGTAATGTGGAATTTCCTCTAGGATGAACAAAGAGGTGGTCCTGCTCCACGTATATAGGGAGCAACTCCACCTATTATGACGCTGTATAATGTAGTATAATGTGGGGATGAAATACATGCAGGACAATGCCTGCACGAGGCATATTCCAGAGTCCAGACCGATTTGTAGGGCACACACGCACACACCTGGTGTACTTAGAAATCATGATCGTAATGTGGAATTTCCTCTAGGATGAACAAAGAGGTGGTCCTGCTCCACGTATATAGGGAGCAACTCCACCTATTATGAAGCTGTATAATGTAGTATAATGTGGGGATGAAATACATGCAGGACAATGCCTGCACGAGGCATATTCCAGAGTCCAGACCGGTTTGTAGGGCACACACACGCACACCTGGTGTACTTAGAAATGATTTCTGTCATGATCGTAATGTCGAATTTCCTCTAGGATGAACAAAGAGGCGGCCCTGCTCCACGTAGGAAACAACTCCACCTATTATGACGCTTTATAATGTAGTGTCCAGCAGCGCACGCACTTGTCTGTGGTCGAAAGTCACGGTGATGCACGACAGCAATGCTGAAGAAATGAAGTGCGGATGCGGCTCCGGTACAACGCTGAAGAAAAATAACTCTACTGAGGGCGAACGAAGCTTATGAAGGGAAGATAGACGTGTCTGCATGACGGAGCCCTCTTTTGTCGGAGACGGTTAACTGCTCAAAATGATTAGCACATCTGATGCAACGTGATTAAGTCGGCAAATATGCACAGTCTGTAAGCGACAATGTCCAAATTGAGCATTTAAATTGTCACTGGCTGTATGGTATTTAATTCGCAGTCATGATTGCACCTGAAGGGGCCAGAACTTAGGAGCCAACGAGAACCTTCAGAACTCAGAAGTTCGCTCGGATAAGTTCGCCGCAGCTGGAACATCATCATCATCATAAGCACCGTTACGTACTGTGCAGAACAAAGATCTCTTCCAGTGATGTCCTCTTTGCCCCGCCCCTCACCATGCCAAGCTGTCCTTGCGTGATTATAATCTAACACTACTGCAACTTTGTGTGTAATAAGCGTGCTACGCTACCTGCTGTATGTCTAAATCCCCCATAATTTTATCTTGTCTAGCCACCTGGCTCTCTACCGATCCCTGCTACGTTTTCCTTCTCCTTTAATCCACTCTCCTTAAAGACCGTACCGTTTATCTGTTCTCTGCGACTAGTACGAGTGCAACACAAGGCTATAGCCGTTTTTTAGCATACCGGAGACGTACTAGCCGGGACATATACCTCCTGTGCAAGCGCAGTGCCCCCCCCCCCCCCCCCCCGAGCCCAACAACGCCACTGCGCATGCGCTGCAGGAGTCCGGTAAACCGGTATACGCCTCCGCTTGTACGTCTTCGGTATGCTAAATACGTGTAATTAGAGATAACGTGCCGTGGATTTATGCTGGCTGATGATAATGAGGATGGCGGCGGTGTTTACAGCGCTGTGCCATCGCCAAATGGCGCGTTCTGCCACTGCCGTAACACAAGCAAGTGCTTCTTGCCCAAAGCAACGACTACGACATAAAAAAAAAAGTGGTATGGCAATGCCGGCTCATTCTCGCGTCTCAAAAATACCGCCGCTTCCTGTCTGTGCGATCCAAGCCGCATAAGTCTGGCCGTCAGTTCACGGTTCATACCCGCCTCTGCCGCACAGGGAATGAATGCGCACGCGCATACGAGCGCACATAAACACGTGGCTCGGAACACGCGGATCTGCACCACGCTCACCGAATTCGACGCGCGCGCGCGCGTCTCGAAGGGCGTCGCTGCTCACGCCGAAATGCCACCGCTCCGAAGAAAGCGGGGGTACAACAGGCGGCGGTCGCCTTCTTTTCCTTCGCGAGCAACACGTGAAACACGCGCGTGCCATCCAGAGCTCGCGAGCAGCCAGCAAACATCCTCGACTGACGGCGCGGTTTCGGCCTGTCACCCCGCCGCTCAGTGTTTCAATTACACGGCTGCTCGAGCGTGATGGATCCGCGCTGTGGCGGCAGTCGGCCGGTCTCGGCATTCGTTACGCGGGAGGTCACTGCGGAGACCCGTGGTTAGTAGGGGAAGCCGCGGCGTCGCCGTGTCAGCGCCTCTTGCGCGCGAGCGTGCTGCCCGGAGTCCATGCAGGCGGCCTCGTCGTCGGGGCTGCTGCCGGTCGTTCGCGCAGCAGCCGGTAATCACAGAGCAATGCGCTGCTGTGAAGCCGAGCGAGCGGCTCGGCTCTTGCGCTGGCATCAACGTTGATTACCTCCGAGCGAGCAGCTAATTCCTCGCAGTGTACGACGGCTGTCAAGGACTCGTGCTCGCGATTTTGCGAGTATGATTACCGGTGAGCAAACTGTGTGCAATGCAGCGTTGCGAGCCGTCCGGCTCCCTACTGAGCCAGCAGTGCACGCATGGTGTGAGTGGGAAGTGGGGAAGAGCCAGCGAGTTGCTTTGTTTGTGTAGGCATATAAAGCCGTGGAATGAGCGTACATCCGAAAATTGCACGCTTATATTTTTCACACGTATTCGCACGGAACAGTGTCTCCAAAGAACTGTTATGTTGCCTTGTCTTCATGGGCTCAAAGTTTCGTTTTTGCGCTGCATGCACTCTTACTGTCATGCAATTCTTAGTCTGCATTTATGTGCGCACGGTGGTGAGTTCTTGAAATGCCCCGTGGATAGCTGCATCTGCACATCTTGAAGTCTGAGTTTTTGTGGGCACCGTGCTGACATCACTGATGCTACGGGCACTCTCCTGCAGCGTCTGCACACTTTTCAGCTTGAATTATGGTGCGCAGCCTGCAAAATTCGCTTATGCTACTTGCATGCTTGCATCCTTGCAGCCGCAAACTTTTCAGCATTAGTTACAATGCGCGCTATGATGCGAGTGTGCAGAGGAGGATGCACACTAATTTGGGTTGGAAAGTGTGAGGCATTAAGTGTGCACGCAGCATTAGCGAAGTTAGCAGGCTACATATCATAGTTCAGGCTGCAAAACATGGCACTGAAAGTGCAATGAGGCATTAATTAAGTCAGCACTGTGCGCACCATGAATCAGACTTAGAAGGGTGATGGTACGGGCTAGCGCTCGTGTTGTGTCCCTTCAATTGTGTGCGCTATGGATCCTCATAATTCAGACGTTGAAACCTGGAGACGCAAGTTTTCACGAGGCATTACCGAGGTCAACATAGTGCACACTACATAATTTGTTATTTTGTTACTCTGAGGACCCGAGGGCATAATTCAGGTGTCAAAAGTCTGCGGCTGTGAGTGTGCACGTAGCATTACCGAAGTTGGAATGCTGCACGATATAATTCAGGTTGCGAAATGTGCACTTGCAAGTCTGCACGAGGCATCAGCGAGGTCAGCACAGTGCTCACTATTTGAGATACCTCGAGGGTCCTTTGTGTGGACAGCTTTACATATGGCTTTAAGTGTGACTTTAATTCATACTGAGAGGTCTGTGTGGCTACAAGTGTGCGCGCATCATTAGCGAAGTTAGTAGGCTGCACGCCGTAAGGAATCCAGGTTGCAATATTTCAGGGTGCAAGTGTGCACCTTGTTTCGAGGCGCCCAACCTGGCGCACGGGAGACAAAGCTCTGCCAACACAGAGTAGCAGCCGTGCATTTTAATGAAAGTAATTTCGCAACTAACTAATTACTTTTGCTGCGAAATTACTGCCGCAGTGTAATTCGTTACATTACTAAATTACTAAACAAGAAAAGTAACTCATTACATTACAAATTACTAGAAAAAGTAATTCAATTACTACTATGTATGCGCTGGAGTAATAGGAGTAGTTGGAACAAAGAAATCTGGCTGCGCGATTCTGAACCGATTTCAGGGTGTTGGAAAGGTTAGCTTGATGTGGGTCCTAAATTTAGCATGCTTTTTGTAATTTAGGCCGGAAAAATAAAGATAAGTTAAAGTTTTTACCGAGGAAAAGGTGAGTGGCAAGTTTCGTTGGAGGTAACCAAAAGTGCAATCAGCTTCGTTTGTACTGTTCATTACATGTGCATACCAACTGAGAGTTTTAAAAAGGGTGACGGCGAGACATTGATATTAATTAACAGAGGATATTTCGGAGCCGCATATGACATCCGCATATACATACGGAGCAGCATTTTTAAATTTTTGTGCCTTGTCTGCCTGAAGTAAGCACTCAACATTCAAAACGTTCAACATGTTTTGAGGGTTGGTTGTGTTACTGATGATTAAAAGAGGTTAACGACGTTTTGTTAGTGTTCAAACGCCTTTTGTTGCACCAGTCTTCAACACGCTGGGGGTCATCTTGAAGCATGAAGTAGTCAGGGCTATTATCAATGGGGCGATATATTATGAAGTCGTCCGCGAATTGGGGGATGTATACGTGGAGATAGCAGTGCGGAGGTCATTAATGTAGATTAGAAAGAGTAAGGGTCCGAGCACCGTTGACGAGTGAGGAGTGTTAGCGTATACGAATTGTTGATGGTTAGAAAGGAAACAGCATATCCTGTCCAATACAAGGGGGTTAAGGTTCAGTCTTGAAAGTTCCCGCAAAGGTCATTGATGAGGAACTTTGTCGGAAGCCTTTACACCTCTTGCAGTAGTGGTCCAAAAATCCGTCCTTTCGGATTTGTGGCACTGTCTACGCTTGCATTCGTCCTGGCTCCGTGCATACCACTGAACTCAACGATTTGCACTTCCTGGTATAACAAAAGAGAGAAGAGATACAAAAAAGTACAGAAGAAAAAAAGGAATATAAAGGCGCACCGATGCATTTGTTCCTCTCTACTTCCCGCTCTTGATCGTGGCCGAAACCGCCGCAAATGAAGGGATTAATGACAGAGAGACTGCGCACAAGAAAACCTCGCACCGGGAATCGCCGCAGGATACGGTATAGTACGTAACACCCGCGGGCCTCTTCCTCTATAGTGGCCGCTGCGTCGTGAAAAGGAAACGCGGCCTACAAACAAGGCGTCCAGCGGTCGCTTAGCGAAGGGGAAAAAAATATACAGACAGAAGAGAGAGCCATTTGGCCCGGCGCGCAGTGTCGGCGGTAACAAGGTTCACGCTCTCCTCCGGTTCTTCCCGCAGCTCGGCCGGCGGCGTGTGCGCACGCCCTCCGCGGCGTCGGAGCGGACGCCAAAGCGGCTGCAGATTTATGGCGGCACGTAGCGCTCCTCAGCCCTGTCATCACCCATTGTGCGCTGCTGCGCGGCAGCCGTCGCCTTCCGCAACGCTCGCGATCCGGGGGCAGCCGACGCGAGCAACGCTGGCGAGAAAACGTGCGGGGTACCAACCCCCGGCCCGGATTGTGCGGCGGCGGAATTCCTCCGGAGAGGCGTTTACTTAGAGCGTCGCCGCCGAGCTTTGCGAATATGCCTGCGTCGGTAGAGAGGCGCCGACACGCCGAGTGCCTTGTACACAGAGGTGCTGGCGATGTCGTGAGCGAGGGGCGGTCTGCAGGGACTCTACGAGAGAGAGAGGGGGAGAGGAGGGGGGTGCCTATGTGATACCGCGTTTTCATTGCTAAGCGCCCCGTTTTCCCATGTTCCCAACTGCTATCCCTCTCCTATTTCTATTTTTTTTATTTATTGAAAGCACGAACTGCTTTTACGTCTATCCTAATGTGGCGCAGTTGAGAAGAATCGTCAATTCAGGCTGGCCGCTTCGTCGGAACTGATTCTGACCACTTGAGGAAACATGTGTTCAGGAAAGTTGATTTCAGTGAAGGTGTCTTGCGTCATATCTGTTTCATTAATTTCATTGATGCACTTTCGGCATATGACAGTGGTTCTGACTGGTATTGACAAATGGCGACATTCTGAGTGCGGTAAATGTAATATAAACCTTCCGTTTCCTTATGTTTTAAATCCTGGAACGTAAATGAAGTGAGGAAAATTTATTTGCTTGATATAATCTTGTAGCATGCGTTTAAAGTACTGCGCACAACACGAGAGAGAGAAATACTCACTCACTCACTCACTCACTCACTCACTCACTCACTCACTCACTCACTCACTCACTCACTCACTCACTCACTCACTCACTCACTCACTCACTCACTCACTCACTCACTTCCTGAATGCAGCCGCAACGTTTAAACAGCGTCTAATTAAAAAGACAAATTCGACTTTGCGCACCGAAGACAGTCGGCAGAGCCTCTGCATGTCGTCTGCTCGTCTGCCAAAGGGCATCAAAGAGCTCAACGACGCCGAAGTAATACAATCCTGATCGCTGATGGTTTTTCTTCAGGCAGCAAACATGAATGGGTGGAACCTATACGTGCTGGACAAGTGAGAGTAAGACGCACGTGATTCGGCCGTAATGGACACGAAATGGTCGTAAGACATCGCTTACACATACCGCGCTTCCCTTGAATGGATACCTCAGCTGGCAAGGTATGGTCATCTTATATGCCGCAGCTTGTTGGGTGCTCGACGCCTGTAATCTGCGCCAAATGCCGACGCGCGTCGCGGGCATTCAAAGAAGCGGCCCGTTGTATTCTGCTGTTCGCTCTCGATGCGTGAAACAAAGCCTGTGTTTGTTGTCCTCTAGAGTCATTCATCCCTATGGGTTACGACTGTCCTTTTGGCGCAAATGGCTACTACTGTAACGTGATTCCTTATTCGATTAAGGACGCTGCTTTTTCGATTCCAGTCTCCGCTGTTTATATTATGCGGCATTCGCTTTGCCCACAGTGGAAGCATTTAAAGGGAAGTTTGCGCAGCTTTTGTGCTGAAGACGTTAACGCCGCATCGCAGTATACCTGCTTATCACCAGCTATACAGCGATACTACATAAAAACTACCACAAGTTACTGCGTAAACGCTGTTGCAAAACACGCAAACCTTGCTGTGCTAGAAGACAGGCAGAAAAATTCAACATTTAATTTCATACCCAACCCAACGAGATCAGGGGATGCTTGCCTCTATTGTTCCAGGGGCCAAAGTATATCATAGAGAAAGATGCCTCTATACTGAAAAGTAGTGATCTGTGACAACGCATACATGTTTGACGAGAACCGAAGCGGTAGCCTTGTGGTATACGGCATTCGCCTCACATTCGGAATGTGCTGGGTTCGATCCCCAGTGCCGCCGGACACCCATCGATTTTCAGTTAGGTACAAGATTTTCCCCGCCCTGGTGCTAGGTTTTGTGTGTGTGTGTGTGTGTGTGTGTGTGTGTGTGTGTGTGTGTGTGTGTGTGTGTGTGTGTGTGTGTGTGTGTGTGTGTGTGTGTGTGTGTGTGTGTGTGTGTGTGTGTGTGTGTGTGTGTGTGTGTGTGTGTGTGTGTGTGTGTGTGTGTGTGTGTGTGTGTGTGTGTGTGTGTGTGTGTGTGTGTGTGTGGCGAAATGCAGGGTAAAAAGGGTCTTCTACCAATCCATTCCGCTGACGGGTCAGTGATTCGTACCGCCTTTAAAGAACCTAAATTCGTCTCTAAATTCCTATCTTGGGGTAAAGCCCAAATTCCTAAGCGATGGCCTTGTGGTAGAGCATCCGCCTAACATTCGGGAGGTGCTGGGGTTAAATCCCCAGTACCGCCGGCTGCCCACCGGTTTTTTAAAACGTGCAAGATTTCTCTCGGCCTGGTGCTTGGCTTTTGTAGGGCGAAATGCTTGGGAAAAGGGTCCTGGACCAAACCGCGGTCGTGGCCCTGTGGGTACAACCGTCCCACGGCGTGGCGCCCGGCTTTCTTCAGGGGAACAACAGCGATGACACTGCGCCATCATTCGAGCTGTCGAGTCTCAGGGACAGCTAATGGCGCAAGGGCAATAAGTGCGCACGGCAGAGAAAAGCAGTTCTAGGTTTCGACAGTACACCGGAGCCATGTACTCCTTGACAGAGAAGTGCCCTCCTCCTGTCCCATATATCATGAACTGCTGCCCAACGTGTAGGGAAGCAAGTCCGGAAGGAGGTCCGGATCGAAAGCCTTTAAAGGTGATGTGAAGCAAAGCCACACAGCTGCTGATTCCACGCTGAAGCACAGACGAGAACAGCGAGTTGCTAAGCAGAACGCTGCGCGGAAGTGCTCCGTAAGAACGGCGACATCACCACTACGGTCGGGACCACTGCGGTGGCTCAGTGATTGTGGTGCTCGGCTGCTGACCGGGAAGACGCGGGTTTGATACCTGCCGCGGCGGTCGAATTTCGATGGAGGCGAAATTCTAGAGGCCCGTGTACTGTGCGATGTCAGTGCACGTTGAAAGAACCCCAGGTGGCCGAAATTTCTGACGCCCTCCACTACGGCGTCCCTCACAGCCCCATAAACCATCAACCAAACTACAGTCGAGATTGGCTGTACTTTTTTTGCAGGCGCAAAACAAGTCTTTTCCCTACTTCAATCGGACACTAGACATCGCGTCCACTCAAGGGCACGCGGCGCTTGTTTTCGACGATTGAAAGACCAAAATACATCCCACCTCCATCCATCTTCCAACGGCGGCGCTTCGTCATCATTTTTTCAAGGATGCTGCATTGGAAGGCGCCGGGCCTTTTTCCCGCTACCTGCACGGCATGTCGTCAAAAGCCGCTTCTAAGGTTCATGCGACTTTCGACAATTTTTTTTTGTTTGTACTGATACAAACTTGAGAGAAACATAGGGAGAAACAGTTACATGTTTTCTGAAGGAAGCTGCATCAAGGAGGTGCAATGTAGTGCGATGCCGGAAGGGTCTATCGTCGTCCCTTCTCGGAACGCACCTACTCGTCCCTGACACACGTTCGCAGAAGAGCTGTCTGTCGCGTCGGTCTCGCTTTCTTCTCCACAATGGCGCCGCGGGCATCCACTCGAGGGTGATTGCTCTCTGCCTTGTTATACAGGAAAGCGGAGCATCCTCGTGTATGCCCTCAATGCAAGGAGGCTAGGCGCCACTGCAGAGGGGGTCGACAGGGGGGTTCAAGTCCTGTAGGCGCACACGGGAGGACATCGCTTTAAGAGAGTACGGCCCAGCAGGCTACACAACAAGAAGGGAAAGGCTGACTTCATGGAGCGAGTCAGACAGCTCGAGGCGAAGGGTCTGCTTTGTCCCCTGGACACCCACGGGCAATCGCTCGGGCGAGGGAGTCCATCGTTCATGTCGGCGCGCAGCGGGCACGTCTTGTCCCCTCTGGAGGCAGCCCGGGCAGTCGCACAATGGGGAAACCCGCTGGCCCGCCTTTTGGACAGGTCTCCCTTTTTCTTTCTCGCTGCGGACCTTTGTGGACACAGTGGCCGAGGAGGATCGGCAATCACCCGCCTCCCCATCCATTCGGCAGACGTTCGTAGCGTGCCTCTTGGCTGGCGCCGCCGCTTTTCCGCGGGATGACTTTTTACCTGTCGCGTCTGCGTTCCTGTCGGGGTGCCCTCCTCGCGCCCTTTGCCGTCGCGGCACCCGGAGGGGTTGGTGGCCACGCCGTTGTGTTCGCCCTCCGACACAATGGCCAGAGTGGCAGCGTGCGACGAACGAGCCGCGGTGCGGCGCCACAGTCGCGCCGCCAAGACGGCGCGGCGCGCATGCCGGAATTGGAATCCGGCGCCCTCGCTTAGTCCTTTATGTCCCGTTGGTTTGTTTGTGTTGTAGTCGGCTGGACTTCGTTTCTTATCCTGCAAAAAAAGAAAACCACACGCGGGGGCGCGCGCAACGGACATCGGGGAAGTAGGGGGGGGGGGGGGGGGGGGGGAGCAGATTGTTTGTTTAAGTGTCGCAGACTATGGCGGCAGGGCGCCTGTCGCAGAGAGCGGGGGCGCCTCTCGTGGACAACGTGTCTAGCGGACTGACGGCGTTGTGAGGTCCGGTCGGTTTGTTTCTCCGACTCGTGTTCCGTTTGCTGGTTTGCTTACTTCTATAGCCGCACCATCGAGTTTTTGCCTCAGATTGACACATGGGGGTGAGTTGGAATGCGTGGCTTGAACTGGCGCGGGGATGGACTAGCAAAATGGAGACGTGGCCGTTATCACCGAGACAAATCCTCGATCGCGTCGGGAATTCGAGAGCGCTTCGCAGCTCTCACAAAGAAGGCGTTATGACGGTGTTTGTTATGCGAGGATATTCCTAACTGTCCTCTTGCGCCATAGATGCTCCCTGTGCATGTGATGCATGGGGCGTGCGGAGTGAAGGTTGCGAACGGCGGCAATGCGCTCTTCAAGTTGTGTACAGGCAGCGTAATACGTGCCCCTCACGGACAGTCCGTGTGCAGGTCGTTCCGCATTTAGAGGGTACACGTAAGGGCGTGGTCGAGCTCCTCAGAGTTCGAAGCACCAGTGCGTCCACAGCGGCGGCACTGGCAGGCGACGTGGCAGACGAAGCGACGCTGCACTCCCAGGTCCGTCTGCGCCCGCACCATTTCGCTTCATTGCTTGGTAGTTTCGGACGCACTGGTGCTCCGAAGATTGCAGCTGCGCCCTCTTGTGTTCCCTCTAAGTGTGAAACAGCCTGTACATGATAGAAATGCAGGGACTGTTTATTCAATCAAGATAAAACAGGAAGCTTGCACTTGAGGTGGTTCGGACCAGCCTTTGAACTGCGTAGAGTACAGAATTTTCGCGGTGAAAATGTTCTTTCGGAAGAAAATATGGTAGGAAAGTTAGGTGCCGTAAGCTGTTGAAACGCTGACGCCATTTAAGGTTCACTTCAGGTATTAGTAGTGGTTTAAGTTCTCATTTTCGAGCTCCCGACCAAAGGAACCCCGTGTAGGTGCGCAGAACGCGCAACCATGCACTCTGCACGCGCTATTCAGCACACGGCATCGTGCCATCCGATGTGAAACGGGGATAATGTCTGTCACACACACATTCGATTAGGGTTCGTCATGACGAAACTTGTAGCGCTTGAATACACGGTGTTGTCTACTTCGTATGTCCGTGTCATGAAGGTCTACAAGTTTCGACACGTACCCAGTCCATCCTCTCTACTGTCCGGAGGCCGGGGGTAATCTAAACGCATGTATCGTTGACATTATACATTCCCCTATTCCCCATACCACCCCTCTTCCTCCTGGAGTGCTTAGCTTCCGGCATAGTGGAACAAGCCCTTCTGCTCGCCAAGCCCAAGTACTGGCCTCAATTAAAGTTGTTTTCTTACTCATCCTCCTCATCCTCATTCTTCAAATTTCAGTCTGCGACTCAAAAAGACAAACTTGCGCTAACAAGAGCTTGATGTGGTCAGGCATCCTTTCGAATCTGAAACAGACTTCTGAACGGCTAAGCCGTGAGCTCGCTGCAGTGTGCTGGTGTGTGACGATCTTGTAGGCCTGGTGGAGCGAGCAGCAAGCGTCAAATGGGAAATGAAAGGGGGGGTCGACGCAGCGGAAGCATGCATCTCGCGCATGCATCTCACCATTTCTGCGATCTCCGCTGACGAACCAGGGAAGAGGAAGCAGAACCTGTAGATCTAAACCACGAGGACAGTCAGTGAGCCACGTCCAAATCATCCCCTAAAGACGAGGGCCTTGCATCCCGAACACGAAGGACAGGAATGAAAATTTTCCGCTCATTGAGCGGACGTGATGTCGATGACAGCCACTTTAGTGGAAAGCACTAGTGACTTGCCTATGCTCGCAGAGGCAAGATTTGACATTTTTATTAATGGCTTTGCTTTCATAGAACGTCAAGTCCTATTGGCGTTTTATGAGCGTTGTTGGCACATGGTTCCCGTTGGATGCTCACCCCTCGCGAAAAAAAAAGTTTTTCCAACAAGTGAACGTCACCTAACGCCTGCGCTGGTCCCTTATCAAATTTGTCCAAAACTTTATACAACGTGTTTAAAATTAAATTTTACTGATTTTTCAAAACAAAAATGTGAAACGCCGTACGCTAATGCCGCTTTTGCATGTTGGTAATGCGGCCAGACGGACACAAATTGAGGTAATAATTGTCCCCGTAAATTCAGTAATTAACTAAAATGCATTAATGAACTTTTCATTGGCTGAAGTTAGCATGCATGTTTATATTGGGAACTTGGAGGCAGTTGCTTTCGAAGGCTATTCCATTTTGTACAATTTTAGTAACACGCCTGTGTCCTGCGATGCGGACTTCTAAAATTTCGTCCCAGTTCGTCTAATTACGCATGCCAGACGGCGGCTCTCAGCGTGAAGCACCTCCCTCGTGTGACGCAGCTGTTACGTATGGCACTCCGTCTTGCAAGAGTTGGCAGTGAGCGGCATATATAGACGTCTATAGACTGTCGATAGGATTTATATTGCCTATGGACTGGTCTATAGAATTTGTCTATAGAAACTCTATAGAGTTTGTAGACAGTCTATAGACTGTCTAAAAGAAATTTTTGTAAGGGTTGGCGGTTGTGTTGATGTGCAGGCAGCATTCTATAGGCTTATATTTAGCCGGCCGGCAATTTTTACAAATATCGTCGAATTTATTCGCAGAAATACGGCGAATGACATTACGGAAAACACGGTTATACCAGTATTAGTACTAAGCCTTCTTCTTTCCTTTTTACATCAAACTCCTGAATTAGCTACATACAGAAACATTTCACAAACTGAGTTTTAAAGTAGCACCTAACGGTGGAGGTTGACGAAATATTATAAGTTCAAAGCCAAGCATAGGGAAAAAAAAATGTCCGACTTCACCGGTGGCCCGGTTGCCACAACCGAGCGCATGCCAGCGAACCACCCTGCGGCACGCCTCGCCTATTCAATATCGCCTACGATGAATAAACTCTCCCTACACCCCCCTTTCCCCTCCCCATAATGCTCTCACTTAGCAATCACGCTGCTCCCCTCTGCCATCAAATAATAGCAACCACCAGCGCTCAGGCGATGGGGCTCAGACACACATTTGTCCGTTTTGTATCCAGGGGAAGATATACAGCGGCTCTTTCCCGACAACGACCAGCGCCGGTCCATGAAAACGTAATTTTCCACTCGGAAGGTCCCCCTCGGCGCCAACCAATGGTCCCTCTTTAAGCGAGGGGGGACCTCCAAGAGCTCCTTTTCCATACGTATGTCTATACGCAACACCTCGACGCAACGCACGACCAGCTCGCCTTTTTTCCGGGCAGCAAGACCGACGAGGTGGTGGTCCTCGCAGAGCACCACCACCATCGGGTCTTGGGTTTCGGCATCGGCCCCAATAGCGCGGGATAACACAGGGGAAGAAAGGAAGAAGTAAAAGGGGGGGGGGGGGGGATTTTCCGACCCTGGTTCCCGGCGCAGCGTCGACCCGTTGTTGCGAAGGCGCGTATAATATATAATCGTTGGCACCGCGCGACCTACCGCACGGTGTGCCTGTGCGATACTGCTCGCGGGCAACGCTGTGCCCGAGGCCATAAAGATGTGGCACCCCGCCTCGTAAACGGCTCTCTCGCAACCTCCCCCCCTTCCCCCTCCTTCCCCCTCATTTTGCCGTCTTTGAGCTCAAGGCTGGCTGACCTTCCCTCCGTAGGAAGAGGGCAGCCGCATGCCAACCAGGACCCCCTCCCCCCCCCCCCCCCCCCCCCCCCCCCCCCCACAGCAACAACCACCACCACCGATACGCGATTTATCGCCACTGTTTAACCGGTAGGTGAACATGACGCGAACTCGTACGTTCAAACGCCGTTTAAGAGTGAATCGCTACGTGCAGGCTTAAAATTTGTGCGCGGTTCAGATTTTGCAGAATATTGCCAACGCCAACGTTTTTAAGCGGCCATCTTAACCAAGGCGGTTTGCAGTGATGTCCAAGGAGTGCGCCAGGGCATGCGGCCTTATAAGGCCACATACTTTGCACTCTCACGGCACAGGTATACAGGCAGATCCAGTATGAAGGGAAACACCTTAGTCGCATTCAACCAGTGATTACAGTTGACTCGGTTGTCTGCTAAGGCTAAGGCTCCGGGGCTGTGACCTCACCTGTGAGTGGCGCAGAAAGCCACTCGACTGCCGCTGCAGCATCTCAGGTCGAAATGTCATGTTTATGCTCCTTGCGTGTGCGCCCTAGAAGGCATCCAGTCTGTCTGAATGTTTTCGTCTCTTTTTTCCCCATTGCAGTTTAACCGCTTAGTTAGCCTTCCTCTGCTTTTCCAGTTCAGCTCTCTCCATGCTAAAGTTGCAATTTGAACTCCTTGTGCTCTCGTCCTCTGTCGTTTCTATCGCCAAGGATAAGATAGTCAACCTGGCTTGTATATACGTATACGTGCCTATCATTTCATTCTCCTCTTTGTAAGCGGTGAATCTTTTATTCAAAGTGAAGAAAATGACAATTCTTCGAGGACTTCGACTTCCTGACTCCAAATTGCGTGAATTGAGAACTTCTCAGTGATCTCTGTGTCCTGTACGTTCTGTGCTTCTTTAGAAACAAAGCAGAAAGCCTCCTCGTGAAAAAAGAAGGTACACTCACCATGCATTTAAGTATAGTAGGTAAATTTACAGCAATACTGCGGATGGCGCATGCAGGCCGATCTGTGTTGCGCTGAAAGCGGCTGTATATAGCGCACCAACTCAAAAGACGTTACATAACATCAGGGCACAAATGTTTGGGTAATCATGGCAGCTGATCCGCGCTTTTCCACAAACAGAGAAACATGAACACCGAATAAGGGCAATACATGGAGAGTAACGCAGTACTCCGCTTGCGAAGTTCTTTCACATTCGCCGAGAATATAAAGACCATGCATCTGACTTCGTTGTTAGAGCTAGTGCAGCTCTGCTTACGTGTTAAGGAAATCTGCTTCGCGGTTAACCTCTGGCAGCGCAAATAACAAATACAACTGTGTGCATTAATCAGCAAACATGTGTTATCCGGAGGAAAACATTAATACGCCCCATATGTTATATGCACGTGTATTAATGGCTGCTAAATGAGCCTCAAATCCAATTACACCTTCTCGATCTCCACGGGCATCTATCGGCAGTAGATCAACTCCTTTATCACCCCATAAAAATAAATTTCGGTGTAGAATATTTTCTTTTCACTAAAATTACAGGTATTGCGTGGGTGCTGTAGATGGTGTGTGCACTTAAGGGTGAAAATTGGTTTTTAAGGTATGATAAGCTGGTGCAAGATTCAAAAGCTGTGGCATGGACAACACTAATAACTGTTCTGCTGTCATGTTGATTGCCTCACGTGGCAGAATTCAAAGTAATGTAATGCACATCTCCCAGCAAACAGAGAAGCCAAGAAAACCACGAAAATGTGTTCATGTTAAAAAGGTATACAGTATTTGGTTCTATGCTTGAGTCTTATACGTCAAATGCCATGACACGGAGAAGATGGAATCAAAGGCAAAGTTAAGTTCAAATGCGGTTTCACAAAATATACGGGCATTACTGATTTCTTTCGAGAATAATAATAATAATAATTGGTTTTGGGGGGGAAAGGAAATGGCGCAGTATCTGTCTCATATATCGTTGGACACCTGAACCGCGCTGTAAGGGAAGGGATAAAGGAGGGAGTGAAAGGAGAAAGGAAGAAGAGGTGCCGTAGTGGAGGACTCCGGAATAATTTCGACCACCTGGGGAGCTTTAACGTGCACTGACATCGCACAGCACACGGGCGCCTTAGCGTTTTTCCTCCATAAAAACGCAGCCGCCGCGGTCGGGTTCGAACCCGGGAACTTTCGAGAAATCTAAATATGCAGAATCGGTCCAGTGGGCGAAAAATTCTCTAACGTAAAAGTATGTTATTTTCCTCCGAATGAGGCCTATCAAAAGAGTGCGTTAGTTCTCAAAGCCACCCAAAGGCCAACTCTCATCTCTCGCGAGAACGCAGCTTTACAAGCACTCGAGGCACCTTTATGAACCTCCGAAGCTTGGAATCGACTCTGCTTTTTCTATATTCGACGCAGCCGCAGCATTAGGTATCTGGAACCATTATGATGCACTTATATATTGTAGTGTAAAATATATATTTTAACGTAATAAGAAAAGAATATTCTCATGTGCTGACGCGTTTCTATTACACAAACTATGTACTACTGGGGACAAAGGTTTCCGGGACGCGAGCTGTAGGAAAAACGTTTATTGTATCTCCACCTCGCTACCCAGTCGCCTGATATTGTGAAGAGGGGAAGGAGCATTTAGGCCTTTAATGCCTTCATACAATATCAGGCGACTGGATAGCGAGGTGGAGATACAATAAACGTTCTTCGTACAATATCAGGCGACTGGATAGCGAGGTGGAGCTACAATAAACGTTCTTCATACAATATCAGGCGACTGGATAGCGAGGTGGAGATACAATAAACGTTTTTCCTACAACTCGCGTCCCGGAAACTTTTGTCCCCAGTATAGTATACGTAATGCAAAGACATTGCCATCGCGTGATGTACAGAATCGATCACACTCGCAGCTGCTTTGCTGCGCAGCTGCTTTGCTGAGGGCAAGGCGCTGGTGCTTGTGCGCTTCACATGAATATTAGGCTTCTCTTCAGCGCAAGTATTACCAATGACTGTCAATACCTACTTTATAATTTCGCTTTATTTCCGCCGGACTGCACTGCTCGAGCGCTCTAGACAAGTGTGATCGACTCTGTACGTACAACACACCTGTGCACTTCTTTCGAACGAGGAACGAAAAAGAAATGTATATCGTGCCACTCCTGCCTCACGGCTGAATGTCTCCCTGCCCCTAGGTTACCCAGCAGCCTCAACTCCACAAGGGCGATTTCCCGAATTTCGCGCAAGCGCTAAGTGCTCCTGCTGTCGCGATTCCTGTATACTATACGCCGCATGCCCTTCCCGATGCGGTTGGGACGAATATAGAGGCTCGAAGAAGGGGAGGGGGGACCGACCGATGGGGTTCGGGTGGGGGGTGGGGTGGAGCTCGGTGTTTGTGCCCCAGAACGGGGAGGCGGGCCGAGGGGCGCGAGATGGGGTCACCGATAGCGTCATTGGGCGGCCGACACACGCGGAGGGGGCCGTCGTGGGGACCACACAATCAGCCCGCCACCCCGCGCGCCACACGTCTCGCGTGGTGTGTGTACATAAAGCTGTTGTACACGCACGGGGTCGCCCTTCCGAGCGCGGGACGTTTCGGATCGAGGGCTGGGCCCCCTCCGGTCCCGCACTCTCCTCTGATCTACAGCTTCTCAGCGAGGATGCGTACCGGTGGAAGCGGCTCGCCTGACCTGGCGCCTAGAAGGTCCATCTGCTCACTCCTGCTGTTTGTTGGTCGTGGGCGCGAATTGCTCGCGCTGCGAACAGTGCAGTTTGGCCAAGGCAAGGCTGCTGAAACGTCTGCAAGAAGAATTCATAGTGTACCGAGACGTCGAGGGTATTGTATCAAAAATTAAATACTTAAGTCTTTGCGATAAGTACAGCCGGCCGTGCAGCCACAGTTTTTCGTGGTGAGATATATTATCAAAGCGTTATGGCGAATTGTTTTGCGTTGTTTACACATCACTTGACTGCGGTTACCTTGCTGCCATCATCCCAGTTGTGGTCGGCCAGGTAAAGTCCTGAGGGACAAAGACAAAGGTCTTCCCTAATGATGCCTAATGGGCCATGTCTCGCGCCAGCACGTCCCAGCCGCTTCCCTGACCTGATATCGCTCAATCTGAGCATCTACATTTCCCTTCCCTTCGTATCCACTCAGTCGCTTTTAGAAGCCATTGTCTACCCGCTCCGCGTGCATATTACCTGTTCGGGCGAAGTACATTTCCTGATCTTATCAGCCAGGACTGCCTTTACTTTCGTTAATTTTGTAATTCACGCCCGTGTCTTTCCTTCTCTTAATGCCCTATTTTTCTGTTCTGCCATTCGAAGCAGATCGCCAGTCTTGGTTCAAGCCTCATCGCTTAATCACTTCCAAGCTTTGGCCCCATAGCCAGTTATACGAAGTGTTTCAAAGAAGACTAAGTAATTCTCAAAAATAGGTTTTTTCATGTAAAAATATTGCTTTTTAAGCATAGTATTACCAGTGTTGGCGGACACCGGAAAGCCGGTGATTTGTCTTAAGTAGTAAGCTGGTCAGCATGAGCTTTCGGAAGCATGCAGGCAAAGCAACCCCTCCAGTGCACGTAACTAATATAATAATAATAATTGGTTTTGGGGGAAAGGAAATGGCGCAGTATCTGTCTCATTTGTTGTTGGACACCTGAACCACGCCGTAAGGGAAGAGATAAAGGAGGGAGTGGAAGAAGAAAGGAATAGAGAGGTGCCGTAGTGGAGGGCTCCGGAATAATTTCGACCACCTGGGGATCTTTAACGTGCACGTAACTAGTGGAAAAGCCAAATTTTGTCGAGCCACAGCGGCGAGGATAATCGAGTTTTCGAAATGCCAAAACCTGAAATGGCGGTTACTAACGACGTGCTACAAATCTCTGATTGCAACTTGACGCCTAACTCTAACCGTTAAAAAGTTAATTATTGAAAATTAGTTAACCATCTTACTAGTTAAAATAATTTACCGATTTTCTGGCGTCCGCCAACCCTGGCAATATAATGCCTCAAAAGCCATATTTTCGCCTCAAAAATCATATTTTTGAAAGTTGCCTTAAGTCTTCCGTGTAACACCCGGTATAAGCAATTTAATTAAGTAAAGTTATTTAAGGGCAACTCCGGCGTGTTTTCTACTCCCCCGAATTTAATTACAACTGGAACAGTTCGTTCGTTCTCTGCACTCTTCTGTTTTGTTTTGTTTTTTGGCCAAATTTGCCAGTAGGGCCACATTTTATGACAGCGCAAATTAATTTTAATATTTGCAATGTTCTCGCCTCAGTCGGCGCGATTTCTATGTGCAACCTTGTGTGTGTGACGTCAGAGTTTGCGCGATCATCGATATTCGTTCCGAGTTTGCTGAAGGACAAAATTTCGAGATTCTTTTAAGTAATTTCAGAGAAATAATGATCCAAGCTCTCACTTAAAGTCGCCAGTTTAGCCAGTCAAATAAGCACACGATAAGTTTTGGTACGCTATCCGTGACGTGATAGTTGCTCCGCTGTGACGTTATAGTTTTATGGAAACACAGTTTCGGTTTACTGGTGTTTGCTGTTTTAAAACTTCTTGGTAAATTAAAAACATTTGTGTGTGTGCTAGAGAGAGGAGCTATAATTAAGAAATGAGATGCGACTACACCAACTCAAAGTGTTCAAGAAACCCCTGGAGTTGCCTTTTAAATGGAGGAGGCGTGTCACCGCTAACGGAGAGCATACGTTTTCTTTTTTTCCGCAGCTCGTTAACTGAGATATTAAACTTAATGTTACTATAATTTCCGGATTATAGTCAGCACCGTGTGAACATCCATAGGGCGCTCGTTGAAAATCAAATTTTTTACTCGATTGCCCGCATCCTGCATTCATAGCCCGCAGTTACGGACTGTATAGAGTCTGTAGACAGCGAACCCGTGAGTGCGAGCCAAAACGTCAGCGATTTCATTCAGTTGCCTTTGGCCAGCATACATTTTTTTTTGCTAAATTTAAATGCAATCGCTCAGCCCGCCATGATTACCATTATGAAAGCTCTTGTTTTCGTTCAAACATTCATCGAGGGTTTGAGAATAACGAATGATACGAGCCACAGTAATATGGTTTCTTGGACGCACTACTTACGCAGTGTTGGCTGCTATGCATGAAACGGAGTATAGAACCAGCGAACTGCTCAGCAGCAAAGTTGAGAGCGCATGTATGACCACAGAAAAACTTCGTGATAGCTATACTTGCTTCGGGAATGGGCATGGCACGCTTTATTGGGCGACTTTGAAAACAAATCAACTGTATCACCCGCATCTGTAGGCAGACAATTTTAACGCTTGAGCATGTATAGCACGCGTACTTTATACCGGAAATTACGGTGTATTTGCAAAGATATGAGTCAGAAAGAAGGGAAGTAAAGGACGAGACACTGAAGGCAGGCAAGCCCGCGATATTCTGGTGTATGCATGTTCGTTATATATGATTTCATCTATCAGACCAGGCAGAAGTTCTGCTTATCTTTGAAATGCTTCATAAATATCGAAAAACGCAAGTATATCGCACCAGTTGCATTATTTTTGGCGCCGTGCCCAACAGCAGTGGAGGAGCATATATTTTCCAAACTTTGCAGCCAGATAGGTTAGCCCGCAAAACAGAGAAGCCATTTAAGCAGCCAACGCAAGTCGGCACGCCTTGTTGCCGCATGCTGCTCGTATAGGAGGTGGGAGCTCACCACACATAACGCATGCTTTTGCTCCACCTTGGATGCATGAGTGGTGATCGTTTGAGATTTTCACAAGCTTACTGCAAAGCGCTGTGTATCAGTTCGATCAAACTGGGGTTTACTCTCATTAAATATCAGCAACAAGCTGCCACATAAACTCTTGTGCACAAGTGCTATTTGATACAAAACGCCTCGAACACAGCACAGTACAAGTCAAACAGCAACGCCTTCTTATCTTACCCGTTGCGACACTGTGGCTTGCATGCGCTCCCGGCAACACTGTTTATAAAAGAGGCGGTGTGGCTTGCTCGGATGCGTGCATATTATCTCCTGATGTGCATAGCTATGGGGCTAACCCTTGCTTCGCAAAAAACACTCGGGCCGCGCCGCCATATAGCTTATACGGAGTGTGCACAGGCGCGGTTACAGGCGCGCGGTGTGCCGCACAGCCTTAACCATACCGTACACACGCACACTCCACAAAGCCGACACCGGCTACCCGCATATCAAAGCAGCGTAATCACGCCCGAGCGTTTTTCGCCTCGGTAACGACGTTCCATTCCACAGCCCGCACAGCTGCTATAAAACAAGGCGAGACAAAAACAGTGGAGCGAATAAACGAACAAAACCCGCAGCCAAGAAGCGAATCACAGGGCGTCGTCTGCTCCGCGCTTATGTAACACTTGTAACGGCGTCGTTCCCCCGCCTCGCCGTTGTCCCCAGGGCTATGCAAACATGCGGCGGCGAGGCGAAAAAGGTAGGGCAAGTCCTCTTGGTCGACCGAGGCGCCCAAGTAGGAGGTGGAGGGGGAGGGGGGGGGGGGGGGGTAGTACCGCATCGTGTGTGCAACAACAACAGCAATGACTAGGCAGGAGGTACAGCGGCGTAAGAAAGAAAGGGGGAGGCCGGGAAGGGCGAGAAAGGAGGGAGAGAGGGTTTGCCCTCACGATTCCCCGCCGCGGCCCCGTATGCGCGCATTAATCTCGGCGCAAACGACGCGTCAATTATGGAATGCAACCCGTCATTAGGTATCGTTAGCCGGCGTCGACGCGCAGTATTTGTGCAGACAGCGACCAAATAGCTGCCGTGTGTGCGTGCGTGTTTGTATACGTATACACTGCTCGTGTGTCCGAACGACGCCGCATCGGCCGGAGATGAACGCTTACAAACAGCGCCTAGTCGGTTATAGCGGCACTCGGTCATTGTGACCAGCGGTTATTGTGAACACCTTGGGGAGGCTGAAAGCTTACCGCCCTTTCAAGATGTGTGAAGGCACACTGCGATCCGGCTGCATGCAGCTAAACGGTCGCACGAGTAAATTCTTTGTGTATGGTCTTAGCAGCAGCAGCAGCTTTGACACCGTTTTATGTGTGATTCGACTCCTCTGCAGGCCGTTATTTCGCTCTAAGGAACACTCCGCTTAATGAGACTACGTGTGGTGCGGCCAGCTAGCTCCGGCTTTCCATAACACGTACACGGACACAGCGCTTACTATGACTGCGATTAATGTGAGAGCGAGCGATTATACGCGCGAGCGTGTACGCGACTCGCAGGCTGCAGCTTTCTCGATTGGCGTTCGCGCGCCGGTTCATGCGCATAAACCTCACAAATGCCATCGCGGCAGCCGTACTCCACGCGTGCGTGCACCGAGGAAGCGTAGTGGAAGGAAGGTTTGCCCTGTACGGCTTTAATTGGAGCCCGAACGAGGAACGGACGATGCTGGGGATCGCGGATACGCGAATGGGGCGCGTGCTTTGTGCTTGCTTTTCGCCGGTTCCGGATGCAGAGCATTAGTCTGCGTCACATTGCGAAAGAAAAACACTGCGAGCTTTGCGTGGTCCACCTGCATCCTGACTATTGCACTTAGCACTGCCCAGTGCGTTAATCTCCTTGTAGTGAATTTTTATTAGAGTTGCTCGAGGTTTTTAAGTTAGCACGTGCTAATTCTGAGGCGTCCAGGTCATTCACTCCTGTTAAATGTTTTGTTGCCCGCCACAAATCGTGTACAGTGTACACCATGTGCTGTGCATTGTCTTTTACACGTCATCATGCGCACATGTCATCATTTTAAAATCAAGTGATTTTCTACACGTCATTCTAGTTGCCGGAGTTGCTAGCCCAGTTTCGTTGAATCAAAATCTCCATTTTTTTTATAGCGTTGTTGATAGCGTTGCAGATATTTCTCTCTCTCTCTCTCTGTCGTAAAATGGCGGGGGGGAGGTCGGCAGTTTAGATTTATATCAAAATGTCGTGCGTTCATAGGCTACTTACCTATGAAAACTGTAGTACTCTTAGTAAAGCCCTGATCAGGGTAACAACCTGATAGACAGCTAACAGCTACGCGGCTTTTACCTCAGCCTCCTCGTTTCTTTCAAATGAAATGAAAACAAGAACGAAAGCAAGAAAGAAAGAAGTCTTCCCTCTCGGATTGCTTTTTTGAGTGAGCAAGTGTTATTACATGCGTCAAGAAGCGGAGTTTCCCGTTATCTTGGATTAAATTCTGCTAAAGGTGGCGAACCACATGTTGCTGCCGATGATACCGCTCGAGCAAGTGGCAAGCAGTTTGGCTTTTCGGCATCTGGCTCCAAAAGCCTCGAGATTTAAGGCGTCAGCCGAGCAAGATACTAGGTTTGCGGTGGCGAGAATTGGAATCCAGTTCGGGGCGGTAGCGATCTTTTTTTTCTCACATGTGCCTACCACTTGTGCTGTTATTTGCGCCAGTTCCGGCTTTAGTTTCGTTTTTAATTTCGGCTTCAGTTTTGGCGTTATTTCGGTAAGATGTTCGACTGCGATTACCGAGAGTGGAGTTAAAAACATTTAATCCGTAACACTATACCATGGACAGTTTGCAGAAATTTGTAAGTTGGCTTTCCTGCTCAGGAGAACCCCTCCACCATGTAGTAATAGTAAGTGGTATTATTAAAAACAATAATGAACAAGGAAGCAAACGATTTTTGCTAGCCCCGGCATCTGCCATCGATACTGAAGCACCTGAGCTGGGGCAGCGGAAGTAAAGGATAGCAGGCAGACTGGAGAAATGAAATGAAAGAGGTGAGGGGACAGGAAGAGAGGATAGGGGGAGAGGTGATGTATACAAAAACTATTTACACAATAATGAATATGTACAGGTTGCACGCGTGATATGTTCATGAAAAGGGATAAAAACACACGCGCACAACACTGTACACTACAGCTGGAGATGTTAGGGGCAGCGCTGGAGACACCTGCAGTCAGAGGAACGCCGCGAGTCTTTCCTACACAGTTCTGCACTGTGATGCCCTCGCGGAATTCCATCGCGGAGGGGACTAAGCGGAGCTCTTCCAGGCCACTGCTCTGGCAGGTAGAAAACACCTGCCGCGAGTAAAGTTCACTAGTGGAGGCGTAGCGTAGCGAAAAGCGTGGAGGGCGTAACACATGAAAAAGCAATCTCCAGCGCTGCACTCAACTTCTGCCCGCAGGAGGAGCCGTGCCGCCATGGTGGAGGGTTTTGTAGCGACAGCTACGGGGTTAACAGTCGAGCATTTCGCGGTACATGGGAGAGGCCAGTTGTGCGCATGCGCCGTTACCATGCCAACCGAAGAAGAGCTAAGTGCGGCGCGCACTTCGCCTTTGCCGCGGCTAGTGTTCCTGTATATGATCCTCCCTGCGGGAACATATACAGGAACACTAGCCGCGGCCGTGCGCCCGCTCCACCGTCGGAGTCGAGTGTGACGTCACGCGGATGAGCAGTTGTGCACATGCGCCGATACCATGGTAACCATGGTAACCAGGGAGACCCCACAGCTGCGCCGCGTTCTTCGTCGCCGCCTCGCCTCACGCCGCTCTATCACCCGAACCGCGGAGATGTAGTAGGCGTCTGTACCACAACGTTTGGCGTGCATGCAGAGAAGGAGAGTCCAGCCGCTGCTAAACGGCGGTATAGACAAGAGAAGATTAACCCGATCGTGAGGTTGTCTCCTGGCAGTTGAATTGAACCAAATAAGACGCTGGAGTTTGCGTGTACGTGAAACAAGGTATCACCTCTGTCAGACATCTCCCTTCGATCGCGGTGAATAATGGTGAAGCCTGCTGTGTTCGGCTTCTGGAAACCGGCATTATCATCCGAGGAGTCTACGTGGCGCCGGGAACATCTATAAAGCAGACGATTGGTGTGGTTGCCACGTCTATACCAGCCTACAGCACGGTTTCACAGTTGTGTGTGACTTTGGGTGATTTCAAAAGGAAACAGGGCTCTCTTAGTCAGTGTATGAAAGAAAAGTTTGACTTTAATTTAGCTTCGGACCCTCACGTCCAGACTACACAACGGGAAACTACTATAGAGCTTGTATATACTAAAGAGGCTCTCCCAAATCGAAATACTGTATCGAAAAAATTGAGACCGCTGCATGCTACTTCACAGATCATCGGGCAGTCTTCGTCTCTGCCGAGCAAAATGAATAAAAGATGTGTATACCCAATGTCTCTAATTGCTAAACACACATAGAGCGCAACAAGCTCAGCCATGGAAACGTACATCTCGCTACGTATATCCTGGCATAGCCGAGCTAAGCCACTGCCAATTCTTTTTTTTTTTTTTAGCAGGGGAAGCTGACTTCCAGACTTCTGCAACCCGTTTATTGCTTCGCTGGACTTGTGAATGGCGTTACGCCTTCTTTGAACCCATAGCGTTGCTACAGATTTGAAGCATCGCCATCGAACAACGTCAGTAACATAAAAGCCGCCGCGGTGGCTGAGTGGTTATGGCGCTTGGCTGCTGGCCCGGAAGACGCGGGTTCGATCCCGGCCGCGGCGGTCTAATATCGATGGAGGCGAAATTCTGGAGGCCCGTGTACTGTGCGATGTCAGTGCACGTTGAAGAACCCCAGGTGGTCGAAATTCCCGGAGCCCTTCACTACGGCGTCTCTCATAGCCTGGGTCGCTTTCGGACGTTAAACCTCCATAAACCAAAGCAAACCAGTAACAGAAAATGCGGTACGAAGCAGCCCGCGTGTAGAAACCATTTGCGGGGTGCGGCCTCGAACCATTGCGTGCCATCGTCTCCCACTAGAACCACTGGTATCGTCAGGAGGCGCTGGTTAGCGCTGGCGCCTTTCTTTGAAGTACGAACCGCACATGCATCAACCGGCTGCAGGACTAGTATACGCTGCACGCAAAGCTGCCGCCAGAGGGACAACGACCGACTTGCGTCGACTGCACGCATGTAACGTTGAAAGAAATGATGAGGAGCACATGCAGATCTATGGAGAGATACGCGCATGTTTGTTTGCTGTCTCATTGGTGGTTAACAGATGGTGACGTATGCATAACGACCGGCTCGCCCCCACTTGGAGATGCATGCTGAAGAGTTGGAGGCAAAAAAAGAAAAACGACTCAGTGGATGGTAATGCATAACTCGTATATGACGCGCAGCCTAGCTTGATATGCGCTGGCGGTAGTCGAACGTGCCCCCCCCCCCCCCCCTCTATGCGAGAGAGGCGAGCGCCGGGGTGACCCACTACATAGGTGCGTCCTGGCAGGATCTCACCCATTGCTAGCGGCGGCGCTGCCAATGGTCACTGCGGCCGCTATTACAGACCGCGCATATATTTCAACCGCGGGGCTGGTGGTGGCGCAGTGGAATAGGGGTAGAGGAATGGAGGAGGGGGAGATGGGAATGACGGGATTGTTACTATACGCCGAATAAGCGATCAACGACGTGCAAGTGGAATCACACACACCTGCTCCCTCCCCCCCACCCCCTCTCTCTCTCTCATTCATTCTGCAGAGTGAGCCAGCGGGCCTCATTTGCCAGATAGACATCAGCGCTGGCTGTATGGCCACCGCCACCCTCTCTTCGTTCGGGAAAAGGGTCGGTGGTCGGATCTGCTTTTTGGAATGGGACGCCGTGCATGCAGCCAGGCACCGACACTGAATGCGCCCTGTCCCTTCAAGTGAAGGTAACGCACAAGGGAGATGAGACAAAGGTGGCCTCACCAAGTTCTCCAATTCCAATTGCTGCGGGTGCCCAAGGAACCCGCGAGGATGCATGTATAGTGCGTGCAGCCCGCACGCATAGCTGCTGTCTTGTGACCATACATCGGAGCTCCGTGTCCATAAAGCTTATACGCGCACGCACTCGGTGATGCATGATGCCACTTTGACTGTCCCGCGTGAGCCTTCCGAAGCTGTAGGTTCTTTGTGATGGTTTCTTTCGAGGGCAGTTCATATAGAGAGCTCCGGCTCGCTGGACGTGAGGGGATACCCCTGTACTGCAGAGGGAGCGCGCGCAAGCATTAACGGTTATGACCTGCGCACCGTTTGTTGGTTCGCACAAGGGTGGCCAACCCGTAACTCACACCGTGGAGCACCCAGCGTTGTTTGGGGGCGCTTCTTTATGCCCTGGGCGTGAATGGCGCGGCGGTCGCGACTCGGCGGCTGCTCGCCATTTTCGCAATGACCAACGCTCTTTCTTGGGGCGGGTTGCGATGCAATCGCGATGGCCTGTCGGCGCGTTCGGCTGCGCCACGGAGATATCTTTGTATACACGGCGAACGCGGGGGTATCGCACCGATCGTGCGGTTTATTCTTCTCTCTCCGCCTGGTTGGTGACGATGCCCGCGCCGGGCGCATCATTCGAACACTCACGCGTCCCGCATAAACACGGCTCAAGAGCGCTTCAAGTTCAGGGCGCGACAAATGACGCGGCGAAGGTGAACCTTTGGAACACGTTGGGCACGACGTTGTGCCGTGTGTGCATAATATGCCATGCGCGTATGTTCAGGTCGATGAGGGCGCCACCATCGCCTTGTTTGGACGATTCGAACGTGCTGGCTGTGCCAGAGAGACATGTCTTTTCATGGTAATCTCAACGCGCACCCAACTACGGGTGCCCTGTTCACCTGCTGCGTGTGTAAGTATGGGCATGTGAGTTTTCATCGGAATGATATTCTTGCAAAGTGGGACGTGATTCCTCATTATTTATTTGTTTTTTCCTCCGAGGCGTGAAGTCCCAATGAATAATGCACTTAAAACCTGATGTTACCATATCATGGGTGACGGCGGGAACCGTCGTAAAATCAGCAATTTCGTAGAATCGAAAATTCTAACATGGAAAGTGGATGAAAAGTTGATCTCTTTGCATGAAATGCACACGTTTCTTTTATTCCTAGAATGTCGCTTCTCAACCGTGGCAGCATTATGTCTAGTGCGCGTGCGAGGGCGCTCAGTGCCGTCCGCATCTAAAGTCACTGCCCGTTCCAGTGACTTTATCCGCATCAGCACGGAACTTCAGCACGTCACTTCGATCTTCTGGAGCGTCCGTATATCACCGGCTACTCGGCTTTTCTGCGCCCCAACAATTTGCACGATGTTCATTCTGTCTGCTTTAGGCGCGGTGCGGGCTGGGAAATTCTATATTTATTTCTTTTCGGTCACCCACCCTAACATAAGTCCGCTTTAGGCATTGATACTTACGCGTAGTATATTCGCCGTAGGTGGTCCGTAGCGAGGTCTCACCAGCTTCGCAAAGCTTTTGAAACGCTCTTCGAGCTGGTGTCCAGGACACCGACGGCAGAAGACGCATGAGGGGGTTCATCCGAAGTTCATCCGGCAACTTACTGCCTTTTTACTCCCATATAGGTTTACTCCCATATCAGTTAGGATCAAACTATGCGTAACCGGTTTATGTGTTCAATTTGCTCGATGTTTTCAGGTGGCATTGCTAGGCGACTAGAATAAACGAAATGGTGCCCCCCCCCCCCCCCTTTTTTTTTCTGTGCTTAAAAAAGCTTATCGAATCGCAAAAAATGGCTCCCGGGCCGGGACACGCTTTTCAACTGCAAAATCTCTGAGAAAACGGCGCAGCTTTCCCTGGTATCCGTATGGCAGCAGTCAGCTGGATGCTGATTAATAATTACTGTCTTAACTGAAATGTCCGTGTTGATATCCAAAGATATGTTAGATATATTTTAATTCAATTGAATTGAACTCGCTGAGTGCGCGAGGCTATTTCTTCTCTGTTTTTGAAATCCATTTCTTTTGCTGAAACCTATTGAAGTAGTTTGGTTTGTTTTATGGGGGTCTAACGTCTCAAACCGACTCAGACTATGAGGGACGCCGTAGTGAAGGGTTCCGGAAATTTCGGCCACCTGGGGTTCTTTAACGTGCACTGACATGGCACAGTACACGGGTCTCTAGAGTTTCGCCTCTATCGAAATTCGACCGCTGCGGCCGGTACCGAACCCGCGTCTTTCGGGTCAGCAGCCGAGCGCCATAACCACTTAGCCACCGCTGCGGCTGTTGAAGTTGTTATAGATATCAAATGTAAAAGTTGTCAGTCAACTACACATCAATAATTTTTTTTCCGCCCAATTCAGCACGTACTCTTAACAAAGACAAAATTGATCGGTGGAAAATTCTCGTAATATCCTACACACTGATAAAAAATATCAACTTTACGTATATTATGATAGACCCGATATTGTGGCACAAACTTGAAAGGAGAAAACATAGAACAAGAAACACCTCTGAGGGTGACTTGCAAACACAAAGGAAAAACTATTTTCGTTATTTTTATACATTGTCCCGTTACCGTATTTTATTTACATGGTAGTCCGTCAGAGCCAAAACATACTGCTCAATACTGACAGCATATATCTGGCAGCACCTCTAAAGAGGCCCCTCAGTAAAGAGGCCCTCAGTCGTTCTCTGCGACCGGTATCAAATACAGAATTTCTTTTAAGTATACTATAGATCATCTGGTACTTAAATACGTGAATACCATGCGTAAACCACTGGACAGCGGGAAAAATCAAAGCACCAGGAGAAGTCCACGCGCATTCGGCCCGTTTCAAATCCTCTTGGGTATAGCGCAAGCGCATGTGTTTGCTGCGGTAAGAGAGAGAGAGAGAGAGAGAGAGGAGCAGTGACGTCATGCTCGTAGTCCTAGCCCTTCTTCCTCCCTTCCCCCACACACCACACACGCGCAGCGTTTCGGGGCTAACGGTCTCCATGACGTGGACACGCCTACGGTTCGTGGCTGGCCCATACACACTGCATGCCGCTTTCATTGTTCGCGACTCACAATGCCCCGTCACCGCTTCGTCGCAGCATTCGAGAAGAAAAAAAAAAGGAGGGTAATAATACGCGCAAACATGAAAACCAGAAGGCCCAGCACACCTAGCTCTTCCTGGGATGAACCTGCGGTGTGTGTTCATAGCTCGGCACACACACAGAGACGGACGGTGTGGCTTGCGTTGATTTATTCACGCCTCGATATGCCATTAGCGCGGCTGGGGCTGATGCGAAGCCCTGATTTCGGCCGTGGCGAGCGCTTTTCTTGGTGCCTGCCTCGACGCCACAGAGCGAGGGACTTACTCTCCTCCTTTGTATTGTGCGCTGGTGCTCGCCCCAGAATAGCCGCAGAGCTGAGTGCCGCGTCTGTGTAACTCTGTCACGCGGACAGTGCACCCGCGACTCGTTGGCTGATGCCGTGGCTTGCTTGTGTATTCTCAACTAAGAACGCAGTGAAGAATGTGCATAGGCTTCATTTTTGTAGACGGCAGCGAAGCCACAGGCCTTATACCTCTATCATTCGTTCCAGACCAAAGTGCGCAACTGCGTGACGTGAATCGTTAGCATCACCATCATCGTCATCATCAGTCCAGTTCAGTACACTACGGAATGCAATCTTTACCAATTCGTATAGATTGTGTTGTCTGATATGGACACGACAAAAACTATGATCCATGTGTTTGTGTCACACGAACCAAGTGTTCGCTTAGCTGGCCGTCAGCTGCTCCACTCCAGCACATTAAACAGTTCTTAATTCGAACTTTCGGCTAATTCGAACCGAACTGCTGGTCCAGTCAGCATGACGTGCATTGAAAATGTTTCTCTTAGTTCAAGATCCGCATCTTTCGAACAAAATTTTTGTCCCCATGAGTTCGAATGTAGACTGTACATGACATTCCCTGAAGCATATGGCCACTGAACTATGGCATCTCGCTGCGGGAGAGGGCTGGTCACCTGACCACAGGGATTGCCTTCAGGCAAGTGCGTACACAAGTTCCAAAGAGCAGGCTTAATTCATTGTGGTCACGTCACAACAGAAGAAAAAAGTTTATGATTGATTAGCGTTATCTGATTGATCGAATGGTTAGTCGACTAATTATCGCCTAAATCCATAATCATTAGTAGCAAATTGTCGCTCTCAAGGCACCGACGTGGTTCTAGCGTTTAGCGAACAGCCAGCAAATTAACAACAGCGAAGAATAGAAAATGACTTCAGGCGGCATATATGTACACTGACTCCTGCATCGCCTGCAGGTAAAACCGAGACTGTGCGGTCATAAGTAGCCCCTTCGATAACTCTGGGAGATTCGTGCTCGCAAAACTATAGGTGGCTGGTTTGTGCCTGTTCGGAGGCTCTACTATTTTCGCCTCCCCCCCCCCCCCCTATCTCTCTCTCTCAACGCATTGCGCTGACGACCAGGTCGATGCCTCCAATTCGTGGTCCTTCCACTGCAGCTTGTTACTGAACGTGGTCAACGTACTCGTTAATCACATGCAATGCAAACTTAACGATTGTCCCTGCAGTGCGAATACGTTATTGAGTAGCAAAGAAAACAGGAACCAAAGCTAGCCCTGTCGCCAGACTTCTCCCGTGGTCATATTTTCTGAGGACTTGGAAAATTTATAGCTCACTGCATGCAGCTATGAAGCCTCAAAACCGCAAGGACGACTGCGTCAGCTGCTTGTAATGCAAGCAGTTAAGCCCGCGGCTTTGAAATGTAGACACATAGTTGCCGGTTTATTGCTTCGTCTTCGTAGTTCTCTCTACAGAAGAAAAATAGCTGTGCAACAAAAGGCAATAGGGCAGCAAGGAAAAGAAACATGCGCTTGGTTTCTATATACTAGCGCGCGGTATTTCCGACATGCGTTCCGATACGCTACCTCGAATTACTCGCAAAGGCTTCCGCTCGAGTTGTTTAGTACCGCAGGGTTCATTCATTACCGAGATGACTCAGGCATTTAGAAAACGCACAATCAGAAAGGTAATAAGCAAGTAAAAACAGTACAAATAAAGAAAGTCCGAAGGCGGCATATATACATCTTGACTGGCGAACAGTTTATCTCAATTTCGTGCCGCGCAAAGAGGTAGCCGCCCGAAAAGAAACAGAGAAACAAGAACTCTTTCCATATCTCTCTCTCTCACGCACTCACAAAGTTAATCGCATCCGTTGAATTCCGAACAAGTGAGAGAGAAAGTGAGCTGTCTCTACGTGCAAGCTAGCCTAACTCCCTTTCGAACGCGAACGCAATCCCAACTGCAGCCACAAACCTTCTAAATGTGAAGAAACCATGGCGACCAACAAAACAAATTAAAACACGCACACACAGAAAACACAAGGAAAACCACGCACCGCGCCGACTGCAGCACAGCCGCATGCAGCCTCGCGAGCAGCAGCTTTAGCAGCGCGCACACTCGATGCAACATAAATTGGCGGCACGGCTCAAAAGAAGGCAGGGCGCTGAGCCGCAGAGCGCCTCGACCTCTTCGCTCTCTCTCTCACGGTGGCGACAACCGCGAACGGAGCGGAGCTCGGCTCGAAATATAAACATCACAAAAGAACCAACCGCACAGCAGCACCCCCAACCTCAGCGGCGGAGTCGCAGAAGAAAGAAAGCTGCAGGCGAGCTGCGCGGCACAGTATACAACGAGCGCGCGCAGGGCAAAAGAACAGCGCGCGTTTCTCGAAATTAATGTGTCTCTCCATGACTGAGGAGAAGATGGAGACATTCCTGAGAGAGTGTCATTAATTCCGTTCGCTGCCTGAGCCTCCGCTGCTCTCGAGAAACCCGTAAAAACGGAAGGTACGACCGCCTTCCCCCCTCTCTTTTCGAAGGAGCTGTAAGTTCTCGATCCCGCGCTCTGCTTTTTCTGAAGCTGCGTGTGCGAGGGGGGGCAGCCACTGCCGCGCCGCGGACTGCATGGCGGGGGCCCTCGGTGGGCCGGGCTTGTCGAAGCCCTATATGCTAACGACCTTATCGACGCCAGCCATCGTCTGTGTGGTGGCGGCGGCGGTGAGCTGCTGCAAGCCCACGGCGGTTGGCGACGGGCGTTGAAAACACAGTGCGCGTTGGGGGTCCGTCGCTCGCTGCTTGACGTACGGTACAATGCACGCGTGCTCCTCGATCGGCTTCGTTCCTCGTCTAGCTCTGCGCGCGCTTTGCCTTTGCGCACGTCTCGAGTCCGTCTCTTGGTGCAGAGCCTGCCCTCTCCCCCTCCTCCTCCACGCTTCTTGGTCGTTCTGAGATCCTCGGGAGTGTGATTGCGGGTTAAGGGCCAAAACGGCGCGGCGAAAGGAATCGTGGGAGAAAGTTGTGTTGCCGAAATGCGCCGGGCGGAAATGGAGATGGAGAAAACGTGTCCGACGTGTATATTCGAGGTATGTGACGCGCACGCGCGTTAGGACTGGAAGTTTTCAATTCGAGGTCACAGCAATCACTTTAGCGAGGCGGTGGTGAATGTGCCACGTTGCGAAACGCGTTTTGGCATTGATACATGGCTAGAGAGGTTTTGGTGGAAAAGTTCAGCGCTGCTGGAGTGAAGTATAAAAAAGATGGTGGGGGGGGGGGGGGTGGGGGGGGTGGGGGGGGGGGGGGAGATCGAGTGAATCGTTTGTTCCGTCACTGTCATTTTCTTCGCAGTCCTTGTTTTTATTTCTGCGTGCTCAAACGGCGCCAGGAACGGAGCTTTTGATACCCTTTCTGTACCATAATGTGAATGCAAAATCTCTTCGTCCCTCACTATCTCTCCCTTATATACCTTTCTGCTTATTAGCGAGTGCTTTCAATAGTTTTCCTGGTATTTTATTGGCGATTCATTCCGATCGATACATCATATTCGTGACGGGAACGCTATAAATCGATGACTGCTCCGCACATATGGTCAAATAAGCCTGGGGTATATACATAGCCTCTCCTCCCTTGGAAGCAGCAGGCGTCAGGGCTTCAGCTTATCAGCCTCGGGGAGGGGGGGGCACCTCCGTTAATTCTTTCATTGGGCCGGGCTCAATCCGAAGATGTGATCAGAGCAAGGTGCCCGGGCCTTCTTTGCCTCAGCCAGCCCCTATGCACACTTGGCTTCGGCGGCGCCCAAAAAAAGGTAAAAAGAAAACGGCGTCATCATCAGTCCCAGCGGCATCATCAGTCCTGGCGCTTGCGCGCCGAAGCTGCAAGCTGCGCGTTGCAACGCGTCGGAGAAGGCCGACGCCGCGGCTCGTATCGCCTTACATGCTTTGCAAGGCGTGCGCGGCGCGGCGCCGTCCACCGAGGCGTTGATCAATGGGCGCGCCATGCGCGGGACTCGTGACTGCGCGCGTCCCTTGTGTGAGAAAAAGAAGCCGCGGCGGCGGCTGAGGAGCAGTGGTCCCTTCATCAGCGCGGCTCCGCCCGCGGCCGCCGCCGCTGATCGAGGCCCCGCATCATGCCGCCGTCGCCCCGCGCGCGCTTGGGAGTCGTGATCGGCGGCGCCGCTTTCATCCCAATATTTGCCAGAGAGTCTCTCCCGCGCTCTTCCTCGGCACATCATTAGGCAGGGGACGACGAGAGCGCCCTCCTCCCAGATTTGGCTTCTTGACCGCCGCCACCCCACTGCCGCCCGCCTCTGTTCCTGCCAGGCTGCTGTTGCAGGCTAACCCTCGTGTTAGCACCTCGCTCCGGCGGCGTGCGGGAATCGCGTGTGGTGATCAGCGCGTCGGATGAGCATGCTTTGTGCGTGTGTGTGCGCGCGCGCGGCACATCGCTTTGCCGACGCCGTCGGCGCAGGGCGCGCGCTGACGCTTGTCTGGGTCGGTGGGCACTGCAGCTCTTTCGGTCTC